>NC_090337.1:74538520-74843921 GCF_035084215.1 Heptranchias perlo | reverse complement strand
TCCTCCTGTGCAACCTCCTCCTCCTTCTCCTTCTCCTCCTCCTGCTCCTTGTCCTCCTCCTGCTCCTTCGACTCCTCCTGCTTCTTCTTCTCCTCCCGCTCCTTCTCCACCTCCTTCTGCTTCTCCTGATCCACCTCCTGCTACTTCTCCACCTTCTGCTCCTTCTCCACGTCCTGCTCCTTCTCCACACCAGCTCCATCTCCACCTTCTGCTCCTTCTCCTCCTCCTCCTCCTCCTCCTCCTCCTGCTCCCAATCCAACTCCTGCTCCTTCTCCACCTCCTGCTCCTTCTCCACCTCCTGCTCCGTCTCCTCCTCCTTCTCCTTCTCCACCTCCTGCTCTTTCTGCACCTCCTGCTCCTTCTCCACCTCCTGCTCCTTCTCCACCTCCTGCTCCATCTCCTCATCCTGCTCCTTCTCCATCTCCTGCTCAACCTCCTCCTGCTCCTTCTCCTCCTCCTGCTCAAACTCCTGCTCCTGCTCCTACTCCACCTCCTTCTGCTGCTCATGATCCACCTCCTGCTACTTCTCCACCTTCTGCTCCTTCTCCACGTCCTGCTCTTTCTCCACTCCAGCTCCATCTCCACGTTCTGCTCCTTCTCCTCCTCCTGCTCCTCCTCCTTCTCCTGCTCCCAATCCAACTCCTGCTCCTTCTCCACCTCCTGCTCCTTCTCCACCTCCTGCTCCTTCTCCTCCTCCTTCTCCTTCTCCACCTCCTGCTCTTTCTGCACCTCCTGCTCCTTCTCCACCTCCTGCTCCTTCTCCACCTCCTGCTCCATCTCTTCATCCTGCTCCTTCTCCGTCTCCTGCTCAACCTCCTCCTGCTCCTTCTCCTCCTCCTTGTCCTCCTCCGACTCCTGCTCCTTCTCCACCGATTGCTTATTCTCCACCTCCTGCTCCTTCTCCTCCTCCTGCTTATTTACCACATCCTTCTCCTCCTTCTGCTCAAGCTCCTCCTCCTGCTTCTTCTCCAAAACATTCTCCTACTTCCCCTCTTGGTCCTCCTCCGCCCCCTGCTCCTTCTCCACCGATTGCTTATTCTCCACCTCCTGCTCCTGCTCCTCCACCTGCTCCTTTTCCACATCCTTCTCCACCTCCTGCTCCTTGTCCACCTCCTGCTCATTGTCCACTTCCTGCTCCTTGTCCACCTTCTGCTCCTTCACGCTCTCATGCTCCTTGCCCTCCTGCTTCTTCTCGCCCTCCTGCTCCTTGTCTCCCTAGTGCTCCTTGTCCACCTCCTGCTCCTTCTCCACATCCTCCTCCTACTCCACCTCCTTCTCCTTCTCCACCTCCTGCTCCATCTACTTCTCCTGCTCCTTCTCCACCTCCTGCTCATTCTCCACCTCCTGCTCCTTCTCCACCCCCTGCTCCTTCTCCTCCTACTGCTCCTGCTCCACCTATTGCTCCTTCTCCTTGTCCTCCTCCTGCTCCTTCTCCTCCTCCTGCTCAACTCCTCGTCCTGCTACTTCTACTCCTCCTGCTCCTTCTCCTCCTTCTGATCATTCGACTCCTCCTGCTCATTCTTCTCCTCCTGCTCCATTTCAACCTCCTCCTGCTGCTCCTGCTCCACCTCCTGCTCCTTCTCCACCTCCTGCTCCTTCTCCACCTCCTCCTCCTTCTCCGTCTCCTGCTCCTTCTTCGCCTCCTGCTCCTTCTCCTCCTTCCGTTCACCCACCTCCTCCTGCTCCTTCTCAAACTCTTGCTGCTTATCCACTTCCTGATCAACCTCCTCCTGCTCCTTCTCCTACTCCTGCTCATTCTACTCCTGCTCCTCCTCATCCTCCTGCTGCTGCTCATGTTGGTTTTCATCTAATGAACTTATTTCAGTCAGCTAGATCTTTCATCTTCAAAGCAAAAAGATTTTATCTTCATCACAAGAACTTTTCGTGGTTTTGTTGGTTTTCAGCAAATGAACATATTTCAGCGAGGAAGAAGTTTTTTCTTTACCAGCTGGAGATTTTATCTTAAAATCCAAGTACTTTTCGTGGTTCCTGTCAATTTTTGTTGGTTTTCATCTGATGAACTTATTTCAGTCAGCTAGACCTTTCTTCTTCAAAGCAAAAAGATTTTATCTTCAAATACAAGAACTTTTCGTGGTTTTGTTGGTTTTCAGCAAAGGAACATATTTCAGCGAGCTGCAAGTTTTTTCTTTTAATAGGGTAAGATTTTATCTTAAAATACAAGAACTTTTCGTGGTTCTTGTCAATTTTTGTTGGTTTTCATCTAATGAACTTATTTCAGTCAGCTAGATATTTCTTTTTTGATGCAAAAAGATTTTATCTTCAAATTCAAGAGCTTTTCGTGGTTTTGTTGGTTTTCAGCAAATGAATATATTTCAGCAAGCTAGAAGTTTTTTCTTTCATCGCTCAAGATTATATTTTAAAATACAAGAACTTTTCGTGGTTCTTGTCAATTTTAGTTGGTTTTCATCCAATGAACTTATTTCAGTCAGCTGGATCTTTCTTCTTCAAAGCAAAAAGATTTTATCTTCAAATACAAGAACTTTTCGTGGTTTTGTTGGTTTTCAGCAAATGAACATATTTCAGAAAGCTAGAAGATTTTTCTTTAATAGCTTAAGATATTATCTTAAAATACAAGAACTTTTCGTGGTTCTTGTCAATTTTTGTTGGTTTTCATCTCATGAAATTATTTCAGTCATCTAGACCTTTCTTCTTCAAAGCAAAACGATTTTATCTTCAAATACAAGAACTTTTCGTGGTTTTGTTGGTTTTCAGCAAAGGAACATATTTCAGCGAGCTGCAAGTTTTTTCTTTTAACAGCGTAAGATTTTATCTTAAAATACAAAAACTTTCCGTGGTTCTTGTCAATTTTTGTTGGTTTTCATCTGATGAACTTATTTCAGTCAGCCAGATCTTTCTTTTTTGATGCAAAAAGATTTGATCTTCAAATTCAAGAGCTTTTCGTGGTTTTGTTGGTTTTCAGCAAATGAATATATTTCAGCAAGCAAGAAGTTTTTTCTTCAATAGCTTAAGATTAGATTTTAAAATACAAGAACTTTTCGTGGTTCTGGTCAATTTTTGTTGGCTTTCATCTGATGAACTTATTTCAGTCAGCGAGATCTTTCTTCTTCAAAGCAAAAAGATTTTATCTTCAAATACAAGAACTTTTCGTGGTTTTGTTGGTTTTCAGCAAATGAACATATTTCAGCAAGCTAGAAGATTTTTCTTTAATAGCTTAAGATTTTATCTTAAAATACAAGAACTTTTCGTGGTTCTTGTCAATTTTTGTTGGTTTTCATCTCATGAACTTATTTCAGTCAGCGAGATCTTTCTTCTTCAAAGCAAAAAGATTTTATCTTCAAATACAAGAACTTTTCGTGGTTTTGTTGGTTTGCAGCAAATGAACATATTTCAGCGAGCGAGAAGTTTTTTCTTTAATAGCGTAAGATTTTATCTGAAAATTCAAGAACTTTTCGTGGTTCCTGTCAATTTTTGTTGGTTATCATCTGATCAACTTATTTCAGTCAGCGAGACCTTTCTTCTTCAAAGCAAAAAGATTTTATCTTCAAATACAAGAACTTTTCGTGGTTCTTGTCAATTTTTGTTGGTTTTCATCTCATGAACTTATTTCAGTCAGCGAGATCTTTCTTCTTCAAAGCAACAAGATTTTATCTTCAACTACAAGAACTTTTCGTGGTTTTGTTGGTTTTCATCAAATGAACATATTTCAGCGAGCGAGAAGTTTTTTCTTTAATAGCGTCAGATTTTATCTGAAAGTACAAGAACTTTTGTTGTTCTTGTCAATTTTTGTTGGTTTTCATCTAATGAAATTATTTCAGTCATCTGGACCTTTCTTCTTCAAAGCAAAACGATTTTATCTTCAAATACAAGAACTTTTCGTGGTTTTGTTGGTTTTCAGCAAAGGAACATATTTCAGCGAGCTGCAATTTTTTTCTTTGAACAGCGTAAGATTTTATATTAAAATACAAGAACTTTTCGTGGTTCTTGTCAATTTGTGTTGGTTTTCATCTGATGAACTTATTTCAGTCAGCCAGGTCTTTCTTTTTTGATGCAAAAAGATTTTATCTTCAAATTCAAGAGCTTTTCGTGGTTTTGTTGGTTTTCAGCAAATGAATATATTTCAGCAAGCTGGAAGTTTTCTCTTCAATAGCTTAAGATTATATTTTAAAATACAAGAACTTTTCGTGGTTCTTGTCAATTTTTGTTGGTTTTCATCTAATGAACTTATTTCAGTCAGCTGGATCTTTCTTCTTCAAAGCAAAAAGATTTTATCTTCAAACACAAGAACTTTTCGTGGTTTTGTTGGTTTGCAGCAAATGAACATATTTCAGCGAGCTCGAAGTTTTTTCTTTAATAGCTTACGATTTTATCTGAAAATTCAAGAACTTTTCGTGGTTCTTGTCAATTTTTGTTGTTTTTTATCTAATGAACTTATTTCAGTCAGCTCGATCTTTCTTCTTCAAAGCAAAAAGATTTTATCTTCAAATTCAAGAACTTTTCGTGGTTTTGTTGGTTTGCAGCAAATGAACATATTTCAGCGAGCTCGAAGTTTTTTCTTTAATAGCGTAAGGTTTTATCTTAAAATTCAAGAACTTTTCGTGGTTCCTGTCAATTTTTGTTGGTTTTCATCTGATCAACTTATTTCAGTCAGCGAGACCTTTCTTCTTCAAAGCAAAAAGATTTTATCTTCAAATACAAGAACTTTTTGTGGTTTTGTTGGTTTTCAGCAAATGAACATATTTCAGCGAGCTGGAATTTTTTTCTTTAATAGCGTCAGATTTTATCTTGAAATACAAGGACTTTTAACATATTTCAGCGAGCTGCAAGTTTTTTCTTTTAATAGGGTAAGATTTTATCTTAAAATACAAGAACTTTTCGTGGTTCTTGTCAATTTTTGTTGGTTTTCATCTAATGAACTTATTTCAGTCAGCTGGATCTTTCTTCTTCAAAGCAAAAAGATTTTATCTTCAAACACAAGAACTTTTCGTGGTTTTGTTGGTTTGCAGCAAATGAACATATTTCAGCGAGCTCGAAGTTTTTTCTTTAATAGCTTACGATTTTATCTGAAAATTCAAGAACTTTTCGTGGTTCTTGTCAATTTTTGTTGTTTTTCATCTAATGAACTTATTTCAGTCAGCTCGATCTTTCTTCTTCAAAGCAAAAAGATTTTATCTTCAAATTCAAGAACTTTTCGTGGTTTTGTTGGTTTGCAGCAAATGAACATATTTCAGCGAGCTCGAAGTTTTTTCTTTAATAGCGTAAGGTTTTATCTTAAAATTCAAGAACTTTTCGTGGTTCCTGTCAATTTTTGTTGGTTTTCATCTGATCAACTTATTTCAGTCAGCGAGACCTTTCTTCTTCAAAGCAAAAAGATTTTATCTTCAAATACAAGAACTTTTTGTGGTTTTGTTGGTTTTCAGCAAATGAACATATTTCAGCGAGCTGGAATTTTTTTCTTGAATAGCGTCAGATTTTATCTTGAAATACAAGAACTTTTAACATATTTCAGCAAGCCAGAAGTTTTTTCTTTAATAGCTTAAGATTTTATCTTAAAATACAAGAACTTTTCGTGGTTCTTGTCAATTTTTGTTGGTTTTCATCCAATGAAATTATTTCAGTCAGCGAGATCTTTCTTCGTCAAAGCAAAAAGATTTTATCTTCAAATACAACAACGTTTCGTGGTTTTGTTGGTTTTCAGCAAATGAATATATTTCAGCAAGCGAGAAGTTTTTTCATTAATAGCGTAAGATTTTATCTTAAAATACAAGAAATTTTCGTGGTTCTTGTCAATTTTTGTTGGTTTTCATCTTATGAACTTCTTTCAGTCAGCTCGATCTTTCTTCTTCAAAGCAAAAAGATTTTACCTTCAAATACAACAACGTTTCGTGGTTTTGTTGGTTTTCAGCAAATGAACATATTTCAGTGAGCGAGAAGTTTTTTCTTTAATAGCTTAAGATTTTATCTTAAAATACAAGAACATTTCGTGGTTCTTGTCAATTTTTGTTGGTTTTCATCCAATGAACTTATTTCATTCAGCGAAATCTTTGTTCTTCAAAGCAAAAAGATTTTATCTTCAAATACAAGAACTTTTCGTGGTTTTGTTGGTTTTCAGCAAATGAACATATTTCAGCGAGCAAGAAGTTTTTTCTTTAATACCGTAAGATTTTATCTGAAAATACAAGAACTTTTCGTGGTTCTTGTCAATTTTTGTTGGTTTTCATCCAATGAACTTATTTCAGTCAGCGAGATCTTTCTTCTTCAAAGCAAAAAGATTTTATCTTCAAATACATTAACTTTTCGTGGTTTTGTTGGTTTTCAGCAAATTAATATATTTCAGCGAGCGGGAAGTTTCTTCTTTAATAGCGTAAATTTTATCTTAAAATACAAGAACTTTTCGTGGTTCTTCTCAATTTTTGTTGGTTTTCATCTAATGAACTTATTTCAGTCAGCTGGATCTTTCTTCTTCAAAGCAAAAAGATTTTATCTTCAAATACAAGAACTTTTCGTGGTTTTGTTGATTTTCAGCAAATGAACATATTTCAGCGAGCTGGAAGTTTTTTCTTTAATAGCATCAGATTTTATCCTAAAATACAAGAACTTTTCGTGGTTCTTGTCAATTTTTGTTGTTTTTCATCCAATGAACTTATTTCAGTCACCATGATCTTTCTTCTTCAAAGCAAACAGATTCTATCTTCAAATACAAGAACTTTTCGTGGTTTTGTTGATTTTCAGCAAATGAACATATTTCAGCGAGCGAGAAGTTTTTTCTTTGATAGCGTCAGATTTTATCCTAAAATACAAGAACTTTTCGTGGTTCTTGTCAATTTTTGTTGGTTTTCATCTAATGAACTTATTTCAGTCAGCGAGATCTTTCTTCTTCAAAGCAAAAAGATTTTATCTTCAAATACAAGAACTTTTCGTGGTTTTGTTGATTTTCAGCAAATGAACATATTTCAGCGAGCTGGAAGTTTTTTCTTTAATAGCATCAGATTTTATCCTAAAATACAAGAACGTTTCGTGGTTCTTGTCAATTTTTGTTGGTTTTCATCCAATGAACTTATTTCAGTCACCTCGATCTTTCTTCTTCAAAGCAAAAAGATTTTATCTTCAAATACAAGAACTTTTCGTGGTTTTGTTGATTTTCAGCAAATGAACATATTTCAGCGAGCTGGAAGTTTTTTCTTTAATAGCATCAGATTTTATCCTAAAATACAAGAACTTTTCGTGGTTCTTGTCAATTTTTGTTGTTTTTCATCCAATGAACTTACTTCAGTCACCTTGATCTTTCTTCTTCAAAGCAAACAGATTCTATCTTCAAATACAAGAACTTTTCGTGGTTTTGTTGATTTTCAGCAAATGAACATATTTCAGCGAGCGAGAAGTTTTTTCTTTGATAGCGTCAGATTTTATCCTAAAATACAAGAACTTTTCGTCGATCTTGTCAATTTTTGTTGGTTTTCATCTAATGAACTTATTTCAGTCAGCGAGATCTTTCTTCTTCAAAGCAAAAAGATTTTATCTTCAAATACAAGAACTTTTCGTGGTTTTGTTGATTTTCAGCAAATGAACATATTTCAGCGAGCTGGAAGTTTTTTCTTTAATAGCGTCATATTTTATCCTGAAATACAAGAACTTTTCGTGGTTCTTGTCAATTTTTGTTGGTTTTCATCCAATGAACTTATTTCAGTCAGCTAGATCTTTCTTCTTCCAAGCAAAAAGATTTTATCTTCAAATACAAGAACTTTTCGTGGTTTTGTTGATTTTCAGCAAATGAACATATTTCAGCGAGCTGGAAGTTTTTTCTTTAATAGCATCAGATTTTATTCTAAAATACAAGAACGTTTCGTGGTTCTTGTCAATTTTTGTTGGTTTTCATCTAATGAACTTATTTCAGTCACCTCGATCTTTCTTCTTCAAAGCAAACAGATTTTATCTTCAAATACAAGAACTTTTCGTGGTTTTGTTGATTTTCAGCAAATGAACATATTTCAGCGAGCGAGAAGTTTTTTCTTTGATAGCGTCAGATTTTATCCTAAAATACAAGAACTTTTCGTGGTTCTTGTCAATTTTTGTTGGTTTTCATCTAATGACCTTATTTCAGTCAGCGAGATCTTTCTTCTTCAAAGCAAAAAGATTTTATCTTCAAATACAAGAACTTTTCGTGGTTTTGTTGATTTTCAGCAAATGAACATATTTCAGCGAGCTGGAAGTTTTTACTTTAATAACATCAGATTTTATCCTAAAATACAAGAACTTTTCGTGGTTCTTGTCAATTTTTGTTGGTTTTCATCGAATGAACTTATTTCAGTCAGCCAGATCTTTCTTCTTCAAAGCAAAAAGATTTTATCTTCAAATACAAGAACTTTTCGTAGTTTTGTTGATTTTCAGCAAATGAACATATTTCAGCGAGCTGGAAGTTTTTTCTTTAATAGCATCAGATTTTATTCTAAAATACAAGAACGTTTCGTGGTTCTTGTCAATTTTTGTTGGTTTTCATCTAATGAACGTATTTCAGTCAGCGAGATCTTTCTTCTTCAAAGCAAAAAGATTTTATCTTCAAATACAAGAACTTTTCGTGGTTTTGTTGATTTTCAGCAAATGAACATATTTCAGCGAGCTGGAAGTTTTTTCTTTAATAGCATCAGATTTTATCCTAAAATACAAGAACGTTTCGTGGTTCTTGTCAATATTTGTTGGTTTTCATCTAATGAACTTATTTCAGTCACCGAGAACTTTCTTCTTCAAAGCAAACAGATTTTATCTTCAAATACAAGAACTTTTCGTGGTTTTGTTGATTTTCAGCAAATGAACATATTTCAGCGAGCTGGAAGTTTTTTCTTTAATAGCATCAGATTTTATCCTAAAATACAAGAACTTTTCGTGGTTCTTGTCAATTTTTGTTGTTTTTCATCCAATGAACTTATTTCAGTCACCTTGATCTTTCTTCTTCAAAGCAAACAGATTCTATCTTCAAATACAAGAACTTTTCGTGGTTTTGTTGATTTTCAGCAAATGAACATATTTCAGCGAGCGAGAAGTTTTTTCTTTGATCGCGTCAGATTTTATCCTAAAATACAAGAACTTTTCGTCGATCTTGTCAATTTTTGTTGGTTTTCATCTAATGAACTTATTTCAGTCAGCGAGATCTTTCTTCTTCAAAGCAAAAAGATTTTATCTTCAAATACAAGAACTTTTCGTGGTTTTGTTGATTTTCAGCAAATGAACATATTTCAGCGAGCTGGAAGTTTTTTCTTTAATACCATCAGATTTTATCCTAAAATACAAGAACTTTTCGTGGTTCTTGTCAATTTTTGTTGATTTTCATCTAATGAACTTATTTCAGTCACCTCGATCTTTCTTCTTCAAAGCAAAAAGATTTTATCTTCAAATACAAGAACTTTTCGTGGTTTTGTTGATTTTCAGCAAATGAACATATTTCAGCGAGCTGGAAGTTTTTTCTTTAATAGCATCAGATTTTATTCTAAAATACAAGAACGTTTCGTGGTTCTTGTCAATTTTTGTTGGTTTTCATCTAATGAACTTATTTCAGTCACCTCGATCTTTCTTCTTCAAAGCAAAAAGATTTTATCTTCAAATACAAGAACTTTTCGTGGTTTTGTTGATTTTCAGCAAATGAACATATTTCAGCGAGCTGGAAGTTTTTTCTTTAATAGCATCAGATTTTATCCTAAAATACAAGAACTTTTCGTGGTTCTTGTCAATTTTTGTTGTTTTTCATCCAATGAACTTATTTCAGTCACCATGATCTTTCTTCTTCAAAGCAAACAGATTCTATCTTCAAATACAAGAACTTTTCGTGGTTTTGTTGATTTTCAGCAAATGAACATATTTCAGCGAGCGTGAAGTTTTTTCTTCAATAGCGTCAGATTTTATCCTGAAATACAAGAACTTTTCGTGGTTCTTGTCAATTTTTGTTGGTTTTCATCCAATGAACTTATTTCAGTCAGCTAGATCTTTCTTCTTCAAAGCAAAAAGATTTTATCTTCAAATACAAGAACTTTTCGTGGTTTTGTTGATTTTCAGCAAATGAACATATTTCAGCGAGCGAGAAGTTTTTTCTTTAATCGCGTCAGATTTTATCCTAAAATACAAGAACTTTTCGTGGTTCTTATCAATTTCTGTTGGTTTTCACCTGATGAACTTATTTCAGTCACCTCGATCTTTCTTCTTCAAAGCAAAAAGATTTTATCTTCAAATACAAGAACTTTTCGTGGTTTTGTTGATTTTCAGCAAATGAACATATTTCAGCGAGCGAGAAGTTTTTTCTTTGATAGCGTCAGATTTTATCCTAAAATACAAGAACTTTTCGTGGTTCTTGTCAATTTTTGTTGGTTTTCATCTAATGAACTTATTTCAGTCAGCGAGATCTTTCTTCTTCAAAGCAAAAAGATTTTATCTTCAAATACAAGAACTTTTCGTGGTTTTGTTGATTTTCAGCAAATGAACATATTTCAGCGAGCTGGAAGTTTTTACTTTAATAACATCAGATTTTATCCTAAAATACAAGAACTTTTCGTGGTTCTTGTCAATTTTTGTTGGTTTTCATCGAATGAACTGAATTCAGTCAGCCAGATCTTTCTTCTTCAAAGCAAAAAGATTTTATCTTCAAATACAAGAACTTTTCGTGGTTTTGTTGATTTTCAGCAAATGAACATATTTCAGCGAGCTGGAAGTTTTTTCTTTAATAGCGTCATATTTTATCCTGAAATACAAGAACTTTTCGTGGTTCTTGTCAATTTTTGTTGGTTTTCATCCAATGAACTTATTTCAGTCAGCTAGATCTTTCTTCTTCCAAGCAAAAAGATTTTATCTTCAAATACAAGAACTTTTCGTGGTTTTGTTGATTTTCAGCAAATGAACATATTTCAGCGAGCTGGAAGTTTTTTCTTTCATAGCATCAGATTTTATTCTAAAATACAAGAACGTTTCGTGGTTCTTGTCAATTTTTGTTGGTTTTCATCTAATGAACTTATTTCAGTCACCTCGATCTTTCTTCTTCAAAGCAAACAGATTTTATCTTCAAATACAAGAACTTTTCGTGGTTTTGTTGATTTTCAGCAAATGAACATATTTCAGCGAGCGAGAAGTTTTTTCTTTGATAGCGTCAGATTTTATCCTAAAATACAAGAACTTTTCGTGGTTCTTGTCAATTTTTGTTGGTTTTCATCTAATGACCTTATTTCAGTCAGCGAGATCTTTCTTCTTCAAAGCAAAAAGATTTTATCTTCAAATACAAGAACTTTTCGTGGTTTTGTTGATTTTCAGCAAATGAACATATTTCAGCGAGCTGGAAGTTTTTACTTTAATAACATCAGATTTTATCCTAAAATACAAGAACTTTTCGTGGTTCTTGTCAATTTTTGTTGGTTTTCATCGAATGAACTTATTTCAGTCAGCCAGATCTTTCTTCTTCAAAGCAAAAAGATTTTATCTTCAAATACAAGAACTTTTCGTAGTTTTGTTGATTTTCAGCAAATGAACATATTTCAGCGAGCTGGAAGTTTTTTCTTTAATAGCATCAGACTTTATTCTAAAATACAAGAACGTTTCGTGGTTCTTGTCAATTTTTGTTGGTTTTCATCTAATGAACTTATTTCAGTCAGCGAGATCTTTCTTCTTCAAAGCAAAAAGATTTTATCTTCAAATACAAGAACTTTTCGTGGTTTTGTTGATTTTCAGCAAATGAACATATTTCAGCGAGCTGGAAGTTTTTTCTTTAATAGCATCAGATTTTATCCTAAAATACAAGAACGTTTCGTGGTTCTTGTCAATATTTGTTGGTTTTCATCTAATGAACTTATTTCAGTCACCGAGATCTTTCTTCTTCAAAGCAAACAGATTTTATCTTCAAATACAAGAACTTTTCGTGGTTTTGTTGATTTTCAGCAAATGAACATATTTCAGCGAGCTGGAAGTTTTTTCTTTAATAGCATCAGATTTTATCCTAAAATACAAGAACTTTTCGTGGTTCTTGTCAATTTATGTTGTTTTTCATCCAATGAACTTATTTCATTCACCTTGATCTTTCTTCTTCAAAGCAAACAGATTCTATCTTCAAAGACAAGAACTTTTCGTGGTTTTGTTGATTTTCAGCAAATGAACATATTTCAGCGAGCGAGAAGTTTTTTCTTTGATCGCGTCAGATTTTATCCTAAAATACAAGAACTTTTCGTCGATCTTGTCAATTTTTGTTGGTTTTCATCTAATGAACTTATTTCAGTCAGCGAGATCTTTCTTCTTCAAAGCAAAAAGATTTTATCTTCAAATACAAGAACTTTTCGTGGTTTTGTTGATTTTCAGCAAATGAACATATTTCAGCGAGCTGGAAGTTTTTTCTTTAATACCATCAGATTTTATCCTAAAATACAAGAACTTTTCGTGGTTCTTGTCAATTTTTGTTGATTTTCATCTAATGAACTTATTTCAGTCACCTCCATCTTTCTTCTTCAAAGCAAAAAGATTTTATCTTCAAATACAAGAACTTTTCGTGGTTTTGTTGATTTTCAGCAAATGAACATATTTCAGCGAGCTGGAAGTTTTTTCTTTAATAGCATCAGATTTTATTCTAAAATACAAGAACGTTTCGTGGTTCTTGTCAATTTTTGTTGGTTTTCATCTAATGAACTTATTTCAGTCACCTCGATCTTTCTTCTTCAAAGCAAAAAGATTTTATCTTCAAATACAAGAACTTTTCGTGGTTTTGTTGATTTTCAGCAAATGAACATATTTCAGCGAGCTGGAAGTTTTTTCTTTAATAGCATCAGATTTTATCCTAAAATACAAGAACTTTTCGTGGTTCTTGTCAATTTTTGTTGTTTTTCATCCAATGAACTTATTTCAGTCACCATGATCTTTCTTCTTCAAAGCAAACAGATTCTATCTTCAATTACAAGAACTTTTCGTGGTTTTGTTGATTTTCAGCAAATGAACATATTTCAGCGAGCGTGAAGTTTTTTCTTCAATAGCGTCAGATTTTATCCTGAAATACAAGAACTTTTCGTGGTTCTTGTCAATTTTTGTTGGTTTTCATCCAATGAACTTATTTCAGTCAGCTAGATCTTTCTTCTTCAAAGCAAAAAGATTTTATCTTCAAATACAAGAACTTTTCGTGGTTTTGTTGATTTTCAGCAAATGAACATATTTCAGCGAGCGAGAAGTTTTTTCTTTAATCGCGTCAGATTTTATCCTAAAATACAAGAACTTTTCGTGGTTCTTATCAATTTCTGTTGGTTTTCACCTGATGAACTTATTTCAGTCACCTCGATCTTTCTTCTTCAAAGCAAAAAGATTTTATCTTCAAATACAAGAACTTTTCGTGGTTTTGTTGATTTTCAGCAAATGAACATATTTCAGCGAGCGAGAAGTTTTTTCTTTGATAGCGTCAGATTTTATCCTAAAATACAAGAACTTTTCGTGGTTCTTGTCAATTTTTGTTGGTTTTCATCTAATGAACTTATTTCAGTCAGCGAGATCTTTCTTCTTCAAAGCAAAAAGATTTTATCTTCAAATACAAGAACTTTTCGTGGTTTTGTTGATTTTCAGCAAATGAACATATTTCAGCGAGCTGGAAGTTTTTTCTTTAATAGCATCAGATTTTATTCTAAAATACAAGAACGTTTCGTGGTTCTTGTCAATTTTTGTTGGTTTTCATCTAATGATCTTATTTCAGTCAGCGAGATCTTTCTTCTTCAAAGCAAAAAGATTTTATCTTCAAATACAAGAACTTTTCGTGGTTTTGTTGATTTTCAGCAAATGAACATATTTCAGCGAGCTGGAAGTTTTTTCTTTAATAGCATCAGATTTTATCCTAAAATACAAGAACGTTTCGTGGTTCTTGTCAATATTTGTTGGTTTTCATCTAATGAACTTATTTCAGTCACCGAGATCTTTCTTCTTCAAAGCAAACAGATTTTATCTTCAAATACAAGAACTTTTCGTGGTTTTGTTGATTTTCAGCAAATGAACATATTTCAGCGAGCTGGAAGTTTTTTCTTTAATAGCATCAGATTTTATCCTAAAATACAAGAACTTTTCGTGGTTCTTGTCAATTTTTGTTGTTTTTCATCCAATGAACTTATTTCAGTCACCTTGATCTTTCTTCTTCAAAGCAAAAAGATTCTATCTTCAAATACAAGAACTTTTCGTGGTTTTGTTGATTTTCAGCAAATGAACATATTTCAGCGAGCGAGAAGTTTTTTCTTTGATAGCGTCAGATTTTATCCTAAAATACAAGAACTTTTCGTCGATCTTGTCAATTTTTGTTGGTTTTCATCTAATGAACTTATTTCAGTCAGCGAGATCTTTCTTCTTCAAAGCAAAAAGATTTTATCTTCAAATACAAGAACTTTTCGTGGTTTTGTTGATTTTCAGCAAATGAACATATTTCAGCGAGCTGGAAGTTTTTTCTTTAATAGCATCAGATTTTATCCTAAAATACAAGAACTTTTCGTGGTTCTTGTCAATTTTTGTTGTTTTTCATCTAATGAACTTATTTCAGTCACCTCGATCTTTCTTCTTCAAAGCAAAAAGATTTTATCTTCAAATACAAGAACTTTTCGTGGTTTTGTTGATTTTCAGCAAATGAACATATTTCAGCGAGCGAGAAGTTTTTTCTTTAATAGCGTCAGATTTTATCCTGAAATACAAGAACTTTTCGTGGTTCTTGTCAATTTTTGTTGGTTTTCATCCAATGAACTTATTTCAGTCAGCTGGATCTTTCTTCTTCAAAGCAAAAAGATTTTATCTTGAAATACAAGAACTTTTCGTGGTTTTGTTGATTTTCAGCAAATGAACATATTTCAGCGAGCTGGAAGTTTTTTCTTTAATAGCATCAGATTTTGTCCTAAAATACAAGAACGTTTCGTGGTTCTTGTCAATTTTTGTTGGTTTTCATCTAATGAACTTATTTCAGTCAGCTAGATCTTTCTTCTTCAAAGCAAAAAGATTTTATCTTCAAATACAAGAACTTTTCGTGGTTTTGTTGATTTTCAGCAAATGAACATATTTCAGCGAGCGAGAAGTTTTTTCTTTAATCGCGTCAGATTTTATCCTAAAATACAAGAACTTTTCGTGGTTCTTGTCAATTTCTGTTGGTTTTCACCTGATGAACTTATTTCAGTCACCTCGATCTTTCTTCTTCAAAGCAAAAAGATTTTATCTTCAAATACAAGAACTTTTCGTGGTTTTGTTGATTTTCAGCAAATGAACATATTTCAGCGAGCGAGAAGTTTTTTCTTTGATAGCGTCAGATTTTATCCTGAAATACAAGAACTTTTCGTGGTTCTTGTCAATTTTTGTTGGTTTTCATCTGATGAACTTATTTCAGTCAGCGAGATCTTTCTTCTTCAAAGCAAAAAGATTTTATCTTCAAATACAAGAACTTTTTGTGGTTTTGTTGATTTTCAGCAAATGAACATATTTCAGCGAGCTGGAAGTTTTTTCTTTAATAACATCAGATTTTATCCTAAAATACAAGAACTTTTCGTGGTTCTTGTCAATTTTTGTTGGTTTTCATCTAATGAACTTATTTCAGTCACCGAGATCTTTCTTCTTCAAAGCAAAAAGATTTTATCTTCAAATGCAAGAACTTTTCGTGGTTTTGTTGATTTTCAGCAAATGAACATATTTCAGCGAGCTGGAAGTTTTTTCTTTAATAGCATCAGATTTTATCCTAAAATACAAGAATGTTTCGTGCTTCTTGTCAATATTTGTTGGTTTTCATCTAATGAACTTATTTCAGTCACCGAGATCTTTCTTCTTCAAAGCAAACAGATTTTATGTTCAAATACAAGAACTTTTCGTGGTTTTGTTGATTTTCAGCAAATGAACATATTTCAGCGAGCTGGAAGTTTTTTCTTCAATAGCATCAGATTTTATCCTAAAATACAAGAACTTTTCGTGGTTCTTGTCAATTTTTGTTGTTTTTCATCCAATGAACTTATTTCAGTCACCTTGATCTTTCTTCTTCAAATCAAACAGATTCTATCTTCAAATACAAGAACTTTTCGTGGTTTTGTTGATTTTCAGCAAATGAACATATTTCAGCGAGCGAGAAGTTTTTTCTTTGATAGCGTCAGATTTTATCCTAAAATACAAGAACTTTTCGTCGATCTTGTCAATTTTTGTTGGTTTTCATCTAATGAACTTATTTCAGTCAGCGAGATCTTTCTTCTTCAATGCAAAAAGATTTTATCTTCAAATACAAGAACTTTTCGTGGTTTTGTTGATTTTCAGCAAATGAACATATTTCAGCGACCTGGAAGTTTTTTCTTTAATACCATCAGATTTTATCCTAAAATACAAGAACTTTTCGTGGTTCTTGTCAATTTTTGTTGATTTTCATCTAATGAACTTATTTCAGTCACCTCGATCTTTCTTCTTCAAAGCAAAAAGATTTTATCTTCAAATACAAGAACTTTTCGTGGTTTTGTTGATTTTCAGCAAATGAACATATTTCAGCGAGCTGGAAGTTTTTTCTTTAATAGCATCAGATTTTATTCTAAAATACAAGAACGTTTCGTGGTTCATGTCAATTTTTGTTGTTTTTCATCCAATGAACTTATTTCAGTCACCATGATCTTTCTTCTTCAAAGCAAACAGATTCTATCTTCAAATACAAGAACTTTTCGTGGTTTTGTTGATTTTCAGCAAATGAACATATTTCAGCGAGCGTGAAGTTTTTTCTTCAATAGCGTCAGATTTTATCCTGAAATACAAGAACTTTTCGTGGTTCTTGTCAATTTTTGTTGGTTTTCATCCAATGAACTTATTTCAGTCAGCTGGATCTTTCTTCTTCAAAGCAAAAAGATTTTATCTTGAAATACAAGAACTTTTCGTGGTTTTGTTGATTTTCAGCAAATGAACATATTTCAGCGAGCTGGAAGTTTTTTCTTTAATAGCATCAGATTTTGTCCTAAAATACAAGAACGTTTCGTGGTTCTTGTCAATTTTTGTTGGTTTTCATCTAATGAACTTATTTCAGTCAGCTAGATCTTTCTTCTTCAAAGCAAAAAGATTTTATCTTCAAATACAAGAACTTTTCGTGGTTTTGTTGATTTTCAGCAAATGAACATATTTCAGCGAGCGAGAAGTTTTTTCTTTAATCGCGTCAGATTTTATCCTAAAATACAAGAACTTTTCGTGGTTCTTATCAATTTCTGTTGGTTTTCACCTGATGAACTTATTTCAGTCACCTCGATCTTTCTTCTTCAAAGCAAAAAGATTTTATCTTCAAATACAAGAACTTTTCGTGGTTTTGTTGATTTTCAGCAAATGAACATATTTCAGCGAGCGAGAAGTTTTTTCTTTGATAGCGTCAGATTTAATCCTAAAATACAAGAACTTTTCGTCGATCTTGTCAATGTTTGTTGGTTTTCATCTAATGAACTTATTTCAGTCAGCGAGATCTTTCTTCTTCAAAGCAAAAAGATTTTATCTTCAAATACAAGAACTTTTCGTGGTTTTGTTGATTTTCAGCAAATGAACATATTTCAGCGAGCTGGAAGTTTTTTCTTTAATACCATCAGATTTTATCCTAAAATACAAGAACTTTTCGTGGTTCTTGTCAATTTTTGTTGATTTTCATCTAATGAACTTATTTCAGTCACCTCGATCTTTCTTCTTCAAAGCAAAAAGATTTTATCTTCAAATACAAGAACTTTTCGTGGTTTTGTTGATTTTCAGCAAATGAACATATTTCAGCGAGCTGGAAGTTTTTTCTTTAATAGCATCAGATTTTATCCTAAAATACAAGAATGTTTCGTGGTTCTTGTCAATATTTGTTGGTTTTCATCTAATGAACTTATTTCAGTCACCGAGATCTTTCTTCTTCAAAGCAAACAGATTTTATGTTCAAATACAAGAACTTTTCGTGGTTTTGTTGATTTTCAGCAAATGAACATATTTCAGCGAGCTGGAAGTTTTTTCTTCAATAGCATCAGATTTTATCCTAAAATACAAGAACTTTTCGTGGTTCTTGTCAATTTTTGTTGTTTTTCATCCAATGAACTTATTTCAGTCACCTTGATCTTTCTTCTTCAAATCAAACAGATTCTATCTTCAAATACAAGAACTTTTCGTGGTTTTGTTGATTTTCAGCAAATGAACATATTTCAGCGAGCGAGAAGTTTTTTCTTTGATAGCGTCAGATTTTATCCTAAAATACAAGAACTTTTCGTCGATCTTGTCAATTTTTGTTGGTTTTCATCTAATGAACTTATTTCAGTCAGCGAGATCTTTCTTCTTCAATGCAAAAAGATTTTATCTTCAAATACAAGAACTTTTCGTGGTTTTGTTGATTTTCAGCAAATGAACATATTTCAGCGACCTGGAAGTTTTTTCTTTAATACCATCAGATTTTATCCTAAAATACAAGAACTTTTCGTGGTTCTTGTCAATTTTTGTTGATTTTCATCTAATGAACTTATTTCAGTCACCTCGATCTTTCTTCTTCAAAGCAAAAAGATTTTATCTTCAAATACAAGAACTTTTCGTGGTTTTGTTGATTTTCAGCAAATGAACATATTTCAGCGAGCTGGAAGTTTTTTCTTTAATAGCATCAGATTTTATTCTAAAATACAAGAACGTTTCGTGGTTCATGTCAATTTTTGTTGTTTTTCATCCAATGAACTTATTTCAGTCACCATGATCTTTCTTCTTCAAAGCAAACAGATTCTATCTTCAAATACAAGAACTTTTCGTGGTTTTGTTGATTTTCAGCAAATGAACATATTTCAGCGAGCGTGAAGTTTTTTCTTCAATAGCGTCAGATTTTATCCTGAAATACAAGAACTTTTCGTGGTTCTTGTCAATTTTTGTTGGTTTTCATCCAATGAACTTATTTCAGTCAGCTGGATCTTTCTTCTTCAAAGCAAAAAGATTTTATCTTGAAATACAAGAACTTTTCGTGGTTTTGTTGATTTTCAGCAAATGAACATATTTCAGCGAGCTGGAAGTTTTTTCTTTAATAGCATCAGATTTTGTCCTAAAATACAAGAACGTTTCGTGGTTCTTGTCAATTTTTGTTGGTTTTCATCTAATGAACTTATTTCAGTCAGCTAGATCTTTCTTCTTCAAAGCAAAAAGATTTTATCTTCAAATACAAGAACTTTTCGTGGTTTTGTTGATTTTCAGCAAATGAACATATTTCAGCGAGCGAGAAGTTTTTTCTTTAATCGCGTCAGATTTTATCCTAAAATACAAGAACTTTTCGTGGTTCTTATCAATTTCTGTTGGTTTTCACCTGATGAACTTATTTCAGTCACCTCGATCTTTCTTCTTCAAAGCAAAAAGATTTTATCTTCAAATACAAGAACTTTTCGTGGTTTTGTTGATTTTCAGCAAATGAACATATTTCAGCGAGCGAGAAGTTTTTTCTTTGATAGCGTCAGATTTAATCCTAAAATACAAGAACTTTTCGTCGATCTTGTCAATTTTTGTTGGTTTTCATCTAATGAACTTATTTCAGTCAGCGAGATCTTTCTTCTTCAAAGCAAAAAGATTTTATCTTCAAATACAAGAACTTTTCGTGGTTTTGTTGATTTTCAGCAAATGAACATATTTCAGCGAGCTGGAAGTTTTTTCTTTAATACCATCAGATTTTATCCTAAAATACAAGAACTTTTCGTGGTTCTTGTCAATTTTTGTTGATTTTCATCTAATGAACTTATTTCAGTCACCTCGATCTTTCTTCTTCAAAGCAAAAAGATTTTATCTTCAAATACAAGAACTTTTCGTGGTTTTGTTGATTTTCAGCAAATGAACATATTTCAGCGAGCTGGAAGTTTTTTCTTTAATAGCATCAGATTTTATTCTAAAATACAAGAACGTTTCGTGGTTCTTGTCAATTTTTGTTGGTTTTCATCTAATGAACTTATTTCAGTCACCTCGATCTTTCTTCTTCAAAGCAAAAAGATTTTATCTTCAAATACAAGAACTTTTCGTGGTTTTGTTGATTTTCAGCAAATGAACATATTTCAGCGAGCTGGAAGTTTTTTCTTTAATAGCATCAGATTTTATCCTAAAATACAAGAACTTTTCGTGGTTCTTGTCAATTTTTGTTGTTTTTCATCCAATGAACTTATTTCAGTCACCATGATCTTTCTTCTTCAAAGCAAACAGATTCTATCTTCAAATACAAGAACTTTTCGTGGTTTTGTTGATTTTCAGCAAATGAACATATTTCAGCGAGCGAGAAGTTTTTTCTTTAATAGCGTCAGATTTTATCCTGAAATACAAGAACTTTTCGTGGTTCTTGTCAATTTTTGTTGGTTTTCATCCAATGAACTTATTTCAGTCAGCTGGATCTTTCTTCTTCAAAGCAAAAAGATTTTATCTTGAAATACAAGAACTTTTCGTGGTTTTGTTGATTTTCAGCAAATGAACATATTTCAGCGAGCTGGAAGTTTTTTCTTTAATAGCATCAGATTTTGTCCTAAAATACAAGAACGTTTCGTGGTTCTTGTCAATTTTTGTTGGTTTTCATCTAATGAACTTATTTCAGTCACCTCGATCTTTCTTCTTCAAAGCAAAAAGATTTTATCTTCAAATACAAGAACTTTTCGTGGTTTTGTTGATTTTCAGCAAATGAACATATTTCAGCGAGCGAGAAGTTTTTTCTTTAATCGCGTCAGATTTTATCCTAAAATACAAGAACTTTTCGTGGTTCTTGTCAATTTCTGTTGGTTTTCACCTGATGAACTTATTTCAGTCACCTCGATCTTTCTTCTTCAAAGCAAAAAGATTTTATCTTCAAATACAAGAACTTTTCGTGGTTTTGTTGATTTTCAGCAAATGAACATATTTCAGCGAGCGAGAAGTTTTTTCTTTGATAGCGTCAGATTTTATCCTGAAATACAAGAACTTTTCGTGGTTCTTGTCAATTTTTGTTGGTTTTCATCTGATGAACTTATTTCAGTCAGCGAGATCTTTCTTCTTCAAAGCAAAAAGATTTTATCTTCAAATACAAGAACTTTTTGTGGTTTTGTTGATTTTTAGCAAATGAACATATTTCAGCGAGCTGGAAGTTTTTTCTTTAATAACATCAGATTTTATCCTAAAATACAAGAACTTTTCGTGGTTCTTGTCAATTTTTGTTGGTTTTCATCTAATGAACTTATTTCAGTCACCGAGATCTTTCTTCTTCAAAGCAAAAAGATTTTATCTTCAAATACAAGAACTTTTCGTGGTTTTGTTGATTTTCAGCAAATGAACATATTTCAGCGAGCTGGAAGTTTTTTCTTTAATAGCATCAGATTTTATCCTAAAATACAAGAATGTTTCGTGGTTCTTGTCAATATTTGTTGGTTTTCATCTAATGAACTTATTTCAGTCACCGAGATCTTTCTTCTTCAAAGCAAACAGATTTTATGTTCAAATACAAGAACTTTTCGTGGTTTTGTTGATTTTCAGCAAATGAACATATTTCAGCGAGCTGGAAGTTTTTTCTTTAATAGCATCAGATTTTATCCTAAAATACAAGAACTTTTCGTGGTTCTTGTCAATTTTTGTTGTTTTTCATCCAATGAACTTATTTCAGTCACCTTGATCTTTCTTCTTCAAATCAAACAGATTCTATCTTCAAATACAAGAACTTTTCGTGGTTTTGTTGATTTTCAGCAAATGAACATATTTCAGCGAGCGAGAAGTTTTTTCTTTGATAGCGTCAGATTTTATCCTAAAATACAATAACTTTTCGTCGATCTTGTCAATTTTTGTTGGTTTTCATCTAATGAACTTATTTCAGTCAGCGAGATCTTTCTTCTTCAATGCAAAAAGATTTTATCTTCAAATACAAGAACTTTTCGTGGTTTTGTTGATTTTCAGCAAATGAACATATTTCAGCGACCTGGAAGTTTTTTCTTTAATACCATCAGATTTTATCCTAAAATACAAGAACGTTTCGTGGTTCTTGTCAATTTTTGTTGGATTTCATCTAATGAACTTATTTCAGTCAGCTGGATCTTTCTTCTTCAAAGCAAAAAGATTTTATCTTCAAATACAAGAACTTTTCGTAGTTTTGTTGATTTTCAGCAAATGAACATATTTCAGCGAGCTGGAAGTTTTTTCTTTAATAGCATCAGATTTTATTCTAAAATACAAGAACGTTTCGTGGTTCTTGTCAATTTTTGTTGGTTTTCATCTAATGAACTTATTTCAGTCACCTCCATCTTTCTTCTTCAAAGCAAAAAGATTTTATCTTCAAATACAAGAACTTTTCGTGGTTTTGTTGATTTTCAGCAAATGAACATATTTCAGCGAGCTGGAAGTTTTTTCTTTAATAGCGTCAGATTTTATCCTAAAATACAAGAACTTTTCGTGGTTCTTGTCAATTTTTGTTGTTTTTCATCCAATGAACTTATTTCAGTCACCATGATCTTTCTTCTTCAAAGCAAACAGATTCTATCTTCAAATACAAGAACTTTTCGTGGTTTTGTTGATTTTCAGCAAATGAACATATTTCA
The DNA here is from genome assembly GCF_035084215.1 of Heptranchias perlo. Lineage (NCBI taxonomy): Eukaryota > Metazoa > Chordata > Chondrichthyes > Hexanchiformes > Hexanchidae > Heptranchias > Heptranchias perlo. The sequence goes on along the minus strand of NC_090337.1, from coordinate 74,821,461 downwards.
GCGAGCGAGAAGTTTTTTCTTTGATAGCGTCAGATTTTATCCTAAAATACAAGAACTTTTCGTGGTTCTTGTCAATTTTTGTTGGTTTTCATCTAATGAACTTATTTCAGTCAGCGAGATCTTTCTTCTTCAAAGCAAACAGATTTTATCTTCAAATACAAGAACTTTTCGTGGTTTTGTTGATTTTCAGCAAATGAACATATTTCAGCGAGCTGGAAGTTTTTTCTTTAATAGCATCAGATTTTATCCTAAAATACAAGAACTTTTCGTGGTTCTTGTCAATTTTTGTTGTTTTTCATCCAATGAACTTATTTCAGTCACCTTGATCTTTCTTCTTCAAAGCAAACAGATTCTATCTTCAAATACAAGAACTTTTCGTGGTTTTGTTGATTTTCAGCAAATGAACATATTTCAGCGAGCGAGAAGTTTTTTCTTTGATAGCGTCAGATTTTATCCTAAAATACAAGAACTTTTCGTCGATCTTGTCAATTTTTGTTGGTTTTCATCTAATGAACTTATTTCAGTCAGCGAGATCTTTCTTCTTCAAAGCAAAAAGATTTTATCTTCAAATACAAGAACTTTTCGTGGTTTTGTTGATTTTCAGCAAATGAACATATTTCAGCGAGCTGGAAGTTTTTTCTTTAATAGCATCAGATTTTATTCTAAAATACAAGAACTTTTCGTGGTTCTTGTCAATTTTTGTTGATTTTCATCTAATGAACTTATTTCAGTCACCTCGATCTTTCTTCTTCAAAGCAAAAAGATTTTATCTTCAAATACAAGAACTTTTCGTGGTTTTGTTGATTTTCAGCAAATGAACATATTTCAGCGAACTGGAAGTTTTTTCTTTAATAGCATCAGATTTTATCCTAAAATACAAGAACTTTTCGTGGTTCTTGTCAATTTTTGTTGTTTTTCATCCAATGAACTTATTTCAGTCACCATGATCTTTCTTCTTCAAAGCAAAAAGATTTTATCTTCAAATACAAGAACTTTTCGTGGTTTTGTTGATTTTCAGCAAATGAACATATTTCAGCGAGCGAGAAGTTTTTTCTTTAATCGCGTCAGATTTTATCCTAAAATACAAGAACTTTTCGTGGTTCTTGTCAATTTCTGTTGGTTTTCACCTGATGAACTTATTTCAGTCACCTCGATCTTTCTTCTTCAAAGCAAAAAGATTTTATCTTCAAATACAAGAACTTTTCGTGGTTTTGTTGATTTTCAGCAAATGAACATATTTCAGCGAGCGAGAAGTTTTTTCTTTGATAGCATCAGATTTTATCCTAAAATACAAGAACTTTTCGTGGTTCTTGTCAATTTTTGTTGGTTTTCATCGAATGAACTTATTTCAGTCAGCGAGATCTTTCTTCTTCAAAGCAAAAAGATTTTATCTTCAAATACAAGAACTTTTTGTGGTTTTGTTGATTTTCAGCAAATGAACATATTTCAGCGAGCTGGAAGTTTTTTCTTTAATAACATCAGATTTTATCCTAAAATACAAGAACTTTTCGTGGTTCTTGTCAATTTTTGTTGGTTTTCATCTAATGAACTTATTTCAGTCACCGAGATCTTTCTTCTTCAAAGCAAAAAGATTTTGTCTTCAAATACAAGAACTTTTCGTGGTTTTGTTGATTTTCAGCAAATGAACATATTTCAGCGAGCTGGAAGTTTTTTCTTTAATAGCATCAGATTTTATCCTAAAATACAAGAATGTTTCGTGGTTCTTGTCAATATTTGTTGGTTTTCATCTTATGAACTTATTTCAGTCACCGAGATCTTTCTTCTTCAAAGCAAACAGATTTTATCTTCAAATACAAGAACTTTTCGTGGTTTTGTTGATTTTCAGCAAATGAACATATTTCAGCGAGCTGGAAGTTTTTTCTTTAATAGCATCAGATTTTATCCTAAAATACAAGAACTTTTCGTGGTTCTTGTCAATTTTTGTTGTTTTTCATCCAATGAACTTATTTCAGTCACCATGATCTTTCTTCTTCAAAGCAAAAAGATTTTATCTTCAAATACAAGAACTTTTCGTGGTTTTGTTGATTTTCAGCAAATGAACATATTTCAGCGAGCGAGAAGTTTTTTCTTTAATCGCGTCAGATTTTATCCTAAAATACAAGAACTTTTCGTGGTTCTTGTCAATTTCTGTTGGTTTTCACCTGATGAACTTATTTCAGTCACCTCGATCTTTCTTCTTCAAAGCAAAAAGATTTTATCTTCAAATACAAGAACTTTTCGTGGTTTTGTTGATTTTCAGCAAATGAACATATTTCAGCGAGCGAGAAGTTTTTTCTTTGATAGCATCAGATTTTATCCTAAAATACAAGAACTTTTCGTGGTTCTTGTCAATTTTTGTTGGTTTTCATCGAATGAACTTATTTCAGTCAGCGAGATCTTTCTTCTTCAAAGCAAAAAGATTTTATCTTCAAATACAAGAACTTTTTGTGGTTTTGTTGATTTTCAGCAAATGAACATATTTCAGCGAGCTGGAAGTTTTTTCTTTAATAACATCAGATTGTATCCTAAAATACAAGAACTTTTCGTGGTTCTTGTCAATTTTTGTTGGTTTTCATCTAATGAACTTATTTCAGTCACCGAGATCTTTCTTCTTCAAAGCAAAAAGATTTTGTCTTCAAATACAAGAACTTTTCGTGGTTTTGTTGATTTTCAGCAAATGAACATATTTCAGCGAGCTGGAAGTTTTTTCTTTAATAGCATCAGATTTTATCCTAAAATACAAGAATGTTTCGTGGTTCTTGTCAATATTTGTTGGTTTTCATCCAATGAACTTATTTCAGTCACCGAGATCTTTCTTCTTCAAAGCAAACAGATTTTATCTTCAAATACAAGAACTTTTCGTGGTTTTGTTGATTTTCAGCAAATGAACATATTTCAGCGAGCTGGAAGTTTTTTCTTTAATAGCATCAGATTTTATCCTAAAATACAAGAACTTTTCGTGGTTCTTGTCAATTTTTGTTGTTTTTCATCCAATGAACTTATTTCAGTCACCTTGGTCTTTCTTCTTCAAAGCAAACAGATTCTATCTTCAAATACAAGAACTTTTCGTGGTTTTGTTGATTTTCAGCAAATGAACATATTTCAGCGACCTGGAAGTTTTTTCTTTAATACCATCAGATTTTATCCTAAAATACAAGAACTTTTCGTGGTTCTTGTCAATTTTTGTTGGTTTTCATCCAATGAACTTATTTCAGTCACCGAGATCTTTCTTCTTCAAAGCAAAAAGATTTTATCTTCAAATACAAGAACTTTTCGTGGTTTTGTTGATTTTCAGCAAATGAACATATTTCAGCGAGCTGGAAGTTTTTTCTTTAATAGCATCAGATTTTATCCTAAAATACAAGAACGTTTCGTGGTTCTTGTCAATTTTTGTTGGTTTTCATCTAATGAACTTATTTCAGTCAGCTGGATCTTTCTTCTTCAAAGCAAAAAGATTTTATCTTCAAATACAAGAACTTTTCGTGGTTTTGTTGATTTTCAGCAAATGAACATATTTCAGCGAGCGAGAAGTTTTTTCTTTGATAGCGTCAGATTTTATCCTAAAATACAAGAACTTTTCGTCGATCTTGTCAATTTTTGTTGGTTTTCATCTAATGAACTTATTTCAGTCAGCGAGATCTTTCTTCTTCAAAGCAAAAAGATTTTATCTTCAAATACAAGAACTTTTCGTGGTTTTGTTGATTTTCAGCAAATGAACATATTTCAGCGAGCTGGAAGTTTTTTCTTTAATACCATCAGATTTTATCCTAAAATACAAGAACTTTTCGTGGTTCTTGTCAATTTTTGTTGATTTTCATCTAATGAACTTATTTCAGTCACCTCGATCTTTCTTCTTCAAAGCAAAAAGATTTTATCTTCAAATACAAGAACTTTTCGTGGTTTTGTTGATTTTCAGCAAATGAACATATTTCAGCGAGCTGGAAGTTTTTCTTTAATAGCATCAGATTTTATTCTAAAATACAAGAACGTTTCGTGGTTCTTGTCAATTTTTGTTGGTTTTCATCTAATGAACTTATTTCAGTCACCTCGATCTTTCTTCTTCAAAGCAAAAAGATATTATCTTCAAATACAAGAACTTTTCGTGGTTTTGTTGATTTTCAGCAAATGAACATATTTCAGCGAGCGAGAAGTTTTTTCTTTGATAGCGTCAGATTTTATCCTGAAATACAAGAACTTTTCGTGGTTCTTGTCAATTTTTGTTGGTTTTCATCTGATGAACTTATTTCAGTCAGCGAGATCTTTCTTCTTCAAAGCAAAAAGATTTTATCTTCAAATACAAGAACTTTTTGTGGTTTTGTTGATTTTCAGCAAATGAACATATTTCAGCGAGCTGGAAGTTTTTTCTTTAATAACATCAGATTTTATCCTAAAATACAAGAACTTTTCGTGGTTCTTGTCAATTTTTGTTGGTTTTCATCTAATGAACTTATTTCAGTCACCGAGATCTTTCTTCTTCAAAGCAAAAAGATTTTATCTTCAAATACAAGAACTTTTCGTGGTTTTGTTGATTTTCAGCAAATGAACATATTTCAGCGAGCTGGAAGTTTTTTCTTTAATAGCATCAGATTTTATCCTAAAATACAAGAATGTTTCGTGGTTCTTGTCAATATTTGTTGGTTTTCATCCAATGAACTTATTTCAGTCACCTCGATCTTTCTTCTTCAAAGCAAAAAGATTTTATCTTCAAATACAAGAACTTTTCGTGGTTTTGTTGATTTTCAGCAAATGAACATATTTCAGCGAGCTGGAAGTTTTTTCTTTAATAGCATCAGATTTTATCCTAAAATACAAGAACTTTTCGTGGTTCTTGTCAATTTTTGTTGTTTTTCATCCAATGAACTTACTTCAGTCACCTTGATCTTTCTTCTTCAAAGCAAACAGATTCTATCTTCAAATACAAGAACTTTTCGTGGTTTTGTTGATTTTCAGCAAATGAACATATTTCAGCGAGCGAGAAGTTTTTTCTTTGATAGCGTCAGATTTTATCCTAAAATACAAGAACTTTTCGTCGATCTTGTCAATTTTTGTTGGTTTTCATCTAATGAACTTATTTCAGTCAGCGAGATCTTTCTTCTTCAAAGCAAAAAGATTTTATCTTCAAATACAAGAACTTTTCGTGGTTTTGTTGATTTTCAGCAAATGAACATATTTCAGCGAGCTGGAAGTTTTTTCTTTAATAGCATCAGATTTTATTCTAAAATACAAGAACTTTTCGTGGTTCTTGTCAATTTTTGTTGATTTTCATCTAATGAACTTATTTCAGTCACCTCGATCTTTCTTCTTCAAAGCAAAAAGATTTTATCTTCAAATACAAGAACTTTTCGTGGTTTTGTTGATTTTCAGCAAATGAACATATTTCAGCGAACTGGAAGTTTTTTCTTTAATAGCATCAGATTTTATCCTAAAATACAAGAACTTTTCGTGGTTCTTGTCAATTTTTGTTGTTTTTCATCCAATGAACTTATTTCAGTCACCATGATCTTTCTTCTTCAAAGCAAAAAGATTTTATCTTCAAATACAAGAACTTTTCGTGGTTTTGTTGATTTTCAGCAAATGAACATATTTCAGCGAGCGAGAAGTTTTTTCTTTAATCGCGTCAGATTTTATCCTAAAATACAAGAACTTTTCGTGGTTCTTGTCAATTTCTGTTGGTTTTCACCTGATGAACTTATTTCAGTCACCTCGATCTTTCTTCTTCAAAGCAAAAAGATTTTATCTTCAAATACAAGAACTTTTCGTGGTTTTGTTGATTTTCAGCAAATGAACATATTTCAGCGAGCGAGAAGTTTTTTCTTTGATAGCATCAGATTTTATCCTAAAATACAAGAACTTTTCGTGGTTCTTGTCAATTTTTGTTGGTTTTCATCGAATGAACTTATTTCAGTCAGCGAGATCTTTCTTCTTCAAAGCAAAAAGATTTTATCTTCAAATACAAGAACTTTTTGTGGTTTTGTTGATTTTCAGCAAATGAACATATTTCAGCGAGCTGGAAGTTTTTTCTTTAATAACATCAGATTTTATCCTAAAATACAAGAACTTTTCGTGGTTCTTGTCAATTTTTGTTGGTTTTCATCTAATGAACTTATTTCAGTCACCGAGATCTTTCTTCTTCAAAGCAAAAAGATTTTGTCTTCAAATACAAGAACTTTTCGTGGTTTTGTTGATTTTCAGCAAATGAACATATTTCAGCGAGCTGGAAGTTTTTTCTTTAATAGCATCAGATTTTATCCTAAAATACAAGAATGTTTCGTGGTTCTTGTCAATATTTGTTGGTTTTCATCTAATGAACTTATTTCAGTCACCGAGATCTTTCTTCTTCAAAGCAAACAGATTTTATCTTCAAATACAAGAACTTTTCGTGGTTTTGTTGATTTTCAGCAAATGAACATATTTCAGCGAGCTGGAAGTTTTTTCTTTAATAGCATCAGATTTTATCCTAAAATACAAGAACTTTTCGTGGTTCTTGTCAATTTTTGTTGTTTTTCATCCAATGAACTTATTTCAGTCACCATGATCTTTCTTCTTCAAAGCAAAAAGATTTTATCTTCAAATACAAGAACTTTTCGTGGTTTTGTTGATTTTCAGCAAATGAACATATTTCAGCGAGCGAGAAGTTTTTTCTTTAATCGCGTCAGATTTTATCCTAAAATACAAGAACTTTTCGTGGTTCTTGTCAATTTCTGTTGGTTTTCACCTGATGAACTTATTTCAGTCAGCTGGATCTTTCTTCTTCAAAGCAAAAAGATTTTATCTTCAAATACAAGAACTTTTCGTGGTTTTGTTGATTTTCAGCAAATGAACATATTTCAGCGAGCGAGAAGTTTTTTCTTTGATAGCGTCAGATTTTATCCTAAAATACAAGAACTTTTCGTCGATCTTGTCAATTTTTGTTGGTTTTCATCTAATGAACTTATTTCAGTCAGCGAGATCTTTCTTCTTCAAAGCAAAAAGATTTTATCTTCAAATACAAGAACTTTTCGTGGTTTTGTTGATTTTCAGCAAATGAACATATTTCAGCGAGCTGGAAGTTTTTTCTTTAATACCATCAGATTTTATCCTAAAATACAAGAACTTTTCGTGGTTCTTGTCAATTTTTGTTGATTTTCATCTAATGAACTTATTTCAGTCACCTCGATCTTTCTTCTTCAAAGCAAAAAGATTTTATCTTCAAATACAAGAACTTTTCGTGGTTTTGTTGTTTTTCAGCAAATGAACATATTTCAGCGAGCTGGAAGTTTTTCTTTAATAGCATCAGATTTTATTCTAAAATACAAGAACGTTTCGTGGTTCTTGTCAATTTTTGTTGGTTTTCATCTAATGAACTTATTTCAGTCACCTCGATCTTTCTTCTTCAAAGCAAAAAGATATTATCTTCAAATACAAGAACTTTTCGTGGTTTTGTTGATTTTCAGCAAATGAACATATTTCAGCGAGCGAGAAGTTTTTTCTTTGATAGCGTCAGATTTTATCCTGAAATACAAGAACTTTTCGTGGTTCTTGTCAATTTTTGTTGGTTTTCATCTGATGAACTTATTTCAGTCAGCGAGATCTTTCTTCTTCAAAGCAAAAAGATTTTATCTTCAAATACAAGAACTTTTTGTGGTTTTGTTGATTTTCAGCAAATGAACATATTTCAGCGAGCTGGAAGTTTTTTCTTTAATAACATCAGATTTTATCCTAAAATACAAGAACTTTTCGTGGTTCTTGTCAATTTTTGTTGGTTTTCATCTAATGAACTTATTTCAGTCACCGAGATCTTTCTTCTTCAAAGCAAAAAGATTTTATCTTCAAATACAAGAACTTTTCGTGGTTTTGTTGATTTTCAGCAAATGAACATATTTCAGCGAGCTGGAAGTTTTTTCTTTAATAGCATCAGATTTTATCCTAAAATACAAGAATGTTTCGTGGTTCTTGTCAATATTTGTTGGTTTTCATCTAATGAACTTATTTCAGTCACCGAGATCTTTCTTCTTCAAAGCAAACAGATTTTATGTTCAAATACAAGAACTTTTCGTGGTTTTGTTGATTTTCAGCAAATGAACATATTTCAGCGAGCTGGAAGTTTTTTCTTTAATAGCATCAGATTTTATCCTAAAATACAAGAACTTTTCGTGGTTCTTGTCAATTTTTGTTGTTTTTCATCCAATGAACTTATTTCAGTCAGCTGGATCTTTCTTCTTCAAAGCAAAAAGATTTTATCTTGAAATACAAGAACTTTTCGTGGTTTTGTTGATTTTCAGCAAATGAACATATTTCAGCGAGCTGGAAGTTTTTTCTTTAATAGCATCAGATTTTGTCCTAAAATACAAGAACGTTTCGTGGTTCTTGTCAATTTTTGTTGGTTTTCATCTAATGAACTTATTTCAGTCAGCTAGATCTTTCTTCTTCAAAGCAAAAAGATTTTATCTTCAAATACAAGAACTTTTCGTGGTTTTGTTGATTTTCAGCAAATGAACATATTTCAGCGAGCGAGAAGTTTTTTCTTTAATCGCGTCAGATTTTATCCTAAAATACAAGAACTTTTCGTGGTTCTTGTCAATTTCTGTTGGTTTTCACCTGATGAACTTATTTCAGTCACCTCGATCTTTCTTCTTCAAAGCAAAAAGATTTTATCTTCAAATACAAGAACTTTTCGTGGTTTTGTTGATTTTCAGCAAATGAACATATTTCAGCGAGCGAGAAGTTTTTTCTTTGATAGCGTCAGATTTTATCCTGAAATACAAGAACTTTTCGTGGTTCTTGTCAATTTTTGTTGGTTTTCATCTGATGAACTTATTTCAGTCAGCGAGATCTTTCTTCTTCAAAGCAAAAAGATTTTATCTTCAAATACAAGAACTTTTCGTGGTTTTGTTGATTTTCAGCAAATGAACATATTTCAGCGAGCTGGAAGTTTTTTCTTTAATAACATCAGATTTTATCCTAAAATACAAGAACTTTTCGTGGTTCTTGTCAATTTTTGTTGGTTTTCATCTAATGAACTTATTTCAGTCACCGAGATCTTTCTTCTTCAAAGCAAAAAGATTTTATCTTCAAATACAAGAACTTTTCGTGGTTTTGTTGATTTTCAGCAAATGAACATATTTCAGCGAGCTGGAAGTTTTTTCTTTAATAGCATCAGATTTTATCCTAAAATACAAGAATGTTTCGTGGTTCTTGTCAATATTTGTTGGTTTTCATCTAATGAACTTATTTCAGTCACCGAGATCTTTCTTCTTCAAAGCAAAAAGATTTTATCTTCAAATACAAGAACTTTTCGTGGTTTTGTTGATTTTCAGCAAATGAACATATTTCAGCGAGCTGGAAGTTTTTTCTTTAATAGCATCAGATTTTATCCTAAAATACAAGAATGTTTCGTGGTTCTTGTCAATATTTGTTGGTTTTCATCTAATGAACTTATTTCAGTCACCGAGATCTTTCTTCTTCAAAGCAAACAGATTTTATGTTCAAATACAAGAACTTTTCGTGGTTTTGTTGATTTTCAGCAAATGAACATATTTCAGCGAGCTGGAAGTTTTTTCTTTAATAGCATCAGATTTTATCCTAAAATACAAGAACTTTTCGTGGTTCTTGTCAATTTTTGTTGTTTTTCATCCAATGAACTTATTTCAGTCACCTTGATCTTTCTTCTTCAAATCAAACAGATTCTATCTTCAAATACAAGAACTTTTCGTGGTTTTGTTGATTTTCAGCAAATGAACATATTTCAGCGAGCGAGAAGTTTTTTCTTTGATAGCGTCAGATTTTATCCTAAAATACAAGAACTTTTCGTCGATCTTGTCAATTTTTGTTGGTTTTCATCTAATGAACTTATTTCAGTCAGCGAGATCTTTCTTCTTCAATGCAAAAAGATTTTATCTTCAAATACAAGAACTTTTCGTGGTTTTGTTGATTTTCAGCAAATGAACATATTTCAGCGACCTGGAAGTTTTTTCTTTAATACCATCAGATTTTATCCTAAAATACAAGAACGTTTCGTGGTTCTTGTCAATTTTTGTTGGATTTCATCTAATGAACTTATTTCAGTCAGCTGGATCTTTCTTCTTCAAAGCAAAAAGATTTTATCTTCAAATACAAGAACTTTTCGTAGTTTTGTTGATTTTCAGCAAATGAACATATTTCAGCGAGCTGGAAGTTTTTTCTTTAATAGCATCAGATTTTATTCTAAAATACAAGAACGTTTCGTGGTTCTTGTCAATTTTTGTTGGTTTTCATCTAATGAACTTATTTCAGTCACCTCGATCTTTCTTCTTCAAAGCAAAAAGATTTTATCTTCAAATACAAGAACTTTTCGTGGTTTTGTTGATTTTCAGCAAATGAACATATTTCAGCGAGCTGGAAGTTTTTTCTTTAATAGCGTCAGATTTTATCCTAAAATACAAGAACTTTTCGTGGTTCTTGTCAATTTTTGTTGTTTTTCATCCAATGAACTTATTTCAGTCACCATGATCTTTCTTCTTCAAAGCAAACAGATTCTATCTTCAAATACAAGAACTTTTCGTGGTTTTGTTGATTTTCAGCAAATGAACATATTTCAGCGAGCGAGAAGTTTTTTCTTTGATAGCGTCAGATTTTATCCTAAAATACAAGAACTTTTCGTGGTTCTTGTCAATTTTTGTTGGTTTTCATCTAATGAACTTATTTCAGTCAGTGAGATCTTTCTTCTTCAAAGCAAACAGATTTTATCTTCAAATACAAGAACTTTTCGTGGTTTTGTTGATTTTCAGCAAATGAACATATTTCAGCGAGCTGGAAGTTTTTTCTTTAATGGCATCAGATTTTATCCTAAAATACAAGAACTTTTCGTGGTTCTTGTCAATTTTTGTTGTTTTTCATCCAATGAACTTATTTCAGTCACCTTGATCTTTCTTCTTCAAAGCAAACAGATTCTATCTTCAAATACAAGAACTTTTCGTGGTTTTGTTGATTTTCAGCAAATGAACATATTTCAGCGAGCGAGAAGTTTTTTCTTTGATAGCGTCAGATTTTATCCTAAAATACAAGAACTTTTCGTCGATCTTGTCAATTTTTGTTGGTTTTCATCTAATGAACTTATTTCAGTCAGCGAGATCTTTCTTCTTCAAAGCAAAAAGATTTTATCTTCAAATACAAGAACTTTTCGTGGTTTTGTTGATTTTCAGCAAATGAACATATTTCAGCGAGCTGGAAGTTTTTTCTTTAATAGCATCAGATTTTATTCTAAAATACAAGAACTTTTCGTGGTTCTTGTCAATTTTTGTTGATTTTCATCTAATGAACTTATTTCAGTCACCTCGATCTTTCTTCTTCAAAGCAAAAAGATTTTATCTTCAAATACAAGAACTTTTCGTGGTTTTGTTGATTTTCAGCAAATGAACATATTTCAGCGAACTGGAAGTTTTTTCTTTAATAGCATCAGATTTTATCCTAAAATACAAGAACTTTTCGTGGTTCTTGTCAATTTTTGTTGTTTTTCATCCAATGAACTTATTTCAGTCACCATGATCTTTCTTCTTCAAAGCAAAAAGATTTTATCTTCAAATACAAGAACTTTTCGTGGTTTTGTTGATTTTCAGCAAATGAACATATTTCAGCGAGCGAGAAGTTTTTTCTTTAATCGCGTCAGATTTTATCCTAAAATACAAGAACGTTTCGTGGTTCTTGTCAATTTTTGTTGGATTTCATCTAATGAACTTATTTCAGTCAGCTGGATCTTTCTTCTTCAAAGCAAAAAGATTTTATCTTCAAATACAAGAACTTTTCGTAGTTTTGTTGATTTTCAGCAAATGAACATATTTCAGCGAGCTGGAAGTTTTTTCTTTAATAGCATCAGATTTTATTCTAAAATACAAGAACGTTTCGTGGTTCTTGTCAATTTTTGTTGGTTTTCATCTAATGAACTTATTTCAGTCACCTCGATCTTTCTTCTTCAAAGCAAAAAGATTTTATCTTCAAATACAAGAACTTTTCGTGGTTTTGTTGATTTTCAGCAAATGAACATATTTCAGCGAGCTGGAAGTTTTTTCTTTAATAGCGTCAGATTTTATCCTAAAATACAAGAACTTTTCGTGGTTCTTGTCAATTTTTGTTGTTTTTCATCCAATGAACTTATTTCAGTCAGCGAGATCTTTCTTCTTCAAAGCAAAAAGATTTTATCTTCAAATACAAGAACTTTTCGTGGTTTTGTTGATTTTCAGCAAATGAACATATTTCAGCGAGCTGGAAGTTTTTTCTTTAATAGCATCAGATTTTATTCTAAAATACAAGAACTTTTCGTGGTTCTTGTCAATTTTTGTTGATTTTCATCTAATGAACTTATTTCAGTCACCTCGATCTTTCTTCTTCAAAGCAAAAAGATTTTATCTTCAAATACAAGAACTTTTCGTGGTTTTGTTGATTTTCAGCAAATGAACATATTTCAGCGAACTGGAAGTTTTTTCTTTAATAGCATCAGATTTTATCCTAAAATACAAGAACTTTTCGTGGTTCTTGTCAATTTTTGTTGTTTTTCATCCAATGAACTTATTTCAGTCACCATGATCTTTCTTCTTCAAAGCAAAAAGATTTTATCTTCAAATACAAGAACTTTTCGTGGTTTTGTTGATTTTCAGCAAATGAACATATTTCAGCGAGCGAGAAGTTTTTTCTTTAATCGCGTCAGATTTTATCCTAAAATACAAGAACGTTTCGTGGTTCTTGTCAATTTTTGTTGGATTTCATCTAATGAACTTATTTCAGTCAGCTGGATCTTTCTTCTTCAAAGCAAAAAGATTTTATCTTCAAATACAAGAACTTTTCGTAGTTTTGTTGATTTTCAGCAAATGAACATATTTCAGCGAGCTGGAAGTTTTTTCTTTAATAGCATCAGATTTTATTCTAAAATACAAGAACGTTTCGTGGTTCTTGTCAATTTTTGTTGGTTTTCATCTAATGAACTTATTTCAGTCACCTCGATCTTTCTTCTTCAAAGCAAAAAGATTTTATCTTCAAATACAAGAACTTTTCGTGGTTTTGTTGATTTTCAGCAAATGAACATATTTCAGCGAGCTGGAAGTTTTTTCTTTAATAGCGTCAGATTTTATCCTAAAATACAAGAACTTTTCGTGGTTCTTGTCAATTTTTGTTGTTTTTCATCCAATGAACTTATTTCAGTCACCATGATCTTTCTTCTTCAAAGCAAACAGATTCTATCTTCAAATACAAGAACTTTTCGTGGTTTTGTTGATTTTCAGCAAATGAACATATTTCAGCGAGCGAGAAGTTTTTTCTTTGATAGCGTCAGATTTTATCCTAAAATACAAGAACTTTTCGTGGTTCTTGTCAATTTTTGTTGGTTTTCATCTAATGAACTTATTTCAGTCAGTGAGATCTTTCTTCTTCAAAGCAAACAGATTTTATCTTCAAATACAAGAACTTTTCGTGGTTTTGTTGATTTTCAGCAAATGAACATATTTCAGCGAGCTGGAAGTTTTTTCTTTAATGGCATCAGATTTTATCCTAAAATACAAGAACTTTTCGTGGTTCTTGTCAATTTTTGTTGTTTTTCATCCAATGAACTTATTTCAGTCACCTTGATCTTTCTTCTTCAAAGCAAACAGATTCTATCTTCAAATACAAGAACTTTTCGTGGTTTTGTTGATTTTCAGCAAATGAACATATTTCAGCGAGCGAGAAGATTTTCTTTAAAAGCGTCAGATTTTAGCTGAAAATACAAGAACTTTTCGTGGTTCTTGTCAATTTTTGTTGGTTTTCATCCAATGAACTTATTTCAGTCAGCAAGATCTTTCTTCTTGAAAGCAAAAAGATTTTATCTTCAAATACAAGAACTTTTCGTAGTTTTGTTGATTTTCAGCAAATGAACATATTTCAGCGAGCTGGAAGTTTTTTCTTTAATAGCATCAGATTTTATTCTAAAATACAAGAACGTTTCGTGGTTCTTGTCAATTTTTGTTGGTTTTCATCTAATGAACTTATTTCAGTCACCTCGATCTTTCTTCTTCAAAGCAAAAAGATTTTATCTTCAAATACAAGAACTTTTCGTGGTTTTGTTGATTTTCAGCAAATGAACATATTTCAGCGAGCTGGAAGTTTTTTCTTTAATAGCGTCAGATTTTATCCTAAAATACAAGAACTTTTCGTGGTTCTTGTCAATTTTTGTTGTTTTTCATCCAATGAACTTATTTCAGTCAGCGAGATCTTTCTTCTTCAAAGCAAAAAGATTTTATCTTCAAATACAAGAACTTTTCGTGGTTTTGTTGATTTTCAGCAAATGAACATATTTCAGCGAGCTGGAAGTTTTTTCTTTAATAGCATCAGATTTTATTCTAAAATACAAGAACTTTTCGTGGTTCTTGTCAATTTTTGTTGATTTTCATCTAATGAACTTATTTCAGTCACCTCGATCTTTCTTCTTCAAAGCAAAAAGATTTTATCTTCAAATACAAGAACTTTTCGTGGTTTTGTTGATTTTCAGCAAATGAACATATTTCAGCGAACTGGAAGTTTTTTCTTTAATAGCATCAGATTTTATCCTAAAATACAAGAACTTTTCGTGGTTCTTGTCAATTTTTGTTGTTTTTCATCCAATGAACTTATTTCAGTCACCATGATCTTTCTTCTTCAAAGCAAAAAGATTTTATCTTCAAATACAAGAACTTTTCGTGGTTTTGTTGATTTTCAGCAAATGAACATATTTCAGCGAGCGAGAAGTTTTTTCTTTAATCGCGTCAGATTTTATCCTAAAATACAAGAACGTTTCGTGGTTCTTGTCAATTTTTGTTGGATTTCATCTAATGAACTTATTTCAGTCAGCTGGATCTTTCTTCTTCAAAGCAAAAAGATTTTATCTTCAAATACAAGAACTTTTCGTAGTTTTGTTGATTTTCAGCAAATGAACATATTTCAGCGAGCTGGAAGTTTTTTCTTTAATAGCATCAGATTTTATTCTAAAATACAAGAACGTTTCGTGGTTCTTGTCAATTTTTGTTGGTTTTCATCTAATGAACTTATTTCAGTCACCTCGATCTTTCTTCTTCAAAGCAAAAAGATTTTATCTTCAAATACAAGAACTTTTCGTGGTTTTGTTGATTTTCAGCAAATGAACATATTTCAGCGAGCTGGAAGTTTTTTCTTTAATAGCGTCAGATTTTATCCTAAAATACAAGAACTTTTCGTGGTTCTTGTCAATTTTTGTTGTTTTTCATCCAATGAACTTATTTCAGTCACCATGATCTTTCTTCTTCAAAGCAAACAGATTCTATCTTCAAATACAAGAACTTTTCGTGGTTTTGTTGATTTTCAGCAAATGAACATATTTCAGCGAGCGAGAAGTTTTTTCTTTGATAGCGTCAGATTTTATCCTAAAATACAAGAACTTTTCGTGGTTCTTGTCAATTTTTGTTGGTTTTCATCTAATGAACTTATTTCAGTCAGTGAGATCTTTCTTCTTCAAAGCAAACAGATTTTATCTTCAAATACAAGAACTTTTCGTGGTTTTGTTGATTTTCAGCAAATGAACATATTTCAGCGAGCTGGAAGTTTTTTCTTTAATGGCATCAGATTTTATCCTAAAATACAAGAACTTTTCGTGGTTCTTGTCAATTTTTGTTGTTTTTCATCCAATGAACTTATTTCAGTCACCTTGATCTTTCTTCTTCAAAGCAAACAGATTCTATCTTCAAATACAAGAACTTTTCGTGGTTTTGTTGATTTTCAGCAAATGAACATATTTCAGCGAGCGAGAAGTTTTTTCTTTGATAGCGTCAGATTTTATCCTAAAATACAAGAACTTTTCGTCGATCTTGTCAATTTTTGTTGGTTTTCATCTAATGAACTTATTTCAGTCAGCGAGATCTTTCTTCTTCAAAGCAAAAAGATTTTATCTTCAAATACAAGAACTTTTCGTGGTTTTGTTGATTTTCAGCAAATGAACATATTTCAGCGAGCTGGAAGTTTTTTCTTTAATAGCATCAGATTTTATTCTAAAATACAAGAACTTTTCGTGGTTCTTGTCAATTTTTGTTGATTTTCATCTAATGAACTTATTTCAGTCACCTCGATCTTTCTTCTTCAAAGCAAAAAGATTTTATCTTCAAATACAAGAACTTTTCGTGGTTTTGTTGATTTTCAGCAAATGAACATATTTCAGCGAACTGGAAGTTTTTTCTTTAATAGCATCAGATTTTATCCTAAAATACAAGAACTTTTCGTGGTTCTTGTCAATTTTTGTTGTTTTTCATCCAATGAACTTATTTCAGTCACCATGATCTTTCTTCTTCAAAGCAAAAAGATTTTATCTTCAAATACAAGAACTTTTCGTGGTTTTGTTGATTTTCAGCAAATGAACATATTTCAGCGAGCGAGAAGTTTTTTCTTTAATCGCGTCAGATTTTATCCTAAAATACAAGAACTTTTCGTGGTTCTTGTCAATTTCTGTTGGTTTTCACCTGATGAACTTATTTCAGTCACCTCGATCTTTCTTCTTCAAAGCAAAAAGATTTTATCTTCAAATACAAGAACTTTTCGTGGTTTTGTTGATTTTCAGCAAATGAACATATTTCAGCGAGCGAGAAGTTTTTTCTTTGATAGCATCAGATTTTATCCTAAAATACAAGAACTTTTCGTGGTTCTTGTCAATTTTTGTTGGTTTTCATCGAATGAACTTATTTCAGTCAGCGAGATCTTTCTTCTTCAAAGCAAAAAGATTTTATCTTCAAATACAAGAACTTTTTGTGGTTTTGTTGATTTTCAGCAAATGAACATATTTCAGCGAGCTGGAAGTTTTTTCTTTAATAACATCAGATTTTATCCTAAAATACAAGAACTTTTCGTGGTTCTTGTCAATTTTTGTTGGTTTTCATCTAATGAACTTATTTCAGTCACCGAGATCTTTCTTCTTCAAAGCAAAAAGATTTTGTCTTCAAATACAAGAACTTTTCGTGGTTTTGTTGATTTTCAGCAAATGAACATATTTCAGCGAGCTGGAAGTTTTTTCTTTAATAGCATCAGATTTTATCCTAAAATACAAGAATGTTTCGTGGTTCTTGTCAATATTTGTTGGTTTTCATCTAATGAACTTATTTCAGTCACCGAGATCTTTCTTCTTCAAAGCAAACAGATTTTATCTTCAAATACAAGAACTTTTCGTGGTTTTGTTGATTTTCAGCAAATGAACATATTTCAGCGAGCTGGAAGTTTTTTCTTTAATAGCATCAGATTTTATCCTAAAATACAAGAACTTTTCGTGGTTCTTGTCAATTTTTGTTGTTTTTCATCCAATGAACTTATTTCAGTCACCATGATCTTTCTTCTTCAAAGCAAAAAGATTTTATCTTCAAATACAAGAACTTTTCGTGGTTTTGTTGATTTTCAGCAAATGAACATATTTCAGCGAGCGAGAAGTTTTTTCTTTAATCGCGTCAGATTTTATCCTAAAATACAAGAACTTTTCGTGGTTCTTGTCAATTTCTGTTGGTTTTCACCTGATGAACTTATTTCAGTCACCTCGATCTTTCTTCTTCAAAGCAAAAAGATTTTATCTTCAAATACAAGAACTTTTCGTGGTTTTGTTGATTTTCAGCAAATGAACATATTTCAGCGAGCGAGAAGTTTTTTCTTTGATAGCATCAGATTTTATCCTAAAATACAAGAACTTTTCGTGGTTCTTGTCAATTTTTGTTGGTTTTCATCGAATGAACTTATTTCAGTCAGCGAGATCTTTCTTCTTCAAAGCAAAAAGATTTTATCTTCAAATACAAGAACTTTTTGTGGTTTTGTTGATTTTCAGCAAATGAACATATTTCAGCGAGCTGGAAGTTTTTTCTTTAATAACATCAGATTGTATCCTAAAATACAAGAACTTTTCGTGGTTCTTGTCAATTTTTGTTGGTTTTCATCTAATGAACTTATTTCAGTCACCGAGATCTTTCTTCTTCAAAGCAAAAAGATTTTGTCTTCAAATACAAGAACTTTTCGTGGTTTTGTTGATTTTCAGCAAATGAACATATTTCAGCGAGCTGGAAGTTTTTTCTTTAATAGCATCAGATTTTATCCTAAAATACAAGAATGTTTCGTGGTTCTTGTCAATATTTGTTGGTTTTCATCCAATGAACTTATTTCAGTCACCGAGATCTTTCTTCTTCAAAGCAAACAGATTTTATCTTCAAATACAAGAACTTTTCGTGGTTTTGTTGATTTTCAGCAAATGAACATATTTCAGCGAGCTGGAAGTTTTTTCTTTAATAGCATCAGATTTTATCCTAAAATACAAGAACTTTTCGTGGTTCTTGTCAATTTTTGTTGTTTTTCATCCAATGAACTTATTTCAGTCACCTTGGTCTTTCTTCTTCAAAGCAAACAGATTCTATCTTCAAATACAAGAACTTTTCGTGGTTTTGTTGATTTTCAGCAAATGAACATATTTCAGCGACCTGGAAGTTTTTTCTTTAATACCATCAGATTTTATCCTAAAATACAAGAACTTTTCGTGGTTCTTGTCAATTTTTGTTGGTTTTCATCCAATGAACTTATTTCAGTCACCGAGATCTTTCTTCTTCAAAGCAAAAAGATTCTATCTTCAAATACAAGAACTTTTCGTGGTTTTGTTGATTTTCAGCAAATGAACATATTTCAGTGAGATAGAAGTTTTTTCTTTAATAGCATCAGATTTTATCCTAAAATACAAGAACGTTTCGTGGTTCTTGTCAATTTTTGTTGGTTTTCATCTAATGAACTTATTTCAGTCAGCTGGATCTTTCTTCTTCAAAGCAAAAAGATTTTATCTTCAAATACAAGAACTTTTCGTAGTTTTGTTGATTTTCAGCAAATGAACATATTTCAGCGAGCTGGAAGTTTTTTCTTTAATAGCATCAGATTTTATTCTAAAATACAAGAACGTTTCGTGGTTCTTGTCAATTTTTGTTGGTTTTCATCTAATGAACTTATTTCAGTCACCTCGATCTTTCTTCTTCAAAGCAAAAAGATTTTATCTTCAAATACAAGAACTTTTCGTGGTTTTGTTGATTTTCAGCAAATGAACATATTTCAGCGAGCTGGAAGTTTTTTCTTTAATAGCATCAGATTTTATCCTAAAATACAAGAACTTTTTGTGGTTCTTGTCAATTTTTGTTGTTTTTCATCCAATGAACTTATTTCAGTCACCATGATCTTTCTTCTTCAAAGCAAACAGATTCTATCTTCAAATACAAGAACTTTTCGTGGTTTTGTTGATTTTCAGCAAATGAACATATTTCAGCGAGCGAGAAGTTTTTTCTTTGATAGCGTCAGATTTTATCCTAAAATACAAGAACTTTTCGTGGTTCTTGTCAATTTTTGTTGGTTTTCATCCAATTAACTTATTTCAGTCAGCGAGATCTTTCTTCTTCAAAGCAAAAAGATTTTATCTTCAAATACAAGAACTTTTCGTGGTTTTGTTGATTTTCAGCAAATGAACATATTTCAGCGAGCTGGAAGTTTTTTCTTTAATAGCATCAGATTTTATCCTAAAATACAAGAACGTTTCGTGGTTCTTGTCAATATTTGTTGGTTTTCATCTAATGAACTTATTTCAGTCACCGAGATCTTTCTTCTTCAAAGCAAACAGATTTTATGTTCAAATACAAGAACTTTTCGTGGTTTTGTTGATTTTCAACAAATGAACATATTTCAGCGAGCTGGAAGTTTTTTCTTTAATAGCATCAGATTTTATCCTAAAATACAAGAACTTTTCGTGGTTCTTGTCAATTTTTGTTGTTTTTCATCCAATGAACTTATTTCAGTCACCTTGATCTTTCTTCTTCAAAGCAAACAGATTCTATCTTCAAATACAAGAACTTTTCGTGGTTTTGTTGATTTTCAGCAAATGAACATATTTCAGCGAGCGAGAAGTTTTTTCTTTGATAGCGTCAGATTTTATCCTAAAATACAAGAACTTTTCGTCGATCTTGTCAATTTTTGTTGGTTTTCATCTAATGAACTTATTTCAGTCAGCGAGATCTTTCTTCTTCAAAGCAAAAAGATTTTATCTTCAAATACAAGAACTTTTCGTGGTTTTGTTGATTTTCAGCAAATGAACATATTTCAGCGAGCTGGAAGTTTTTTCTTTAATACCATCAGATTTTATCCTAAAATACAAGAACTTTTCGTGGTTCTTGTCAATTTTTGTTGATTTTCATCTAATGAACTTATTTCAGTCACCTCGATCTTTCTTCTTCAAAGCAAAAAGATTTTATCTTCAAATACAAGAACTTTTCGTGGTTTTGTTGATTTTCAGCAAATGAACATATTTCAGCGAGCTGGAAGTTTTTTCTTTAATAGCATCAGATTTTATTCTAAAATACAAGAACGATTCGTGGTTCTTGTCAATTTTTGTTGGTTTTCATCTAATGAACTTATTTCAGTCACCTCGATCTTTCTTCTTCAAAGCAAAAAGATTTTATCTTCAAATACAAGAACTTTTCGTGGTTTTGTTGATTTTCAGCAAATGAACATATTTCAGCGAGCTGGAAGTTTTTTCTTCAATAGCATCAGATTTTATCCTAAAATACAAGAACTTTTCGTGGTTCTTGTCAATTTTTGTTGTTTTTCATCCAATGAACTTATTTCAGTCACCATGATCTTTCTTCTTCAAAGCAAACAGATTCTATCTTCAAATACAAGAACTTTTCGTGGTTTTGTTGATTTTCAGCAAATGAACATATTTCAGCGAGCGAGAAGTTTTTTCTTTAATAGCGTCAGATTTTATCCTGAAATACAAGAACTTTTCGTGGTTCTTCTCAATTTTTGTTGGTTTTCATCTAATGAACTTATTTCAGTCAGCTGGATCTTTCTTCTTCAAAGCAAAAAGATTTTATCTTCAAATACAAGAACTTTTCGTGGTTTTGTTGATTTTCAGCAAATGAACATATTTCAGCGAGCTGGAAGTTTTTTCTTTAATAGCATCAGATTTTATCCTAAAATACAAGAACTTTTCGTGGTTCTTGTCAATTTTTGTTGTTTTTCATCCAATGAACTTATTTCAGTCACCTTGGTCTTTCTTCTTCAAAGCAAACAGATTCTATCTTCAAATACAAGAACTTTTCGTGGTTTTGTTGATTTTCAGCAAATGAACATATTTCAGCGACCTGGAAGTTTTTTCTTTAATACCATCAGATTTTATCCTAAAATACAAGAACTTTTCGTGGTTCTTGTCAATTTTTGTTGGTTTTCATCCAATGAACTTATTTCAGTCACCGAGATCTTTCTTCTTCAAAGCAAAAAGATTCTATCTTCAAATTCAAGAACTTTTCGTGGTTTTGTTGATTTTCAGCAAATGAACATATTTCAGCGAGCTGGAAGTTTTTTCTTTAATAGCATCAGATTTTATCCTAAAATACAAGAACGTTTCGTGGTTCTTGTCTATTTTTGTTGGTTTTCATCGAATGAACTTATTTCAGTCAGCTGGATCTTTCTTCTTCAAAGCAAAAAGATTTTATCTTCAAATACAAGAACTTTTCGTAGTTTTGTTGATTTTCAGCAAATGAACATATTTCAGCGAGCTGGAAGTTTTTTCTTTGATAGCATCAGATTTTATTCTAAAATACAAGAACGTTTCGTGGTTCTTGTCAATTTTTGTTGGTTTTCATCTAATGAACTTATTTCAGTCACCTCGATCTTTCTTCTTCAAAGCAAAAAGATTTTATCTTCAAATACAAGAACTTTTCGTGGTTTTGTTGATTTTCAGCAAATGAACATATTTCAGCGAACTGGAAGTTTTTTCTTTAATAGCATCAGATTTTATCCTAAAATACAAGAACTTTTTGTGGTTCTTGTCAATTTTTGTTGTTTTTCATCCAATGAACTTATTTCAGTCACCATGATCTTTCTTCTTCAAAGCAAACAGATTCTATCTTCAAATACAAGAACTTTTCGTGGTTTTGTTGATTTTCAGCAAATGAACATATTTCAGCGAGCGAGAAGTTTTTTCTTTGATAGCGTCAGATTTTATCCTAAAATACAAGAAATTTTCTTGGTTCTTGTCAATTTTTGTTGGTTTTCATCTAATGAACTTATTTCAGTCAGCGAGATCTTTCTTCTTCAAAGCAAAAAGATTTTATCTTCAAATACAAGAACTTTTCGTGGTTTTGTTGATTTTCAGCAAATGAACATATTTCAGCGAGCTGGAAGTTTTTTCTTTAATAGCATCAGATTTTATCCTAAAATACAAGAACGTTTCGTGGTTCTTGTCAATATTTGTTGGTTTTCATCTAATGAACTTATTTCAGTCACCGAGATCTTTCTTCTTCAAAGCAAACAGATTTTATGTTCAAATACAAGAACTTTTCGTGGTTTTGTTGATTTTCAACAAATGAACATATTTCAGCGAGCTGGAAGTTTTTTCTTTAATAGCATCAGATTTTATCCTAAAATACAAGAACTTTTCGTGGTTCTTGTCAATTTTTGTTGTTTTTCATCCAATGAACTTATTTCAGTCACCTTGATCTTTCTTCTTCAAAGCAAACAGATTCTATCTTCAAATACAAGAACTTTTCGTGGTTTTGTTGATTTTCAGCAAATGAACATATTTCAGCGAGCGAGAAGTTTTTTCTTTGATAGCGTCAGATTTTATCCTAAAATACAAGAACTTTTCGTCGATCTTGTCAATTTTTGTTGGTTTTCATCTAATGAACTTATTTCAGTCAGCGAGATCTTTCTTCTTCAATGCAAAAAGATTTTATCTTCAAATACAAGAACTTTTCGTGGTTTTGTTGATTTTCAGCAAATGAACATATTTCAGCGAGCTGGAAGTTTTTTCTTTAATACCATCAGATTTTATCCTAAAATACAAGAACTTTTCGTGGTTCTTGTCAATTTTTGTTGATTTTCATCTAATGAACTTATTTCAGTCACCTCGATCTTTCTTCTTCAAAGCAAAAAGATTTTATCTTCAAATACAAGAACTTTTCGTGGTTTTGTTGATTTTCAGCAAATGAACATATTTCAGCGAGCTGGAAGTTTTTTCTTTAATAGCATCAGATTTTATTCTAAAATACAAGAACGATTCGTGGTTCTTGTCAATTTTTGTTGGTTTTCATCTAATGAACTTATTTCAGTCACCTCGATCTTTCTTCTTCAAAGCAAAAAGATTTTATCTTCAAATACAAGAACTTTTCGTGGTTTTGTTGATTTTCAGCAAATGAACATATTTCAGCGAGCGAGAAGTTTTTTCTTTAATAGCGTCAGATTTTATCCTGAAATACAAGAACTTTTCGTGGTTCTTCTCAATTTTTGTTGGTTTTCATCGAATGAACTTATTTCAGTCAGCTGGATCTTTCTTCTTCAAAGCAAAAAGATTTTATCTTCAAATACAAGAACTTTTCGTGGTTTTGTTGATTTTCAGCAAATGAACATATTTCAGCGAGCTGGAAGTTTTTTCTTTAATAGCATCAGATTTTACCCTAAAATACAAGAACGTTTCGTGGTTCTTGTCAATTTTTGTTGGTTTTCATCTGATGAACTTATTTCAGTCAGCTAGATCTTTCTTCTTCAAAGCAAAAAGATTTTATCTTCAAATACAAGAACTTTTCGTGGTTTTGTTGATTTTCAGCAAATGAACATATTTCAGCGAGCGAGAAGTTTTTTCTTCAATCGCGTCAGATTTTATCCTAAAATACAAGAACTTTTCGTGGTTCTTGTCAATTTCTGTTGGTTTTCACCTGATGAACTTATTTCAGTCACCTCGATCTTTCTTCTTCAAAGCAAAAAGATTTTATCTTCAAATACAAGAACTTTTCGTGGTTTTGTTGATTTTCAGCAAATGAACATATTTCAGCGAGCGAGAAGTTTTTTCTTTGATAGCGTCAGATTTTATCCTAAAATACAAGAACTTTTCGTGGTTCTTGTCAATTTTTGTTGGTTTTCATCCAATGAACTTATTTCAGTCAGCGAGATCTTTCTTCTTCAAAGCAAAAAGATTTTATCTTCAAATACAAGAACTTTTTGTGGTTTTGTTGATTTTCAGCAAATGAACATATTTCAGCGAGCTGGAAGTTTTTTCTTTAATAACATCAGATTTTATCCTAAAATACAAGAACTTTTCGTGGTTCTTGTCAATTTTTGTTGGTTTTCATCTAATGAACTTATTTCAGTCACCGAGATCTTTCTTCTTCAAAGCAAAAAGATTTTATCTTCAAATACAAGAACTTTTCGTGGTTTTGTTGATTTTCAGCAAATGAACATATTTCAGCGAGCTGGAAGTTTTTTCTTTAATAGCATCAGATTTTATCCTAAAATACAAGAATGTTTCGTGGTTCTTGTCAATATTTGTTGGTTTTCATCTAATGAACTTATTTCAGTCACCGAGATCTTTCTTCTTCAAAGCAAAAAGATTTTATCTTCAAATACAAGAACTTTTCGTGGTTTTGTTGATTTTCAGCAAATGAACATATTTCAGCGAGCTGGAAGTTTTTTCTTTAATAGCATCAGATTTTATCCTAAAATACAAGAACTTTTCGTGGTTCTTGTCAATTTTTGTTGTTTTTCATCCAATGAACTTATTTCAGTCACCTTGATCTTTCTTCTTCAAAGCAAACAGATTCTATCTTCAAATACAAGAACTTTTCGTGGTTTTGTTGATTTTCAGCAAATGAACATATTTCAGCGAGCGAGAAGTTTTTTCTTTGATAGCGTCAGATTTTATCCTAAAATACAAGAACTTTTCGTGGTTCTTGTCAATTTCTGTTGGTTTTCATCGAATGAACTTATTTCAGTCAGCGAGATCTTTCTTCTTCAATGCAAAAAGATTCTATCTTCAAATACAAGAACTTTTCGTGGTTTTGTTGATTTTCAGCAAATGAACATATTTCAGCGAGCTGGAAGTTTTTTCTTGAATAGCATCAGATTTTATCCTAAAATACAAGAACGTTTCGTGGTTCTTGTCAATTTTTGTTGGTTTTCATCTAATGAACTTATTTCAGTCAGCTGGATCTTTCTTCTTCAAAGCAAAAAGATTTTATCTTCAAATACAAGAACTTTTCGTAGTTTTGTTGATTTTCAGCAAATGAACATATTTCAGCGAGCGAGAAGTTTTTTCTTTAATAGCGTCAGATTTTATCCTAAAATACAAGAACGTTTCGTGGTTCTTGTCAATTTTTGTTGGTTTTCATCTAATGAACTTATTTCAGTCACCTCGATCTTTCTTCTTCAAAGCAAAAAGATTTTGTCTTCAAATACAAGAACTTTTCGTGGTTCTTGTCAATTTTTGTTGGTTTTCATCTAATGAACTTATTTCAGTCACCGAGATCTTTCTTCTTCAAAGCAAAATTGATTTTATCTTCAAATACAAGACCTTTTCGTGGTTTTGTTGATTTTCAGTAAATGAACATATTTCAGCGAGCGAGAAGTTTTTTCTTTAATAGCGTCAGATTTTATCCTAAAATACAAGAACGTTTCGTGGTTCTTGTCAATATTTGTTGGTTTTCATCCAATGAACTTATTTCAGTCACCGAGACCTTTCTTCTTCAAAGCAAACAGATTTTATGTTCAAATACAAGAACTTTTCGTGGTTTTGTTGATTTTCAACAAATGAACATATTTCAGCGAGCTGGAAGTTTTTTCTTTAATAGCATCAGATTTTATCCTAAAATACAACAACTTTTCGTGGTTCTTGTCAATTTTTGTTGTTTTTCATCCAATGAACTTATTTCAGTCACCTTGATCTTTCTTCTTCAAAGCAAACAGATTCTATCTTCAAATACAAGAACTTTTCGTGGTTTTGTTGATTTTCAGCAAATGAACATATTTCAGCGAGCGAGAAGTTTTTTCTTTGATAGCGTCAGATTTTATCCTAAAATACAAGAACTTTTCGTCGATCTTGTCAATTTTTGTTGGTTTTCATCTAATGAACTTATTTCAGTCAGCGAGATCTTTCTTCTTCAAAGCAAAAAGATTTTATCTTCAAATACAAGAACTTTTCGTGGTTTTGTTGATTTTCAGCAAATGAACATATTTCAGCGAGCTGGAAGTTTTTTCTTTAATACCATCAGATTTTATCCTAAAATACAAGAACTTTTCGTGGTTCTTGTCAATTTTTGTTGATTTTCATCTGATGAACTTATTTCAGTCACCTCGATCTTTCTTCTTCAAAGCAAAAAGATTTTATCTTCAAATACAAGAACTTTTCGTGGTTTTGTTGATTTTCAGCAAATGAACATATTTCAGCGAGCTGGAAGTTTTTTCTTTAACAGCGTCAGATTTTATCTTAAAATACAAGAACTTTTCGTGGTTCTTGTCAATTTTTGTTGATTTTCATCTGATGAACTTATTTCAGTCACCTCGATCTTTCTTCTTCAAAGCAAAAAGATTTTATCTTCAAATACAAGAACTTTTCGTGGTTCTTGTCAATTTTTGTTGGTTTTCATCTAATGAACTTATTTCAGTCACCGAGATCTTTCTTCTTCAAAGCAAAATTGATTTTATCTTCAAATACAAGACCTTTTCGTGGTTTTGTTGATTTTCAGTAAATGAACATATTTCAGCGAGCGAGAAGTTTTTTCTTTAATAGCGTCAGATTTTATCCTAAAATACAAGAACGTTTCGTGGTTCTTGTCAATATTTGTTGGTTTTCATCCAATGAACTTATTTCAGTCACCGAGACCTTTCTTCTTCAAAGCAAACAGATTTTATGTTCAAATACAAGAACTTTTCGTGGTTTTGTTGATTTTCAACAAATGAACATATTTCAGCGAGCTGGAAGTTTTTTCTTTAATAGCATCAGATTTTATCCTAAAATACAACAACTTTTCGTGGTTCTTGTCAATTTTTGTTGTTTTTCATCCAATGAACTTATTTCAGTCACCTTGATCTTTCTTCTTCAAAGCAAACAGATTCTATCTTCAAATACAAGAACTTTTCGTGGTTTTGTTGATTTTCAGCAAATGAACATATTTCAGCGAGCGAGAAGTTTTTTCTTTGATAGCGTCAGATTTTATCCTAAAATACAAGAACTTTTCGTCGATCTTGTCAATTTTTGTTGGTTTTCATCTAATGAACTTATTTCAGTCAGCGAGATCTTTCTTCTTCAAAGCAAAAAGATTTTATCTTCAAATACAAGAACTTTTCGTGGTTTTGTTGATTTTCAGCAAATGAACATATTTCAGCGAGCTGGAAGTTTTTTCTTTAATACCATCAGATTTTATCCTAAAATACAAGAACTTTTCGTGGTTCTTGTCAATTTTTGTTGATTTTCATCTGATGAACTTATTTCAGTCACCTCGATCTTTCTTCTTCAAAGCAAAAAGATTTTATCTTCAAATACAAGAACTTTTCGTGGTTTTGTTGATTTTCAGCAAATGAACATATTTCAGCGAGCTGGAAGTTTTTTCTTTAATAGCATCAGATTTTATTCTAAAATACAAGAACGATTCGTGGTTCTTGTCAATTTTTGTTGGTTTTCATCTAATGAACTTATTTCAGTCACCTCGATCTTTCTTCTTCAAAGCAAAAAGATTTTATCTTCAAATACAAGAACTTTTCGTGGTTTTGTTGATTTTCAGCAAATGAACATATTTCAGCGAGCTGGAAGTTTTTTCTTTAATAGCATCAGATTTTATCCTAAAATACAAGAACTTTTCGTGGTTCTTGTCAATTTTTGTTGTTTTTCATCCAATGAACTTATTTCAGTCACCATGATCTTTCTTCTTCAAAGCAAACAGATTCTATCTTCAAATACAAGAACTTTTCGTGGTTTTGTTGATTTTCAGCAAATGAACATATTTCAGCGAGCGAGAAGTTTTTTCTTTAATAGCGTCAGATTTTATCCTGAAATACAAGAACTTTTCGTGGTTCTTCTCAATTTTTGTTGGTTTTCATCTAATGAACTTATTTCAGTCAGCTGGATCTTTCTTCTTCAAAGCAAAAAGATTTTATCTTCAAATACAAGAACTTTTCGTGGTTTTGTTGATTTTCAGCAAATGAACATATTTCAGCGAGCTGGAAGTTTTTTCTTTAATAGCATCAGATTTTATCCTAAAATACAAGAACGTTTCGTGGTTCTTGTCAATTTTTGTTGGTTTTCATCTAATGAACTTATTTCAGTCAGCTAGATCTTTCTTCTTCAAAGCAAAAAGATTTTATCTTCAAATACAAGAACTTTTCGTGGTTTTGTTGATTTTCAGCAAATGAACATATTTCAGCGAGCGAGAAGTTTTTTCTTTAATCGCGTCAGATTTTATCCTAAAATACAAGAACTTTTCGTGGTTCTTGTCAATTTCTGTTGGTTTTCACCTGATGAACTTATTTCAGTCACCTCGATCTTTCTTCTTCAAAGCAAAAAGATTTTATCTTCAAATACAAGAACTTTTCGTGGTTTTGTTGATTTTCAGCAAATGAACATATTTCAGCGAGCGAGAAGTTTTTTCTTTGATAGCGTCAGATTTTATCCTAAAATACAAGAACTTTTCGTGGTTCTTGTCAATTTTTGTTGGTTTTCATCCAATGAACTTATTTCAGTCAGCGAGATCTTTCTTCTTCAAAGCAAAAAGATTTTATCTTCAAATACAAGAACTTTTTGTGGTTTTGTTGATTTTCAGCAAATGAACATATTTCAGCGAGCTGGAAGTTTTTCTTTAATAACATCAGATTTTATCCTAAAATACAAGAACTTTTCGTGGTTCTTGTCAATTTTTGTTGGTTTTCATCTAATGAACTTATTTCAGTCACCGAGATCTTTCTTCTTCAAAGCAAAAAGATTTTATCTTCAAATACAAGAACTTTTCGTGGTTTTGTTGATTTTCAGCAAATGAACATATTTCAGCGAGCTGGAAGTTTTTTCTTTAATAGCATCAGATTTTATCCTAAAATACAAGAATGTTTCGTGGTTCTTGTCAATATTTGTTGGTTTTCATCTAATGAACTTATTTCAGTCACCGAGATCTTTCTTCTTCAAAGCAAAAAGATTTTATCTTCAAATACAAGAACTTTTCGTGGTTTTGTTGATTTTCAGCAAATGAACATATTTCAGCGAGCTGGAAGTTTTTTCTTTAATAGCATCAGATTTTATCCTAAAATACAAGAACTTTTCGTGGTTCTTGTCAATTTTTGTTGTTTTTCATCCAATGAACTTATTTCAGTCACCTTGATCTTTCTTCTTCAAAGCAAACAGATTCTATCTTCAAATACAAGAACTTTTCGTGGTTTTGTTGATTTTCAGCAAATGAACATATTTCAGCGAGCGAGAAGTTTTTTCTTTGATAGCGTCAGATTTTATCCTAAAATACAAGAACTTTTCGTCGATCTTGTCAATTTTTGTTGGTTTTCATCTAATGAACTTATTTCAGTCAGCGAGATCTTTCTTCTTCAATGCAAAAAGATTTTATCTTCAAATACAAGAACTTTTCGTGGTTTTGTTGATTTTCAGCAAATGAACATATTTCAGCGACCTGGAAGTTTTTTCTTTAATACCATCAGATTTTATCCTAAAATACAAGAACTTTTCGTGGTTCTTGTCAATTTTTGTTGGTTTTCATCCAATGAACTTATTTCAGTCACCGAGATCTTTCTTCTTCAAAGCAAAAAGATTCTATCTTCAAATACAAGAACTTTTCGTGGTTTTGTTGATTTTCAGCAAATGAACATATTTCAGCGAGCTGGAAGTTTTTTCTTTAATAGCATCAGATTTTATCCTAAAATACAAGAACGTTTCGTGGTTCTTGTCAATTTTTGTTGGTTTTCATCTAATGAACTTATTTCAGTCAGCTGGATCTTTCTTCTTCAAAGCAAAAAGATTTTATCTTCAAATACAAGAACTTTTCGTAGTTTTGTTGATTTTCAGCAAATGAACATATTTCAGCGAGCGAGAAGTTTTTTCTTTAATAGCGTCAGATTTTATCCTGAAATACAAGAACTTTTCGTGGTTCTTGTCAATTTTATTGGTTTTCATCCAATGAACTTATTTCAGTCAGCTAGATCTTTCTTCTTCAAAGCAAAAAGATTTTATCTTCAAATACAAGAACTTTTCGTGGTTTTGTTGATTTTCAGCAAATGAACATATTTCAGCGAGCGAGAAGTTTTTTCTTTAATAGCATCAGATTTTATCCTAAAATACAAGAACGTTTCGTGGTTCTTGTCAATTTTTGTTGGTTTTCATCTAATGAACTTATTTCAGTCACCTCGATCTTTCTTCTTCAAAGCAAAAAGATTTTATCTTCAAATACAAGAACTTTTCGTAGTTTTGTTGATTTTCAGCAAATGAACATATTTCAGCGAGCTGGAAGTTTTTTCTTTAACAGCGTCAGATTTTATCTTAAAATACAAGAACTTTTCGTGGTTCTTGTCAATTTTTGTTGATTTTCATCTGATGAACTTATTTCAGTCACCTCGATCTTTCTTCCTCAAAGCAAAAAGATTTTATCTTCAAATACAAGAACTTTTCGTGGTTCTTGTCAATTTTTGTTGGTTTTCATCTAATGAACTTATTTCAGTCACCGAGATCTTTCTTCTTCAAAGCAAAATTGATTTTATCTTCAAATACAAGACCTTTTCGTGGTTTTGTTGATTTTCAGTAAATGAACATATTTCAGCGAGCGAGAAGTTTTTTCTTTAATAGCGTCAGATTTTATCCTGAAATACAAGAACTTTTCGTGGTTCTTGTCAATTTTTGTTGGTTTTCATCTGATGAACTTATTTCAGTCAGCTGGATCTTTCTTCTTCAAAGCAAAAAGATTATATCTTCAAATACAAGAGCTTTTTGTGGTTTTGTTGATTTTCAGCAAATGAACATATTTCAGCGAGCGAGAAGTTTTTTCTTTAATAGCATCAGATTTTATCCTAAAATACAAGAACGTTTCGTGGTTCTTGTCAATTTTTGTTGGTTTTCATCTAATGAACTTATTTCAGTCACCTCGATCTTTCTTCTTCAAAGCAAAAAGATTTTATCTTCAAATACAAGAACTTTTCGTAGTTTTGTTGATTTTCAGCAAATGAACATATTTCAGCGAGCTGGAAGTTTTTTCTTTAACAGCGTCAGATTTTATCTTAAAATACAAGAACTTTTCGTGGTTCTTGTTAATTTTTGTTGATTTTCATCTGATGAACTTATTTCAGTCACCTCGATCTTTCTTCCTCAAAGCAAAAAGATTTTATCTTCAAATACAAGAACTTTTCGTGGTTCTTGTCAATTTTTGTTCGTTTTCATCGAATGAACTTATTTCAGTCAGCTAGATCTTTCTTCTTCAAAGCAAAAAGATTTTATCTTCAAATACAAGAACTTTTCGTGGTTTTGTTGGTTTTCAGCAAATGAACATATTTCAGCGAGGGAGAAGTTTTTTCTTTAATAGCGTCAGATTTTATCCTAAAATACAAGAACTTTTCGTGGTTCTTGTCAATTTTTGTTGGTTTTCATCTAATAAACTTATTTCAGTCACCGAGATCTTTCTTCTTCAAAGCAAAAAGATTTTATCTTCAAATACAAGACCTTTTCGTGGTTTTGTTGATTTTCAGCAAATGAACATATTTCAGCGAGCGAGAAGTTTTTTCTTTAATAGCGTCAGATTTTATCCTGAAATACAAGAACTTTTCGTGGTTCTTGTCAATTTTTGTTGGTTTTCATCTGAAGAACTTATTTCAGTCAGCTGGATCTTTCTTCTTCAAAGCAAAAAGATTATATCTTCAAATACAAGAACTTTTCGTGGTTTTGTTGATTTTCAGCAAATGAACATATTTCAGCGAGCTGGAAGTTTTTTCTTTAATAGCGTCAGATTTTATCTTAAAATACAAGAACTTTTCGTGGTTCTTGTCAATTTTTGTTGATTTTCATCCAATGAACTTATTTCAGTCACCTCGATCTTTCTTCTTCAAAGCAAACAGATTTTATCTTCAAATACAAGAACTTTTCGTGGTTTTGTTGATTTTCAGCAAATGAACATATTTCAGCGAGCGAGAAGTTTTTTCTTTAATAGCATCATATTTTATCCTGAAATACAAGAACTTTTCGTGGTTCTTGTCAATTTTTGTTGGTTTTCATCCAATGAACTTATTTCAGTCAGCAGGAACTTTCTTCTTCAAAGCAAAAAGATTTTATCTTCAAATACAAGAACTTTTCGTGGTTTTGTTGTTTTTCAGCAAATGAACATATTTCAGCGAGCTGGAAGTTTTTTCTTTAATAGCATCAGATTTTATCGTAAAATACAAGAACGTTTCGTGGTTCTTGTCAATTTTTGTTGGTTTTCATCTAATGAACTTATTTCAGTCACCTCGATCTTTCTTCTTCAAAGCAAAAAGATTTTATCTTCAAATACAAGAACTTTTCGTGGTTTTGTTGATTTTCAGCAAATGAACATATTTCAGCGAGCGAGAAGTTTTTTCTTTAATAGCATCAGATTTTATCCTAAAATACAAGAACTTTTCGTGGTTCTTGTCAATTTTTGTTGTTTTTCATCCAATGAACTTATTTCAGTCACCTTGATCTTTCTTCTTCAAAGCAAACAGATTCTATCTTCAAATACAAGAACTTTTCGTGGTTTTGTTGATTTTCAGCAAATGAACACATTTCAGCGAGCTGGAAGTTTTTTCTTTAATAGCATCAGATTTTATCCTAAAATACAAGAACTTTTCGTGGTTCTTGTCAATTTTTGTTGGTTTTCATCGAATGAACTGATTTCAGTCAGCTAGATCTTTCTTCTTCAAAGCAAAAAGATTTTATCTTCAAATACAAGAACTTTTCGTAGTTTTGTTGATTTTCAGCAAATGAACATATTTCAGCGAGCTGGAAGTTTTTTCTTTAATACCATCAGATTTTATCTTAAAATACAAGAACTTTTCGTGGTTCTTGTCAATTTTTGTTGGTTTTCATCGAATGAACTTATTTCAGTCAGCTAGATCTTTCTTCTTCAAAGCAAAAAGATTTTATCTTCAAATACAAGAACTTTTCGTGGTTTTGTTGGTTTTCAGCAAATGAACATATTTCAGCGAGGGAGAAGTTTTTTCTTTAATAGCGTCAGATTTTATCCTAAAATACAAGAACTTTTCGTGGTTCTTGTCAATTTTTGTTGGTTTTCATCTAATGAACTTATTTCAGTCAGCGAGATCTTTCTTCTTCAAAGCAAAAAGATTTTATCTTCAAATACAAGACCTTTTCGTGGTTTTGTTGATTTTCAGCAAATGAACATATTTCAGCGAGCGAGAAGTTTTTTCTTTAATAGCGTCAGATTTTATCCTGAAATACAAGAACTTTTCGTGGTTCTTGTCAATTTTTGTTGGTTTTCATCTAATGAACTTATTTCAGTCAGCTGGATCTTTCTTCTTCAAAGCAAAAAGATTTTATCTTCAAATACAAGAACTTTTCGTGGTTTTGTTGATTTTCAGCAAATGAACATATTTCAGCGAGGGAGAAGTTTTTTCTTTAATAGCGTCAGATTTTATCCTAAAATACAAGAACTTTTCGTGGTTCTTGTCAATTTTTGTTGGTTTTCATCTAATAAACTTATTTCAGTCACCGAGATCTTTCTTCTTCAAAGCAAAAAGATTTTATCTTCAAATACAAGACCTTTTCGTGGTTTTGTTGATTTTCAGCAAATGAACATATTTCAGCGAGCGAGAAGTTTTTTCTTTAATAGCGTCAGATTTTATCCTGAAATACAAGAACTTTTCGTGGTTCTTGTCAATTTTTGTTGGTTTTCATCTGAAGAACTTATTTCAGTTAGCTGGATCTTTCTTCTTCAAAGCAAAAAGATTATATCTTCAAATACAAGAACTTTTCGTGGTTTTGTTGATTTTCAGCAAATGAACATATTTCAGCGAGCTGGAAGTTTTTTCTTTAATAGCGTCAGATTTTATCTTAAAATACAAGAACTTTTCGTGGTCCTTGTCAATTTTTGTTGATTTTCATCCAATGAACTTATTTCAGTCACCTCGATCTTTCTTCTTCAAAGCAAAAAGATTTTATCTTCAAATACAAGAACTTTTCGTGGTTTTGTTGATTTTCAGCAAATGAACATATTTCAGCGAGCGAGAAGTTTTTTCTTTAATAGCATCATATTTTATCCTGAAATACAAGAACTTTTCGTGGTTCTTGTCAATTTTTGTTGGTTTTCATCCAATGAACTTATTTCAGTCAGCTCGATCTTTCTTCTTCAAAGCAAAAAGATTTTATCTTCAAATACAAGAACTTTTCGTGGTTTTGTTGTTTTTCAGCAAATGAACATATTTCAGCGAGCTGGAAGTTTTTTCTTTAATAGCATCAGATTTTATCGTAAAATACAAGAACGTTTCGTGGTTCTTGTCAATTTTTGTTGGTTTTCATCTAATGAACTTATTTCAGTCACCTCGATCTTTCTTCTTCAAAGCAAAAAGATTTTATCTTCAAATACAAGAACTTTTTGTGGTTTTGTTGATTTTCAGCAAATGAACATATTTCAGCGAGCGAGAAGTTTTTTCTTTAATAGCATCAGATTTTATCCTAAAATACAAGAACTTTTCGTGGTTCTTGTCAATTTTTGTTGTTTTTCATCCAATGAACTTATTTCAGTCACCTTGATCTTTCTTCTTCAAAGCAAACAGATTCTATCTTCAAATACAAGAACTTTTCGTGGTTTTGTTGATTTTCAGCAAATGAACATATTTCAGCGAGCTGGAAGTTTTTTCTTTAATAGCATCAGATTTTATCGTAAAATATAAGAACTTTTCGTGGTTCTTGTCAATTTTTGTTGGTTTTCATCGAATGAACTGATTTCAGTCACCTCGATCTTTCTTCTTCAAAGCAAAAAGATTTTATCTTCAAATACAAGAACTTTTCGTAGTTTTGTTGATTTTCAGCAAATGAACATATTTCAGCGAGCTGGAAGTTTTTTCTTTAATACCATCAGATTTTATCTTAAAATACAAGAACTTTTCGTGGTTCTTGTCAATTTTTGTTGGTTTTCATCGAATGAACTTATTTCAGTCAGCTAGATCTTTCTTCTTCAAAGCAAAAAGATTTTATCTTCAAATACAAGAACTTTTCGTGGTTTTGTTGATTTTCAGCAAATGAACATATTTCAGCGAGCGAGAAGTTTTTTCTTTAATAGCATCATATTTTATCCTGAAATACAAGAACTTTTCGTGGTTCTTGTCAATTTTTGTTGGTTTTCATCCAATGAACTTATTTCAGTCAGCAGGATCTTTCTTCTTCAAAGCAAAAAGATTTTATCTTCAAATACAAGAACTTTTCGTGGTTTTGTTGTTTTTCAGCAAATGAACATATTTCAGCGAGCTGGAAGTTTTTTCTTTAATAGCATCAGATTTTATCGTAAAATACAAGAACGTTTCGTGGTTCTTGTCAATTTTTGTTGGTTTTCATCTAATGAACTTATTTCAGTCACCTCGATCTTTCTTCTTCAAAGCAAAAAGATTTTATCTTCAAATACAAGAACTTTTCGTGGTTTTGTTGATTTTCAGCAAATGAACATATTTCAGCGAGCGAGAAGTTTTTTCTTTAATAGCATCAGATTTTATCCTAAAATACAAGAACTTTTCGTGGTTCTTGTCAATTTTTGTTGTTTTTCATCCAATGAACTTATTTCAGTCACCTTGATCTTTCTTCTTCAAAGCAAACAGATTCTATCTTCAAATACAAGAACTTTTCGTGGTTTTGTTGATTTTCAGCAAATGAACACATTTCAGCGAGCTGGAAGTTTTTTCTTTAATAGCATCAGATTTTATCCTAAAATACAAGAACTTTTCGTGGTTCTTGTCAATTTTTGTTGGTTTTCATCGAATGAACTGATTTCAGTCAGCTAGATCTTTCTTCTTCAAAGCAAAAAGATTTTATCTTCAAATACAAGAACTTTTCGTAGTTTTGTTGATTTTCAGCAAATGAACATATTTCAGCGAGCTGGAAGTTTTTTCTTTAATACCATCAGATTTTATCTTAAAATACAAGAACTTTTCGTGGTTCTTGTCAATTTTTGTTGGTTTTCATCGAATCAACTTATTTCAGTCAGCTAGATCTTTCTTCTTCAAAGCAAAAAGATTTTATCTTCAAATACAAGAACTTTTCGTGGTTTTGTTGGTTTTCAGCAAATGAACATATTTCAGCGAGGGAGAAGTTTTTTCTTTAATAGCGTCAGATTTTATCCTAAAATACAAGAACTTTTCGTGGTTCTTGTCAATTTTTGTTGGTTTTCATCTAATGAACTTATTTCAGTCAGCGAGATCTTTCTTCTTCAAAGCAAAAAGATTTTATCTTCAAATACAAGACCTTTTCGTGGTTTTGTTGATTTTCAGCAAATGAACATATTTCAGCGAGCGAGAAGTTTTTTCTTTAATAGCGTCAGATTTTATCCTGAAATACAAGAACTTTTCGTGGTTCTTGTCAATTTTTGTTGGTTTTCATCTAATGAACTTATTTCAGTCAGCTGGATCTTTCTTCTTCAAAGCAAAAAGATTTTATCTTCAAATACAAGAACTTTTCGTGGTTTTGTTGATTTTCAGCAAATGAACATATTTCAGCGAGGGAGAGGTTTTTTCTTTAATAGCGTCAGATTTTATCCTAAAATACAAGAACTTTTCGTGGTTCTTGTCAATTTTTGTTGGTTTTCATCTAATAAACTTATTTCAGTCACCGAGATCTTTCTTCTTCAAAGCAAAAAGATTTTATCTTCAAATACAAGACCTTTTCGTGGTTTTGTTGATTTTCAGCAAATGAACATATTTCAGCGAGCGAGAAGTTTTTTCTTTAATAGCGTCAGATTTTATCCTGAAATACAAGAACTTTTCGTGGTTCTTGTCAATTTTTGTTGGTTTTCATCTGAAGAACTTATTTCAGTTAGCTGGATCTTTCTTCTTCAAAGCAAAAAGATTATATCTTCAAATACAAGAACTTTTCGTGGTTTTGTTGATTTTCAGCAAATGAACATATTTCAGCGAGCTGGAAGTTTTTTCTTTAATAGCGTCAGATTTTATCTTAAAATACAAGAACTTTTCGTGGTCCTTGTCAATTTTTGTTGATTTTCATCCAATGAACTTATTTCAGTCACCTCGATCTTTCTTCTTCAAAGCAAAAAGATTTTATCTTCAAATACAAGAACTTTTCGTGGTTTTGTTGATTTTCAGCAAATGAACATATTTCAGCGAGCGAGAAGTTTTTTCTTTAATAGCATCATATTTTATCCTGAAATACAAGAACTTTTCGTGGTTCTTGTCAATTTTTGTTGGTTTTCATCCAATGAACTTATTTCAGTCAGCTCGATCTTTCTTCTTCAAAGCAAAAAGATTTTATCTTCAAATACAAGAACTTTTCGTGGTTTTGTTGTTTTTCAGCAAATGAACATATTTCAGCGAGCTGGAAGTTTTTTCTTTAATAGCATCAGATTTTATCGTAAAATACAAGAACGTTTCGTGGTTCTTGTCAATTTTTGTTGGTTTTCATCTAATGAACTTATTTCAGTCACCTCGATCTTTCTTCTTCAAAGCAAAAAGATTTTATCTTCAAATACAAGAACTTTTTGTGGTTTTGTTGATTTTCAGCAAATGAACATATTTCAGCGAGCGAGAAGTTTTTTCTTTAATAGCATCAGATTTTATCCTAAAATACAAGAACTTTTCGTGGTTCTTGTCAATTTTTGTTGTTTTTCATCCAATGAACTTATTTCAGTCACCTTGATCTTTCTTCTTCAAAGCAAACAGATTCTATCTTCAAATACAAGAACTTTTCGTGGTTTTGTTGATTTTCAGCAAATGAACATATTTCAGCGAGCTGGAAGTTTTTTCTTTAATAGCATCAGATTTTATCGTAAAATATAAGAACTTTTCGTGGTTCTTGTCAATTTTTGTTGGTTTTCATCGAATGAACTGATTTCAGTCACCTCGATCTTTCTTCTTCAAAGCAAAAAGATTTTATCTTCAAATACAAGAACTTTTCGTAGTTTTGTTGATTTTCAGCAAATGAACATATTTCAGCGAGCTGGAAGTTTTTTCTTTAATACCATCAGATTTTATCTTAAAATACAAGAACTTTTCGTGGTTCTTGTCAATTTTTGTTGGTTTTCATCGAATGAACTTATTTCAGTCAGCTAGATCTTTCTTCTTCAAAGCAAAAAGATTTTATCTTCAAATACAAGAACTTTTCGTGGTTTTGTTGGTTTTCAGCAAATGAACATATTTCAGCGAGGGAGAAGTTTTTTCTTTAATAGCGTCAGATTTTATCCTAAAATACAAGAACTTTTCGTGGTTCTTGTCAATTTTTGTTGGTTTTCATCTAATGAACTTATTTCAGTCAGCTAGATCTTTCTTCTTCAAAGCAAAAAGATTTGATCTTCAAATACAAGACCTTTTCGTGGTTTTGTTGATTTTCAGCAAATGAACATATTTCAGCGAGCGAGAAGTTTTTTCTTTAATAGCGTCAGATTTTATCCTGAAATACAAGAACTTTTCGTGGTTCTTGTCAATTTTTGTTGGTTTTCATCTAATGAACTTATTTCAGTCAGCTGGATCTTTCTTCTTCAAAGCAAAAAGATTTTATCTTCAAATACAAGAACTTTTCGTGGTTTTGTTGATTTTCAGCAAATGAACATATTTCAGCGAGCTGGAAGTTTTTTCTTTAATAGCATCAGATTTTATCCTAAAATACAAGAACGTTTCGTGGTTCTTGTCAATTTTTGTTGGTTTTCATCTGATGAACTTATTTCAGTCAGCTCGATCTTTCTTCTTCAAAGCAAAAAGATTATATCTTCAAATACAAGAACTTTTCGTGGTTTTGTTGATTTTCAGCAAATGAACATATTTCAGCGAGCTGGAAGTTTTTTCTTTAATAGCGTCAGATTTTATCTTAAAATACAAGAACTTTTCGTGGTTCTTGTCAATTTTTGTTGATTTTCATCTGATGAACTTATTTCAGCCACCTCGATCTTTCTTCTTCAAAGCAAAAGGATTTTATCTTCAAATACAAGAACTTTTCGTGGTTTTGTTGATTTTCAGCAAATGAACATATTTCAGCGAGCGAGAAGTTTTTTCTTTCATCGCATCATATTTTATCCTGAAATACAAGAACTTTTCGTGGTTCTTGTCAATTTTTGTTGGTTTTCATCCAATGAACTTATTTCAGTCAGCTCGATCTTTCTTCTTCAAAGCAAAAAGATTTTTATCTTCAAATACAAGAACTTTTCGTGGTTTTGTTGATTTTCAGCAAATGAACATATTTCAGCGAGCTGGAAGTTTTTTCTTTAATAGCATCAGATTTTATCCTAAAATACAAGAACGTTTCGTGGTTCTTGTCAATTTTTGTTGGTTTTCATCGAATGAACTTATTTCAGTCACCTCGATCTTTCTTCTTCAAAGCAAAAAGATTTTATCTTCAAATACAAGAACTTTTCGTGGTTTTGTTGATTTTCAGCAAATGAACATATTTCAGCGAGCTGGAAGTTTTTTCTTTAATAGCATCAGATTTTATCCTAAAATACAAGAACTTTTCGTGGTTCTTGTCAATTTTTGTTGGTTTTCATACAATGAACTTATTTCAGTCACCGAGATCTTTCTTCTTCAAAGCAAAAAGATTCTATCTTCAAATACAAGAACTTTTCGTGGTTTTGTTGATTTTCAGCAAATGAACATATTTCAGCTAGCCAGAAGTTTTTTCTTCAATAGCGTCAGATTTTATCCTAAAATACAAGAACTTTTCGTGGTTCTTGTCAATTTTTGTTGGTTTTCATCTAATGAACTTATTTCAGTCACCGAGATCTTTCTTCTTCAAAGCAAAAAGATTTTATCTTCAAATACAAGAACTTTTCGTGGTTTTGTTGATTTTCAGCAAATGAACATATTTCAGCGAGCGAGAAGTTTTTTCTTTCATTGCATCATATTTTATCCTGAAATACAAGAACTTTTCGTGGTTCTTGTCAATTTTTGTTGGTTTTCATCCAATGAACTTATTTCAGTCAGCCAGATCTTTCTTCTTCAAAGCAAAAAGATTTTTATCTTCAAATACAAGAACTTTTCGTGGTTTTGTTGATTTTCAGCAAATGAACATATTTCAGCGAGCTGGAAGTTTTTTCTTGAAAAGCATCAGATTTTATCCTAAAATACAAGAACTTTTCGTGGTTCTTGTCAATTTTTGTTGGTTTTCATCGAATGAACTTATTTCAGTCACCTCGATCTTTCTTCTTCAAAGCAAAAAGATTTTATCTTCAAATACAAGAACTTTTCGTGGTTTTGTTGGTTTTCAGCAAATGAACATATTTCAGCGAGGGAGAAGTTTTTTCTTTAATAGCGTCAGATTTTATCCTAAAATACAAGAACTTTTCGTGGTTCTTGTCAATTTTTGTTGATTTTCATCTAATGAACTTATTTCAGTCACCTCGATCTTTCTTCTTCAAAGCAAAAAGATTTTCTCTTCAAATACAAGAACTTTTCGTGGTTTTGTTGATTTTCAGCAAATGAACATATTTCAGCGAGCTGGAAGTTTTTTCTTTAATAGCATCAGATTTTATCCTAAAATACAAGAACGTTTCGTGGTTCTTGTCAATTTTTGTTGGTTTTCATCTGATGAACTTATTTCAGTCAGCTCGATCTTTCTTCTTCAAAGCAAAAAGATTATATCTTCAAATACAAGAACTTTTCGTGGTTTTGTTGATTTTCAGCAAATGAACATATTTCAGCGAGCTGGAAGTTTTTTCTTTAATTGCGTCAGATTTTATCTTAAAATACAAGAACTTTT
The DNA here is from genome assembly GCF_035084215.1 of Heptranchias perlo. NCBI lineage: Eukaryota > Metazoa > Chordata > Chondrichthyes > Hexanchiformes > Hexanchidae > Heptranchias > Heptranchias perlo. The sequence goes on along the minus strand of NC_090337.1, from coordinate 74,780,807 downwards.
CGTGGTTCTTGTCAATTTTTGTTGATTTTCATCTAATCAACTTATTTCAGTCACCTCGATCTTTCTTCTTCAAAGCAAAAAGATTTTATCTTCAAATACAAGAACTTTTCGTGGTTTTGTTGATTTGCAGCAAATGAACATATTTCAGCGAGCGAGAAGTTTTTTCTTTAATAGCATCATATTTTATCCTGAAATACAAGAACTTTTCGTGGTTCTTGTCAATTTTTGTTGGTTTTCATCCAATGAACTTATTTCAGTCAGCTAGATCTTTCTTCTTCAAAGCAAAAAGATTTTTATCTTCAAATACAAGAACTTTTCGTGGTTCTTGTCAATTTTTGTTGTTTTTCATCCAATGAACTTATTTCAGTCACCTTGATCTTTCTTCTTCAAAGCAAACAGATTCTATCTTCAAATACAAGAACTTTTCGTGGTTTTGTTGATTTTCAGCAAATGAACATATTTCAGCGAGCGAGAAGTTTTTTCTTTGAGCGTCAGATTTTATCCTAAAATACAAGAGCTTTTCGTGGTTCTTGTCAATTTTTGTTGGTTTTCATCGAATGAACTTATTTCAGTCAGCTTGATCTTTCTTCTTCAAAGCAAAAAGATTTTATCTTCAAATACAAGAACTTTTCGTGGTTTTGTTGGTTTTCAGCAAATGAACATATTTCAGCGAGGGAGAAGTTTTTTCTTTAATAGCGTCAGATTTTATCCTAAAATACAAGAACTTTTCGTGGTTCTTTTCAATTTTTGTTGGTTTTCATCCAATGAACTTATTTCAGTCACCGAGATCTTTCTTCATCAAAGCAAAAAGATTCTATCTTCAAATACAAGAACTTTTCGTGGTTTTGTTGATTTTCAGCAAATGAACATATTTCAGCGAGCTGGAAGTTTTTTCTTTAATAGCATCAGATTTTATCCTAAAATACAAGAACGTTTCGTGGTTCTTGTCAATTTTTGTTGGTTTTCATCGAATGAACTTATTTCAGTCACCGAGATCTTTCTTCTTCAAAGCAAAAAGATTTTATCTTCAAATACAAGAACTTTTCGTGGTTTTGTTGATTTTCAGCAAATGAACATATTTCAGCGAGCTGGAAGTTTTTTCTTTAATAGCATCAGATTTTATCCTAAAATACAAGAACTTTTCGTGGTTCTTGTCAATTTTTGTTGGTTTTCATCCAATGAACTTATTTCGGTCAGCGAGATCTTTCTTCTTCAAAGCAAAAAGATTATATCTTCAAACACAAGAACTTTTCGTGGTTTTGTTGATTTTCAGCAAATGAACATATTTCAGCGAGCTGGAAGTTTTTTCTTTAATAGCGTCAGATTTTATCTTAAAATACAAGAACTTTTCGTGGTTCTTGTCAATTTTTGTTGGTTTTCATCCAATGAACTTATTTCGGTCAGCAAGATCTTTCTTCTTCAAAGCAAAAAGATTATATCTTCAAATACAAGAACTTTTCGTGGTTTTGTTGATTTTCAGCAAATGAACATATTTCAGCGAGCTGGAAGTTTTTTCTTTAATAGCGTCAGATTTTATCTTAAAATACAAGAACTTTTCGTGGTTCTTGTTAATTTTTGTTGATTTTCATCGAATGAACTTATTTCAGTCACCTCGATCTTTCTTCTTCAAAGCAAAAAGATTTTATCTTCAAATACAAGAACTTTTCGTGGTTTTGTTGATTTTCAGCAAATGAACATATTTCAGCGAGCGAGAAGTTTTTTCTTTAATAGCGTCAGATTTTATCCTGAAATACAAAAACTTTTCGTGGTTCTTGTCAATTTTTGTTGGTTTTCATCTAATGAACTTATTTCAGTCAGCTGGATCTTTCTTCTTCAAAGCAAAAAGATTTTATCTTCAAATCCAAGAACTTTTCGTGGTTTTGTTGATTTTCAGCAAATGAACATATTTCAGCGAGCTGGAAGTTTTTTCTTTAATAGCGTCAGATTTTATCTTAAAGTACAAGAACTTTTCGTGGTTCTTGTCAATTTTTGTTGATTTTCATCTAATGAACTTATTTCAGTCACCTCGATCTTTCTTCTTCAAAGCAAAAAGATTTTATCTTCAAATACAAGAACTTTTCGTGGTTTTGTTGATTTTCAGCAAATGAACATATTTCAGCGAGCGAGAAGTTTTTTCTTTAATAGCGTCATATTTTATCCTGAAATACAAGAACTTTTCGTGGTTCTTGTCAATTTTTGTTGGTTTTCATCTGATGAACTTATTTCAGTCAGCTAGATCTTTCTTCTTCAAAGCAAAAAGATTTTATCTTCAAATACAAGAACTTTTCGTGGTTTTGTTGATTTTCAGCAAATGAACATATTTCAGCGAGCTGGAAGTTTTTTCTTTAATAGCGTCAGATTTTATCTTAAAATACAAGAACTTTTCGTGGTTCTTGTCAATTTTTGTTGGTTATCATCTGATAAACTTATTTCAGTCACCTCGATCCATCTTCTTCAAAGCAAAAAGATTTTATCTTCAAATACAAGAACTTTTCGTGGTTTTGTTGATTTTCAGCAAATGAACATATTTCAGAGAGGGAGAAGTTTTTTCTCTAATAGCGTCAGATTTTATCCTAAAATACAAGAACTTTTCGTGGTTCTTGTCAATTTTTGTTGGTTTTCATCCAATGAACTTATTTCAGTCACCGAGATCTTTCTTCTTCAAAGCAAAAAGATTCTATCTTCAAATACAAGAACTTTTCGTGGTTTTGTTGATTTTCAGCAAATGAACACATTTCAGCGAGCTGGAAGTTTTTTCTTTAATAGCATCAGATTTTATCCTAAAATACAAGAACTTTTCGTGGTTCTTGTCAATTTTTGTTGGTTTTCATCCAATGAACTTATTTCGGTCAGCTGGATCTTTCTTCTTCAAAGCAAAAAGATTATATCTTCAAACACAAGAACATTTCGTGGTTTTGTTGATTTTCAGCAAATGAACATATTTCAGCGAGCTGGAAGTTTTTTCTTTAATAGCGTCAGATTTTATCTTAAAATACAAGAACTTTTCGTGGTTCTTGTCAATTTTTGTTGATTTTCATCTGATGAACTTATTTCAGTCACCTCGATCTTTCTTCTTCAAAGCAAAAAGATTTTATCTTCAAATACAAGACCTTTTCGTGGTTTTGTTGATTTTCAGCAAATGAACATATTTCAGCGAGCGAGAAGTTTTTTCTTTAATCGCGTCAGATTTTATCCTGAAGTACAAGAACTTTTCGTGGTTCTTGTCAATTTTTGTTGGTTTTCATCTAATGAACTTATTTCAGTCAGCTGGATCTTTCTTCTTCAAAGCAAAAAGATTTTATCTTCAAATACAAGAACTTTTCGTGGTTTTGTTGATTTTCAGCAAATGAACATATTTCAGCGAGCTGGAAGTTTTTTCTTTAATAGCATCAGATTTTATCCTAAAATACAAGAACGTTTCGTGGTTCTTGTCAATTTTTGTTGATTTTCATCTAATGAACTTATTTCAGTCAGCTAGATCTTTCTTCTTCAAAGCAAAAAGATTCTATCTTCAAATACAAGAACTTTTCGTGGTTTTGTTGATTTTCAGCAAATGAACATATTTCAGCGAGCGAGAAGTTTTTTCTTTAATAGCGTCAGATTTTATCCTAAAATACAAGAACTTTTCGTGGTTCTTGTCAATTTCTGTTGGTTTTCATCTGATGAACTTATTTCAGTCACCGAGATCTTTCTTCTTCAAAGCAAAAAGATTTTATCTTCAAATACAAGAACTTTTCGTGGTTTTGTTGATTTGCAGCAAATGAACATATTTCAGCGAGCTGGAAGTTTTTCTTTAATGGCGTCAGATTTTATCTTAAAGTACAAGAACTTTTCGTGGTTCTTGTCAATTTTTGTTGGTTTTCATCTGATGAACTTATTTCAGTCAGCTCGATCTTTCTTCTTCAAATCAAAAAGATTTTATCTTCAAATACAAGAACAGTTTCGTGGTTTTGTTGATTTTCAGCAAATGAACATATTTCAGCGAGCTGGAAGTTTTTTCTTTAATAGCATCAGATTTTATCCTAAAATACAAGAACGTTTCGTGGTTCTTGTCAATTTTTGTTGGTTTTCATCTAATGAACTTATTTCGGTCACCGAGATCTTTCTTCTTCAAAGCAAAAAGATTTTATGTTGAAATACAAGAACTTTTCGTGGTTTTGTTGATTTTCAGCAAATGAACATATTTCAGCGAGCGAGAAGTTTTTTCTTTGATAGCGTCAGATTTTATCCTAAAATACAAGAACTTTTCGTGGTTCTTGTCAATTTTTGTTGGTTTTCATCTAATGAACTTATTTCAGTCAGCGAGATCTTTCTTCTTCAAAGCAAAAAGATTTTATCTTCAAATACAAGAACTTTTCGTAGTTTTGTTGATTTTCAGCAAATGAACATATTTCAGCGAGCTGGAAGTTTTTTCTTTAATAGCATCAGATTTTATCCTAAAATACAAGAACTTTTCGTGGTTCTTGTCAATTTTTGTTGGTTTTCATCGAATGAACTTATTTCAGTCAGCTAGATCTTTCTTCTTCAAAGCAAAAAGATTTTATCTTCAAATACAAGAACTTTTCGTAGTTTTGTTGATTTTCAGCAAATGAACATATTTCAGCGAGCTGGAAGTTTTTTCTTTAATAGCGTCAGATTTTATCTTAAAATACAAGAACTTTTCGTGGTTCTTGTCAATTTTTGTTGATTTTCATCTGATGAACTTATTTCAGTCACCTCGATCCTTCTTCTTCAAAGCAAATAGATTTTATCTTCAAATACAAGAACTTTTCGTGGTTTTGTTGGTTTTCAGCAAATGAACATATTTCAGAGAGGGAGAAGTTTTTTCTTTAATAGCGTCATATTTTATCCTAAAATACAAGAACTTTTTGTGGTTCTTGTCAATTTTTGTTGGTTTTCATCCAATGAACTTATTTCAGTCACCGAGATCTTTCTTCTTCAAAGCAAAAAGATTCTATCTTCAAATACAAGAACTTTTCGTGGTTTTGTTGATTTTCAGCAAATGAACATATTTCAGCTAGCGAGAAGTTTTTTCTTCAATAGCGTCAGATTTTATCCTAAAATACAAGAACTTTTCGTGGTTCCTGTCAATTTTTGTTGGTTTTCATCTAATGAACTTATTTCAGTTACCTCGATCTTTCTTCTTCAAAGCAAAAAGATTTTATCTTCAAATACAAGAACTTTTCGTGGTTTTGTTGATTTTCAGCAAATGAACATATTTCAGCGAGCGAGAAGTTTTTTCTTCAATAGCATCAGATTTTATCCTAAAATACAAGAACTTTTCGTGGTTCTTGTCAATTGTTGTTGGTTTTCATCCAATGAACTTATTTCAGTCAGCTAGATCTTTCTTCTTCAAAGCAAAAAGATTTTATCTTCAAATACAAGAACTTTTCGTAGTTTTGTTGATTTTCAGCAAATGAACATATTTCAGCGAGCTGGAAGTTTTTTCTTTCATAGCGTCAGATTTTATCTTAAAATACAAGAACTTTTCGTGGTTCTTGTCAATTTTTGTTGACTTTCATCTGATAAACTTATTTCAGTCACCTCGATCCTTCTTCTTCAAAGCAAAAAGATTTTATCTTCAAATACAAGAACTTTTCGTGGTTTTGTTGATTTTCAGCAAATGAACATATTTCAGAGAGGGAGAAGTCTTTTCTTTAATAGCGTCAGATTTTATCCTAAAATACAAGAACTTTTCGTGGTTCTTGTCAATTTTTGTTGGTTTTCATCTAATGAACTTATTTCAGTCAGCTAGATCTTTCTTCTTCAAAGCAAAAAGATTTTATCTTCAAATACAAGAACTTTTCGTGGTTTTGTTGATTTTCAGCAAATGAACATATTTCAGCGAGCTGGAAGTTTTTTCTTTAATAGCGTCAGATTTTATCTTAAAATACAAGAACTTTTCGTGGTTCTTGTCAATTTTTGTTGATTTTCATCTCATGAACTTATTTCAGTCACCTCGATCTTTCTTCTTCAAAGCAAAAAGATTTTATCTTCAAATACAAGAACTTTTCGTGGTTTTGTTGATTTTCAGCAAATGAACATATTTCAGCGAGCGAGAAGTTTTTTCTTTAATAGCGTCAGATTTTATCCTGAAATACAAGAACTTTTCGTGGTTCTTGTCAATATTTGTTGGTTTTCATCTGATGAACTTATTTCAGTCACCTCGATCTTTCTTCTTCAAAGCAAAAAGATTTTATCTTCAAATACAAGAACTTTTCGTGGTTTTGTTGATTTTCAGCAAATGAACATATTTCAGCGAGCGAGAAGTTTTTTCTTCAATAGCGTCAGATTTTATCCTAAAATACAAGAACTTTTCGTGGTTCTTGTCAATTTCTGTTGGTTTTCATCTGATGAACTTATTTCAGTCACCTCGATCTTTCTTCTTCAAAGCAAAAAGATTTTATCTTCAAATACAAGAACTTTTCGTGGTTTTGTTGATTTTCAGCAAATGAACATATTTCAGCGAGCGAGAAGTTTTTTCTTTAATAGCGTCAGATTTTATCCTAAAATACAAGAACTTTTCGTGGTTCTTGTCAATTTTTGTTGGTTTTCATCTGATGAACTTATTTCAGTCAGCTAGAGCTTTCTTCTTCAAAGCAAAAAGATTCTATCTTCAAATACAAGAACTTTTCGTGGTTTTGTTGATTTTCAGCAAATGAACATATTTCAGCGAGCTGGAAGTTTTTTCTTTAATGGCGTCAGATTTTATCCTAAAATACAAGAACTTTTCGTGGTTCTTGTCAATTTTTGTTGGTTTTCATCTGATGAACTTATTTCAGTCACCTCGATCTTTCTTCTTCAAAGCAAAAAGATTTTATCTTCAAATACAAGAACTTTTCGTGGTTTTGTTGATTTTCAGCAAATGAACATATTTCAGCGAGCTGGAAGTTTTTTCTTCAATAGCATCAGATTTTATCCTAAAATACAAGAACTTTTCGTGGTTCTTGTCAATTGTTGTTGGTTTTCATCCAATGAACTTATTTCAGTCAGCAAGATCTTTCTTCTTCAAAGCAAAAAGATTTTATCTTCAAATACAAGAACTTTTCGTAGTTTTGTTGATTTTCAGCAAATGAACATATTTCAGCGAGCTGGAAGTTTTTTCTTTAATAGCGTCAGATTTTATCTTAAAATACAAGAACTTTTCGTGGTTCTTGTCAATTTTTGTTGACTTTCATCTGATAAACTTATTTCAGTCACCTCGATCCTTCTTCTTCAAAGCAAAAAGATTGTATCTTCAAATACAAGAACTTTTCGTGGTTTTGTTGATTTTCAGCAAATGAACATATTTCAGCGAGCTGGAAGTTTTTTCTTTAATAGCGTCAGATTTTATCTTAAAATACAAGAACTTTTCGTGGTTCTTGTCAATTTTTGTTGATTTTCATCTAATGAACTTATTTCAGTCACCTCGATCTTTCTTCTTCAAAGCAAAAAGATTTTATCTTCAAATACAAGAACTTTTCGTGGTTTTGTTGATTTTCAGCAAATGAACATATTTCAGAGAGGGAGAAGTTTTTTCTTTAATAGCGTCAGATTTTATCCTAAAATACAAGAACTTTTCGTGGTTCTTGTCAATTTTTGTTGGTTTTCATCTCATGAACTTATTTCAGTCAGCTAGATCTTTCTTCTTCAAAGCAAAAAGATTTTATCTTCAAATACAAGAACTTTTCGTGGTTTTGTTGATTTTCAGCAAATGAACATATTTCAGCGAGCTGGAAGTTTTTTCTTTAATAGCGTCAGATTTTATCTTAAAATACAAGAACTTTTCGTGGTTCTTGTCAATTTTTGTTGATTTTCATCTCATGAACTTATTTCAGTCACCTCGATCTTTCTTCTTCAAAGCAAAAAGATTTTATCTTCAAATACAAGAACTTTTCGTGGTTTTGTTGATTTTCAGCAAATGAACATATTTCAGCGAGCGAGAAGTTTTTTCTTCAATAGCGTCATATTTTATCCTGAAATACAAGAACTTTTCGTGGTTCTTGTCAATTTTTGTTGGTTTTCATCCAATGAACTTATTTCAGTCACCTCGATATTTCTTCTTCAAAGCAAAAAGATTTTATCTTCAAATACAAGAACTTTTCGTGGTTTTGTTGATTTTCAGCAAATGAACATATTTCAGCGAGCTGGAAGTTTTTTCTTTAATAGCATCAGATTTTATCCTAAAATACAAGAACGTTTCGTGGTTCTTGTCAATTTTTGTTGGTTTTCATCTAATGAACTAATTTCAGTCACCTCGATCTTTCTTCTTCAAAGCAAAAAGATTTTATCTTCAATTACAAGAACTTTTCGTGGTTTTGTTGATTTTCAGCAAATGAACATATTTCAGCGAGCTGGAAGTTTTTTCTTTAATAGCATCAGATTTTATCCTAAAATACAAGAACGTTTCGTGGTTCTTGTCAATTTTTGTTGTTTTTCATCCAATTAACTTATTTCAGTCACCTTGATCTTTCTTCTTCAAAGCAAACAGATTCTATCTTCAAATACAAGAACTTTTCGTGGTTTTGTTGATTTTCAGCAAATGAACATATTTCAGCGAGCGAGAAGTTTTTTCTTCAATAGCCTCAGATTGTATCTTAAAATACAAGAACTTTTCGTGGTTCTTGTCAATTTTTGTTGGTTTTCATCTGATGAACTTATTTCAGTCACCTCGATCTTTCTTCTTCAAAGCAAAAAGATTTTATCTTCAAATACAAGAACTTTTCGTGGTTTTGTTGATTTTCAGCAAATGAACATATTTCAGCGAGCTGGAAGTTTTTTCTTCAATAGCATCAGATTTTATCCTAAAATACAAGAACTTTTCGTGGTTCTTGTCAATTGTTGTTGGTTTTCATCCAATGAACTTATTTCAGTCAGCTAGATCTTTCTTCTTCAAAGCAAAAAGATTTTATCTTCAAATACAAGAACTTTTCGTAGTTTTGTTGATTTTCAGCAAATGAACATATTTCAGCGAGCTGGAAGTTTTTTCTTTAATAGCGTCAGATTTTATCTTAAAATACAAGAACTTTTCGTGGTTCTTGTCAATTTTTGTTGACTTTCATCTGATAAACTTATTTCAGTCACCTCGATCCTTCTTCTTCAAAGCTAAAAGATTGTATCTTCAAATACAAGAACTTTTCGTGGTTTTGTTGATTTTCAGCAAATGAACATATTTCAGCGTGCTGGAAGTTTTTTCTTTAATAGCGTCAGATTTTATCTTAAAATACAAGAACTTTTCGTGGTTCTTGTCAATTTTTGTTGATTTTCATCTAATGAACTTATTTCAGTCACCTCGATCTTTCTTCTTCAAAGCAAAAAGATTTTATCTTCAAATACAAGAACTTTTCGTGGTTTTGTTGATTTTCAGCAAATGAACATATTTCAGCGAGCTGGAAGTTTTTTCATTAATAGCATCAGATTTTATCCTAAAATACAAGAACGTTTCGTGGTTCTTGTCAATTTTTGTTGGTTTTCATCTAATGAACTTATTTCAGTCACCTCGATCTTTCTTCTTCAAAGCAAAAAGATTTTATCTTCAAATACAAGAACTTTTCGTGGTTTTGTTGATTTTCAGCAAATGAACATATTTCAGCGAGCTGGAAGTTTTTTCTTTAATAGCGTCAGATTTTATCTTAAAATACAAGAACTTTTCGTGGTTCTTGTCAATTTTTGTTGATTTTCATCTAATGAACTTATGTCAGTCACCTCGATCTTTCTTCTTCAAAGCAAAAAGATTTTATCTTCAAATACAAGAACTTTTCGTGGTTTTGTTGATTTTCAGCAAATGAACATATTTCAGCGAGCTGGAAGTTTTTTCTTTAATAGCGTCAGATTTTATCTTAAAATACAAGAACTTTTCGTGGTTCTTGTCAATTTTTGTTGGTTTTCATCTGATAAACTTATTTCAGTCACCTCGATCCATCTTCTTCAAAGCAAAAAGATTTTATCTTCAAATACAAGAACTTTTCGTGGTTTTGTTGATTTTCAGCAAATGAACATATTTCAGAGAGGGAGAAGTTTTTTCTCTAATAGCGTCAGATTTTATCCTAAAATACAAGAACTTTTCGTGGTTCTTGTCAATTTTTGTTGGTTTTCATCCAATGAACTTATTTCAGTCACCGAGATCTTTCTTCTTCAAAGCAAAAAGATTCTATCTTCAAATACAAGAACTTTTCGTGGTTTTGTTGATTTTCAGCAAATGAACATATTTCAGCTCGCGAGAAGTTTTTTCTTCAATAGCGTCAGATTTTATCCTAAAATACAAGAACTTTTCATGGTTCTTGTCAATTTTTGTTGGTTTTCATTTCATGAACTTATTTCAGTCACCGAGATCTTTCTTCTTCAAAGCAAAAAGATTTTATCTTCAAATACAAGAACTTTTCGTGGCTTTGTTGATTTTCAGCAAATGAACATATTTCAGCGAGCTGGAAGTTTTTACTTTAATAGCGTCAGATTTTATCTTAAAATACAAGAACTTTTCGTGGTTCTTGTCAATTTTTGTTGATTTTCATCCAATGAACTTATTTCAGTCACCTCGATCTTTCTTCTTCAAAGCAAAAAGATTTTATCTTCAAATACAAGAACTTTTCGTGGTTTTGTTGATTTTCAGCAAATGAACATATTTCAGCGAGCGAGAAGTTTTTTCTTCAACAGCGTCATATTTTATCCTGAAATACAAGAACTTTTCGTGGTTCTTGTCAATTTTTGTTGGTTTTCATCCAATGAACTTATTTCAGTCAGCTAGATCTTTCTTCTTCAAAGCAAAAAGATTTTATCTTCAAATACAAGAACTTTTCGTGGTTTTGTTGATTTTCAGCAAATGAACATATTTCAGCGAGCTGGAAGTTTTTTCTTTAATAGCATCAGATTTTATCCTAAAATACAAGAACGTTTCGTGGTTCTTGTCAATTTTTGTTGTTTTTCATCCAATGAACTTATTTCAGTCACCTTGATCTTTCTTCTTCAAAGCAAACAGATTCTATCTTCAAATACAAGAACTTTTCGTGGTTTTGTTGATTTTCAGCAAATGAACATATTTCAGCGAGCTGGAAGTTTTTTCTTTAATAGCGTCAGATTTTATCTTAAAATACAAGAACTTTTCGTGGTTCTTGTCAATTTTTGTTGATTTTCATCTAATGAACTTATTTCAGTCACCTCGATCTTTCCTCTTCAAAGCAAAAAGATTTTATCTTCAAATACAAGAACTTTTCGTGGTTTTGTTGATTTTCAGCAAATGAACATATTTCAGAGAGGGAGAAGTTTTTTCTTTAATAGCGTCAGATTTTATCCTAAAATACAAGAACTTTTCGTGGTTCTTGTCAATTTTTGTTGGTTTTCATCTAATGAACTTATTTCAGTCAGCTAGATCTTTCTTCTTCAAAGCAAAAAGATTTTATCTTCAAATACAAGAACTTTTTGTGGTTTTGTTGATTTTCAGCAAATGAACATATTTCAGCGAGCTGGAAGTTTTTTCATTAATAGCAGCAGATTTTATCCTAAAATACAAGAACTTTTCGTGGTTCTTGTCAATTTTTGTTGGTTTTCATCTAATGAACTTATTTCAGTCACCTCGATCTTTCTTCTTCAAAGCAAAAAGATTTTATCTTCAATTACAAGAACTTTTCGTGGTTTTGTTGATTTTCAGCAAATGAACATATTTCAGCGAGCTGGAGGTTTTTTCTTTAATAGCGTCAGATTTTATCTTAAAATACAAGAACTTTTCGTGGTTCTTTTCAATTTTTGTTGGTTTTCATCTAATGAACTTATTTCAGTCAGCTGGATCTTTCTTCTTCAAAGCAAAAAGATTTTATCTTCAAATACAAGAACTTTTCGTGGTTTTGTTGATTTTCAGCAAATGAACATATTTCAGCGAGCTGGAAGTTTTTTCTTTAATAGCATCAGATTTTATCCTAAAATACAAGAACGTTTCGTGGTTCTTGTCAATTTTTGTTGGTTTTCATCTAATGAACTTATTTCAGTCACCTCGATCTTTCTTCTTCAAAGCAAAAAGATTTTATCTTCAAATACAAGAACTTTTCGTGGTTTTGTTGATTTTCAGCAAATGAACATATTTCAGCGAGCTGGAAGTTTTTTCTTTAATAGCATCAGATTTTATCCTAAAATACAAGAACTTTTCGTGGTTCTTGTCAATTTTTGTTGGTTTTCATCCAATGAACTTATTTCAGTCACCTTGATCTTTCTTCTTCAAAGCAAACAGATTCTATTTTCAAATACAAGAACTTTTCGTGGTTTTGTTGATTTTCAAAAATGAACATATTTCAGCGAGCTGGAAGTTTTTTCTTTAATAGCGTCAGATTTTATCTTAAAATACAAGAACTTTTCGAGGTTCTTGTCAATTTTTGTTGAGCGAGCTGGAAGTTTTTTCTTTAATAGCGTCAGATTTTATCTTAAAATACAAGAACTTTTCGTGGTTCTTGTCAATTTTTGTTGATTTTCATCTAATGAACTTATGTCAGTCACCTCGATCTTTCTTCTTCAAAGCAAAAAGATTTTATCTTCAAATACAAGAACTTTTCGTGGTTTTGTTGATTTTCAGCAAATGAACATATTTCAGCGAGCTGGAAGTTTTTTCTTTAATAGCGTCAGATTTTATCTTAAAATACAAGAACTTTTCGTGGTTCTTGTCAATTTTTGTTGGTTTTCATCTGATAAACTTATTTCAGTCACCTCGATCCATCTTCTTCAAAGCAAAAAGATTTTATCTTCAAATACAAGAACTTTTCGTGGTTTTGTTGATTTTCAGCAAATGAACATATTTCAGAGAGGGAGAAGTTTTTTCTCTAATAGCGTCAGATTTTATCCTAAAATACAAGAACTTTTCGTGGTTCTTGTCAATTTTTGTTGGTTTTCATCCAATGAACTTATTTCAGTCACCGAGATCTTTCTTCTTCAAAGCAAAAAGATTCTATCTTCAAATACAAGAACTTTTCGTGGTTTTGTTGATTTTCAGCAAATGAACATATTTCAGCTCGCGAGAAGTTTTTTCTTCAATAGCGTCAGATTTTATCCTAAAATACAAGAACTTTTCGTGGTTCTTGTCAATTTTTGTTGGTTTTCATTTCATGAACTTATTTCAGTCACCGAGATCTTTCTTCTTCAAAGCAAAAAGATTTTATCTTCAAATACAAGAACTTTTCGTGGCTTTGTTGATTTTCAGCAAATGAACATATTTCAGCGAGCTGGAAGTTTTTACTTTAATAGCGTCAGATTTTATCTTAAAATACAAGAACTTTTCGTGGTTCTTGTCAATTTTTGTTGATTTTCATCCAATGAACTTATTTCAGTCACCTCGATCTTTCTTCTTCAAAGCAAAAAGATTTTATCTTCAAATACAAGAACTTTTCGTGGTTTTGTTGATTTTCAGCAAATGAACATATTTCAGCGAGCGAGAAGTTTTTTCTTCAACAGCGTCATATTTTATCCTGAAATACAAGAACTTTTCGTGGTTCTTGTCAATTTTTGTTGGTTTTCATCCAATGAACTTATTTCAGTCAGCTAGATCTTTCTTCTTCAAAGCAAAAAGATTTTATCTTCAAATACAAGAACTTTTCGTGGTTTTGTTGATTTTCAGCAAATGAACATATTTCAGCGAGCTGGAAGTTTTTTCTTTAATAGCATCAGATTTTATCCTAAAATACAAGAACGTTTCGTGGTTCTTGTCAATTTTTGTTGTTTTTCATCCAATGAACTTATTTCAGTCACCTTGATCTTTCTTCTTCAAAGCAAACAGATTCTATCTTCAAATACAAGAACTTTTCGTGGTTTTGTTGATTTTCAGCAAATGAACATATTTCAGCGAGCTGGAAGTTTTTTCTTTAATAGCGTCAGATTTTATCTTAAAATACAAGAACTTTTCGTGGTTCTTGTCAATTTTTGTTGATTTTCATCTAATGAACTTATTTCAGTCACCTCGATCTTTCCTCTTCAAAGCAAAAAGATTTTATCTTCAAATACAAGAACTTTTCGTGGTTTTGTTGATTTTCAGCAAATGAACATATTTCAGAGAGGGAGAAGTTTTTTCTTTAATAGCGTCAGATTTTATCCTAAAATACAAGAACTTTTCGTGGTTCTTGTCAATTTTTGTTGGTTTTCATCTAATGAACTTATTTCAGTCAGCTAGATCTTTCTTCTTCAAAGCAAAAAGATTTTATCTTCAAATACAAGAACTTTTTGTGGTTTTGTTGATTTTCAGCAAATGAACATATTTCAGCGAGCTGGAAGTTTTTTCATTAATAGCAGCAGATTTTATCCTAAAATACAAGAACTTTTCGTGGTTCTTGTCAATTTTTGTTGGTTTTCATCTAATGAACTTATTTCAGTCACCTCGATCTTTCTTCTTCAAAGCAAAAAGATTTTATCTTCAATTACAAGAACTTTTCGTGGTTTTGTTGATTTTCAGCAAATGAACATATTTCAGCGAGCTGGAAGTTTTTTCTTTAATAGCGTCAGATTTTATCTTAAAATACAAGAACTTTTCGTGGTTCTTTTCAATTTTTGTTGGTTTTCATCTAATGAACTTATTTCAGTCAGCTGGATCTTTCTTCTTCAAAGCAAAAAGATTTTATCTTCAAATACAAGAACTTTTCGTGGTTTTGTTGATTTTCAGCAAATGAACATATTTCAGCGAGCTGGAAGTTTTTTCTTTAATAGCATCAGATTTTATCCTAAAATACAAGAACGTTTCGTGGTTCTTGTCAATTTTTGTTGGTTTTCATCTAATGAACTTATTTCAGTCACCTCGATCTTTCTTCTTCAAAGCAAAAAGATTTTATCTTCAAATACAAGAACTTTTCGTGGTTTTGTTGATTTTCAGCAAATGAACATATTTCAGCGAGCTGGAAGTTTTTTCTTTAATAGCATCAGATTTTATCCTAAAATACAAGAACTTTTCGTGGTTCTTGTCAATTTTTGTTGGTTTTCATCCAATGAACTTATTTCAGTCACCTTGATCTTTCTTCTTCAAAGCAAACAGATTCTATTTTCAAATACAAGAACTTTTCGTGGTTTTGTTGATTTTCAAAAATGAACATATTTCAGCGAGCTGGAAGTTTTTTCTTTAATAGCGTCAGATTTTATCTTAAAATACAAGAACTTTTCGAGGTTCTTGTCAATTTTTGTTGAGCGAGCTGGAAGTTTTTTCTTTAATAGCGTCAGATTTTATCTTAAAATACAAGAACTTTTCGTGGTTCTTGTCAATTTTTGTTGATTTTCATCTCATGAACTTATTTCAGTCACCTCGATCTTTCTTCTTCAAAGCAAAAAGATTTTATCTTCAAATACGAGAACTTTTCGTGGTTTTGTTGATTTTCAGCAAATGAACATATTTCAGCGAGCGAGAAGTTTTTTCTTCAATAGCGTCAGATTTTATCCTAAAATACAAGACTTTTTCGTGGTTCTTGTCAATTTTTGTTGGTTTTCATCTAATGAACTTATTTCAGTCAGCTAGATCTTTCTTCTTCAAAGCAAAAAGATTTTATCTTCAAATACAAGAACTTTTCGTGGTTTTGTTGATTTTCAGCAAATGAACATATTTCAGCGAGCGAGAAGTTTTTTCTTCAATAGCGTCAGATTTTATCCTAAAATACAAGAACTTTTCGTGGTTCTTGTCAATTTCTGTTGGTTTTCATCTGATGAACTTATTTCAGTCACCTCGATCTTTCTTCTTCAAAGCAAAAAGATTTTATCTTCAAATACAAGAACTTTTCGTGGTTTTGTTGATTTTCAGCAAATGAACATATTTCAGCGAGCGAGAACTTTTTTCTTTAATAGCGTCAGATTTTTCCTGAAATACAAGAACTTTTCGTGGTTCTTGTCAATTTTTGTTGGTTTTGTTCGAATGAACTGATTTCAGTCAGCTGGATCTTTCTTCTTCAAAGCAAAAAGATTTTATCTTCAAATACAAGAACTTTTCGTGGTTTTGTTGGTTTTCAGCAAATGAACATATTTCAGCGAGCTGGAAGTTTTATCTTTAATAGCGCAATATTTTATTTTAAAATACAAGAACATTTCGTGGTTCTTGTCAATTTTTGTTGATTTTCATCTGATGAACTTATTTCAGTCACCTCGATCTTTCTTCTTCAAAGCAAAAAGATTTTATCTTCAAATACAAGAACTTTTCGTGGTTTTGTTGATTTTCAGCTAATGAACATATTTCAGCGAGCTGGAAGTTTTTTCTTTAATAGCATCAGATTTTATCCTAAAATACAAGAACTTTTCGTGGTTCTTGTCAATTTTTGTTGGTTTTCATCTCATGAACATATTTCAGTCAGCTCGAACTTTCTTCTTCAAAGCAAAAAGATTTTATCTTCAAATACAAGAACTTTTCGTGGTTTTGTTGATTTTCAGCAAATGAACATATTTCAGCGAGCGAGAAGTTTTTTCTTTAATAGCGTCAGATTTTATCTTAAAATACAAGAACTTTTCGTGGTTCTTGTCAATTTTTGATGGTTTTGATCGAATGAACTGATTTCAGTCAGCTAGATCTTTCTTCTTCAAAGCAAAAAGATTTTATCTTCAAACACAAGAACTTTTCGTTGTTTTGTTGATTTTCAGCAAATGAACATATTTCAGCGAGCTGGAAGTTTTTTCTTTAATAGCATCAGATTTTATCCTAAAATACAAGAACTTTTCGTGATTCTTGTCAATTTTTGTTGGTTTTCATCTGATGAACTTATTTCAGTCACCTCGATCTTTCTTCTTCAAACCAAAAAGATTTTATCTTCAAATACAAGAACTTTTCATGGTTTTGTTGATTTTCAGCAAATGAACATATTTCAGTGAGCTAGAAGTTTTTTCTTCAATAGCCTCAGATTTTATCTTAAAATACAAGAACTTTTCGTGGTTCTTGTCAATTTTTGTTGGTTTTCATCTATTGATCTTATTTCAGTCACCTCGATCTTTCTTCTTCAAAGCAAAAAGATTTTATCTTCAAATACAAGAACTTTTCGTGGTTTTGTTGATTTTCAGCAAATGAACATATTTCAGCGAGCTAGAAGTTTTTCTTTAATAGCCTCAGATTTTATCTTCAAATACAAGAACTTTTCGTGGTTTTGTTGATTTTTGTTGGTTTTCATCTGATGAACTTATTTCAGTCACCTCGATATTTCTTCTTCAAAGCAAAAAGATTTTATCTTCAAATACAAGAACTTTTCGTGGTTTTGTTGGTTTTCAGCAAATGAACATATTTCAGCGAGCTGGAAGTTTTTTCTTTAATAGCGCAAGATTTTATCTTGAAATACAAGAACATTTCGTGGTACTTGTCAATTTTTGTTGGTTTTCATCTGATGAACTTATTTCAGTCACCTCGATCTTTCTTCTTCAAAGCAAAAAGATTTTATCTTCAAATACAAGAACTTTTCGTGGTTTTGTTGATTTTCAGCAAATGAACATATTTCAGTGAGCGAGAAGTTTTTTCTTTAATAGCGTCAGATTTTATCCTAAAATACAAGAACTTTTCGTGGTTGTTGTCAATTTTTGTTGGTTTTCATCCAATGAACTTGTTTCAGTCACCGAGATCTTTCTCCTTCAAAGCAAAAAGATTCTATCTTCAAATACAAGAACTTTTCGTGGTTTTGTTGATTTTCAGCAAATGAACATATTTCAGCGAGCGAGAAGTTTTTTCTTTAATAGCGTCAGATTTTATCCTGAAATACAAGAACTTTTCGTGGTTCTTGTCAATTTTTGTTGGTTTTCATCGAATGAACTTATTTCAGTCAGGTGGATCTTTCTTCTTCAAAGCAAAAAGATTTTATCTTCAAATACAAGAACTTTTCGTGGTTTTGTTGATTTTCAGCAAATGAACATATTTCAGCGAGCTGGAAGTTTTTTCTTTAATAGCATCAGATTTTATCCTAAAATACAAGAACTTTTCGTGGTTCTTGTCAATTTCTGTTGGTTTTCATCTGATGAACTTATTTCACTCTCGTCGATCTTTCTTCTTCAAAGCAAAAATATTTTATCTTCAAATACAAGAACTTTTCGTGGTTTTGTTGATTTTCAGCAAATGAACATATTTCAGCGAGCTGGAAGTTTTTTCTTTAATAGCATCAGATTTTATCCTAAAATACAAGAACTTTTCGTGGTTCTTGTCAATTTTTGTTGGTTTTCATCTGATGAACTTATTTCAGTCACCTCGATCTTTCTTCTTCAAACCAAAAAGATTTTATCTTCAAATACAAGAACTTTTCATGGTTTTGTTGATTTTCAGCAAATGAACATATTTCAGCGAGCTGGAAGTTTTTTCTTTAATAGCGCAAGATTTTATCTTGAAATACAAGAACATTTCGTGGTTCTTGTCAATTTTTGTTGGTTTTCATCTGATGAACTTATTTCAGTCACCTCGATCTTTCTTCTTCAAAGCAAAAGATTTTATCTTCAAATACAATAACTGTTCGTGGTTTTGTTGATTTTCAGCAAATGAACATATTTCAGCGAGCTGGAAGTTTTTTCTTTAATATCCTCAGATTTTATCCTAAAATACAAGAACTTTTCGTGGTTCTTGTCAATTTTTGTTGGTTTTCATCTGATGAACTTATTTCATGCAGCGAGATCTTTCTTCTTCAAAGCAAAAAGATTTTATCTTCAAATACAAGAACTTTTCGTGGTTTTGTTGATTTTCAGCAAATGAACATATTTCAGCGAGCTGGAAGTTTTTTCGTTAACAGCGTCAGATTTTATCTTAAAATACAAGAACTTTTCGTGGTTCTTGTCAATTTTTGTTGGTTTTCATCTGATGAACTTATTTCAGTCACCTCGATCTTTCTTCTTCAAAGCAAAAGATTTTATCTTCAAATACAATAACTGTTCGTGGTTTTGTTGATTTTCAGCAAATGAACATATTTCAGCGAGCTGGAAGTTTTTTCTTTAATATCCTCAGATTTTATCCTAAAATACAAGAACTTTTCGTGGTTCTTGTCAATTTTTGTTGGTTTTCATCTAATGAACTTATTTCATGCAGCGAGATCTTTCTTCTTCAAAGCAAAAAGATTTTATCTTCAAATACAAGAACTTTTCGTGGTTTTGTTGATTTTCAGCAAATGAACATATTTCAGCGAGCTGGAAGTTTTTTCTTTAATAGCGTCAGATTTTATCTTAAAATACAAGAACTTTTCGTGGTTCTTGTCAATTTTTGTTGATTTTCATCTCATGAACTTATTTCAGTCACCTCGATCTTTCTTCTTCAAAGCAAAAGATTTTATCTTCAAATACAATAACTGTTCGTGGTTTTGTTGATTTTCAGCAAATGAACATATTTCAGCGAGCTGGAAGTTTTTTCTTTAATATCCTCAGATTTTATCCTAAAATACAAGAACTTTTCGTGGTTCTTGTCAATTTTTGTTGGTTTTCATCTAATGAACTTATTTCATGCAGCGAGATCTTTCTTCTTCAAAGCAAAAAGATTTTATCTTCAAATACAAGAACTTTTCGTGGTTTTGTTGATTTTCAGCAAATGAACATATTTCAGCGAGTTGGAAGTTTTTTCGTTAACAGCGTCAGATTTTATCTTAAAATACAAGAACTTTTCGTGGTTCTTGTCAATTTTTGTTGGTTTTCATCTGATGAACTTATTTCAGTCACCTCGATCTTTCTTCTTCAAAGCAAAAGATTTTATCTTCAAATACAATAACTGTTCGTGGTTTTGTTGATTTTCAGCAAATGAACATATTTCAGCGAGCGAGAAGTTTTTTCTTTAATAGCGTCAGACTTTATCCTGAAATACAAGAACTTTTCGTGGTTCTTGTCAATTTTTGTTGGTTTTCATCGAATGAACTTATTTCAGTCAGGTGGATCTTTCTTCTTCAAAGCAAAAAGATTTTATCTTCAAATACAAGAACTTTTCGTGGTTTTGTTCATTTTCAGCAAATGAACATATTTCAGCGAGCTGGAAGTTTTTTCTTTAATAGCGTCAGATTTTATCCTAAAATACAAGAACTTTTCGTGGTTCTTGTCAATTTCTGTTGGTTTTCATCTGATGAACTTATTTCAGTCACCTCGATCTTTCTTCTTCAAAGCAAAAATATTTTATCTTCAAATACAAGAACTTTTCGTGGTTTTGTTGATTTTCAGCAAATGAACATATTTCAGCGAGCTGGAAGTTTTTTCTTTAATAGCATCAGATTTTATCCTAAAATACAAGAACTTTTCGTGGTTCTTGTCAATTTTTGTTGGTTTTCATCTGATGAACTTATTTCAGTCACCTCGATCTTTCTTCTTCAAACCAAAAAGATTTTATCTTCAAATACAAGAACTTTTCATGGTTTTGTTGATTTTCAGCAAATGAACATATTTCAGCGAGCTGGAAGTTTTTTCTTTAATAGCGCAAGATTTTATCTTGAAATACAAGAACATTTCGTGGTTCTTGTCAATTTTTGTTGGTTTTCATCTGATGAACTTATTTCAGTCACCTCGATCTTTCTTCTTCAAAGCAAAAGATTTTATCTTCAAATACAATAACTGTTCGTGGTTTTGTTGATTTTCAGCAAATGAACATATTTCAGCGAGCTGGAAGTTTTTTCTTTAATATCCTCAGATTTTATCCTAAAATACAAGAACTTTTCGTGGTTCTTGTCAATTTTTGTTGGTTTTCATCTAATGAACTTATTTCATGCAGCGAGATCTTTCTTCTTCAAAGCAAAAAGATTTTATCTTCAAATACAAGAACTTTTCGTGGTTTTGTTGATTTTCAGCAAATGAACATATTTCAGCGAGCTGGAAGTTTTTTCGTTAACAGCGTCAGATTTTATCTTAAAATACAAGAACTTTTCGTGGTTCTTGTCAATTTTTGTTGGTTTTCATCTGATGAACTTATTTCAGTCACCTCGATCTTTCTTCTTCAAAGCAAAAGATTTTATCTTCAAATACAATAACTGTTCGTGGTTTTGTTGATTTTCAGCAAATGAACATATTTCAGCGAGCTGGAAGTTTTTTCTTTAATAGCATCAGATTTTATCCTAAAATACAAGAACTTTTCGTGGTTCTTGTCAATTTTTGTTGGTTTTCATCTCATGAACATATTTCAGTCAGCTCGAACTTTCTTCTTCAAAGCAAAAAGATTTTATCTTCAAATACAAGAACTTTTCGTGGTTTTGTTGATTTTCAGCAAATGAACATATTTCAGCGAGCGAGAAGTTTTTTCTTTAATAGCGTCAGATTTTATCTTAAAATACAAGAACTTTTAGTGGTTCTTGTCAATTTTTGATGGTTTTGATCGAATGAACTGATTTCAGTCAGCTAGATCTTTCTTCTTCAAAGCAAAAAGATTTTATCTTCAAACACAAGAACTTTTCGTTGTTTTGTTGATTTTCAGCAAATGAACATATTTCAGCGAGCTGGAAGTTTTTTCTTTAATAGCATCAGATTTTATCCTAAAATACAAGAACTTTTCGTGATTCTTGTCAATTTTTGTTGGTTTTCATCTGATGAACTTATTTCAGTCACCTCGATCTTTCTTCTTCAAACCAAAAAGATTTTATCTTCAAATACAAGAACTTTTCATGGTTTTGTTGATTTTCAGCAAATGAACATATTTCAGTGAGCTAGAAGTTTTTTCTTCAATAGCCTCAGATTTTATCTTAAAATACAAGAACTTTTCGTGGTTCTTGTCAATTTTTGTTGGTTTTCATCTATTGATCTTATTTCAGTCACCTCGATCTTTCTTCTTCAAAGCAAAAAGATTTTATCTTCAAATACAAGAACTTTTCGTGGTTTTGTTGATTTTCAGCAAATGAACATATTTCAGCGAGCTAGAAGTTTTTCTTTAATAGCCTCAGATTTTATCTTCAAATACAAGAACTTTTCGTGGTTTTGTTGATTTTTGTTGGTTTTCATCTGATGAACTTATTTCAGTCACCTCGATATTTCTTCTTCAAAGCAAAAAGATTTTATCTTCAAATACAAGAACTTTTCGTGGTTTTGTTGGTTTTCAGCAAATGAACATATTTCAGCGAGCTGGAAGTTTTTTCTTTAATAGCGCAAGATTTTATCTTGAAATACAAGAACATTTCGTGGTACTTGTCAATTTTTGTTGGTTTTCATCTGATGAACTTATTTCAGTCACCTCGATCTTTCTTCTTCAAAGCAAAAAGATTTTATCTTCAAATACAAGAACTTTTCGTGGTTTTGTTGATTTTCAGCAAATGAACATATTTCAGTGAGCGAGAAGTTTTTTCTTTAATAGCGTCAGATTTTATCCTAAAATACAAGAACTTTTCGTGGTTGTTGTCAATTTTTGTTGGTTTTCATCCAATGAACTTGTTTCAGTCACCGAGATCTTTCTCCTTCAAAGCAAAAAGATTCTATCTTCAAATACAAGAACTTTTCGTGGTTTTGTTGATTTTCAGCAAATGAACATATTTCAGCGAGCGAGAAGTTTTTTCTTTAATAGCGTCAGATTTTATCCTGAAATACAAGAACTTTTCGTGGTTCTTGTCAATTTTTGTTGGTTTTCATCGAATGAACTTATTTCAGTCAGGTGGATCTTTCTTCTTCAAAGCAAAAAGATTTTATCTTCAAATACAAGAACTTTTCGTGGTTTTGTTGATTTTCAGCAAATGAACATATTTCAGCGAGCTGGAAGTTTTTTCTTTAATAGCATCAGATTTTATCCTAAAATACAAGAACTTTTCGTGGTTCTTGTCAATTTCTGTTGGTTTTCATCTGATGAACTTATTTCACTCTCGTCGATCTTTCTTCTTCAAAGCAAAAATATTTTATCTTCAAATACAAGAACTTTTCGTGGTTTTGTTGATTTTCAGCAAATGAACATATTTCAGCGAGCTGGAAGTTTTTTCTTTAATAGCATCAGATTTTATCCTAAAATACAAGAACTTTTCGTGGTTCTTGTCAATTTTTGTTGGTTTTCATCTGATGAACTTATTTCAGTCACCTCGATCTTTCTTCTTCAAACCAAAAAGATTTTATCTTCAAATACAAGAACTTTTCATGGTTTTGTTGATTTTCAGCAAATGAACATATTTCAGCGAGCTGGAAGTTTTTTCTTTAATAGCGCAAGATTTTATCTTGAAATACAAGAACATTTCGTGGTTCTTGTCAATTTTTGTTGGTTTTCATCTGATGAACTTATTTCAGTCACCTCGATCTTTCTTCTTCAAAGCAAAAGATTTTATCTTCAAATACAATAACTGTTCGTGGTTTTGTTGATTTTCAGCAAATGAACATATTTCAGCGAGCTGGAAGTTTTTTCTTTAATATCCTCAGATTTTATCCTAAAATACAAGAACTTTTCGTGGTTCTTGTCAATTTTTGTTGGTTTTCATCTGATGAACTTATTTCATGCAGCGAGATCTTTCTTCTTCAAAGCAAAAAGATTTTATCTTCAAATACAAGAACTTTTCGTGGTTTTGTTGATTTTCAGCAAATGAACATATTTCAGCGAGCTGGAAGTTTTTTCGTTAACAGCGTCAGATTTTATCTTAAAATACAAGAACTTTTCGTGGTTCTTGTCAATTTTTGTTGGTTTTCATCTGATGAACTTATTTCAGTCACCTCGATCTTTCTTCTTCAAAGCAAAAGATTTTATCTTCAAATACAATAACTGTTCGTGGTTTTGTTGATTTTCAGCAAATGAACATATTTCAGCGAGCTGGAAGTTTTTTCTTTAATATCCTCAGATTTTATCCTAAAATACAAGAACTTTTCGTGGTTCTTGTCAATTTTTGTTGGTTTTCATCTAATGAACTTATTTCATGCAGCGAGATCTTTCTTCTTCAAAGCAAAAAGATTTTATCTTCAAATACAAGAACTTTTCGTGGTTTTGTTGATTTTCAGCAAATGAACATATTTCAGCGAGCTGGAAGTTTTTTCTTTAATAGCGTCAGATTTTATCTTAAAATACAAGAACTTTTCGTGGTTCTTGTCAATTTTTGTTGATTTTCATCTCATGAACTTATTTCAGTCACCTCGATCTTTCTTCTTCAAAGCAAAAGATTTTATCTTCAAATACAATAACTGTTCGTGGTTTTGTTGATTTTCAGCAAATGAACATATTTCAGCGAGCTGGAAGTTTTTTCTTTAATATCCTCAGATTTTATCCTAAAATACAAGAACTTTTCGTGGTTCTTGTCAATTTTTGTTGGTTTTCATCTAATGAACTTATTTCATGCAGCGAGATCTTTCTTCTTCAAAGCAAAAAGATTTTATCTTCAAATACAAGAACTTTTCGTGGTTTTGTTGATTTTCAGCAAATGAACATATTTCAGCGAGTTGGAAGTTTTTTCGTTAACAGCGTCAGATTTTATCTTAAAATACAAGAACTTTTCGTGGTTCTTGTCAATTTTTGTTGGTTTTCATCTGATGAACTTATTTCAGTCACCTCGATCTTTCTTCTTCAAAGCAAAAGATTTTATCTTCAAATACAATAACTGTTCGTGGTTTTGTTGATTTTCAGCAAATGAACATATTTCAGCGAGCGAGAAGTTTTTTCTTTAATAGCGTCAGACTTTATCCTGAAATACAAGAACTTTTCGTGGTTCTTGTCAATTTTTGTTGGTTTTCATCGAATGAACTTATTTCAGTCAGGTGGATCTTTCTTCTTCAAAGCAAAAAGATTTTATCTTCAAATACAAGAACTTTTCGTGGTTTTGTTCATTTTCAGCAAATGAACATATTTCAGCGAGCTGGAAGTTTTTTCTTTAATAGCGTCAGATTTTATCCTAAAATACAAGAACTTTTCGTGGTTCTTGTCAATTTCTGTTGGTTTTCATCTGATGAACTTATTTCAGTCACCTCGATCTTTCTTCTTCAAAGCAAAAATATTTTATCTTCAAATACAAGAACTTTTCGTGGTTTTGTTGATTTTCAGCAAATGAACATATTTCAGCGAGCTGGAAGTTTTTTCTTTAATAGCATCAGATTTTATCCTAAAATACAAGAACTTTTCGTGGTTCTTGTCAATTTTTGTTGGTTTTCATCTGATGAACTTATTTCAGTCACCTCGATCTTTCTTCTTCAAACCAAAAAGATTTTATCTTCAAATACAAGAACTTTTCATGGTTTTGTTGATTTTCAGCAAATGAACATATTTCAGCGAGCTGGAAGTTTTTTCTTTAATAGCGCAAGATTTTATCTTGAAATACAAGAACATTTCGTGGTTCTTGTCAATTTTTGTTGGTTTTCATCTGATGAACTTATTTCAGTCACCTCGATCTTTCTTCTTCAAAGCAAAAGATTTTATCTTCAAATACAATAACTGTTCGTGGTTTTGTTGATTTTCAGCAAATGAACATATTTCAGCGAGCTGGAAGTTTTTTCTTTAATATCCTCAGATTTTATCCTAAAATACAAGAACTTTTCGTGGTTCTTGTCAATTTTTGTTGGTTTTCATCTAATGAACTTATTTCATGCAGCGAGATCTTTCTTCTTCAAAGCAAAAAGATTTTATCTTCAAATACAAGAACTTTTCGTGGTTTTGTTGATTTTCAGCAAATGAACATATTTCAGCGAGCTGGAAGTTTTTTCGTTAACAGCGTCAGATTTTATCTTAAAATACAAGAACTTTTCGTGGTTCTTGTCAATTTTTGTTGGTTTTCATCTGATGAACTTATTTCAGTCACCTCGATCTTTCTTCTTCAAAGCAAAAGATTTTATCTTCAAATACAATAACTGTTCGTGGTTTTGTTGATTTTCAGCAAATGAACATATTTCAGCGAGCTGGAAGTTTTTTCTTTAATATCCTCAGATTTTATCCTAAAATACAAGAACTTTTCGTGGTTCTTGTCAATTTTTGTTGGTTTTCATCTAATGAACTTATTTCATGCAGCGAGATCTTTCTTCTTCAAAGCAAAAAGATTTTATCTTCAAATACAAGAACTTTTCGTGGTTTTGTTGATTTTCAGCAAATGAACATATTTCAGCGAGCTGGAAGTTTTTTCTTTAATAGCGTCAGATTTTATCTTAAAATACAAGAACTTTTCGTGGTTCTTGTCAATTTTTGTTGATTTTCATCTCATGAACTTATTTCAGTCACCTCGATCTTTCTTCTTCAAAGCAAAAGATTTTATCTTCAAATACAATAACTGTTCGTGGTTTTGTTGATTTTCAGCAAATGAACATATTTCAGCGAGCTGGAAGTTTTTTCTTTAATATCCTCAGATTTTATCCTAAAATACAAGAACTTTTCGTGGTTCTTGTCAATTTTTGTTGGTTTTCATCTAATGAACTTATTTCATGCAGCGAGATCTTTCTTCTTCAAAGCAAAAAGATTTTATCTTCAAATACAAGAACTTTTCGTGGTTTTGTTGATTTTCAGCAAATGAACATATTTCAGCGAGTTGGAAGTTTTTTCGTTAACAGCGTCAGATTTTATCTTAAAATACAAGAACTTTTCGTGGTTCTTGTCAATTTTTGTTGGTTTTCATCTGATGAACTTATTTCAGTCACCTCGATCTTTCTTCTTCAAAGCAAAAGATTTTATCTTCAAATACAATAACTGTTCGTGGTTTTGTTGATTTTCAGCAAATGAACATATTTCAGCGAGCTGGAAGTTTTTTCTTTAATATCCTCAGATTTTATCCTAAAATACAAGAACTTTTCGTGGTTCTTGTCAATTTTTGTTGGTTTTCATCTAATGAACTTATTTCATGCAGCGAGATCTTTCTTCTTCAAAGCAAAAAGATTTTATCTTCAAATACAAGAACTTTTCGTGGTTTTGTTGATTTTCAGCAAATGAACATATTTCAGCGAGCTGGAAGTTTTTTCTTTAATAGCGCAAGATTTTATCTTGAAATACAAGAACATTTCGTGGTTCTTGTCAATTTTTGTTGGTTTTCATCTGATGAACTTATTTCAGTCACCTCGATCTTTCTTCTTCAAAGCAAAAAGATTTTATCTTCAAATACGAGAACTTTTCGTGGTATTGTTGATTTTCAGCAAATGAACATATTTCAGCGAGCGAGAAGTTTTTTCTTCAATAGCGTCAGATTTTATCCTAAAATACAAGACCTTTTCGTGGTTCTTGTCAATTTTTGTTGGTTTTCATCTCATGAACTTATTTCAGTCAGCAGATCTTTCTTCTTCAAAGCAAAAAGATTTTATCTTCAAATACAAGAACTTTTCGTGGTTTTGTTGATTTTCAGCAAATGAACATATTTCAGCGAGCGAGAAGTTTTTTCTTGAAAAGCGTCAGATTTTATCCTAAAATACAAGAACTTTTCGTGGTTCTTGTCAATTTCTGTTGGTTTTCATCTGATGAACTTATTTCAGTCACCTCGATCTTTCTTCTTCAAAGCAAAAAGATTTTATCTTCAAATACAAGAACTTTTCGTGGTTTTGTTGATTTTCAGCAAATGAACATATTTCAGCGAGCGAGAACTTTTTTCTTTAATAGCGTCAGATTTTTCCTGAAATACAAGAACTTTTCGTGGTTCTTGTCAATTTTTGTTGGTTTTGTTCGAATGAACTGATTTCAGTCAGCTGGATCTTTCTTCTTCAAAGCAAAAAGATTTTATCTTCAAATACAAGAACTTTTCGTGGTTTTGTTGATTTTCAGCTAATGAACATATTTCAGCGAGCTGGAAGTTTTTTCTTTAATAGCATCAGATTTTATCCTAAAATACAAGAACTTTTCGTGGTTCTTGTCAATTTTTGTTGGTTTTCATCTAATGAACATATTTCAGTCAGCTCGAACTTTCTTCTTCAAAGCAAAAAGATTTTATCTTCAAATACAAGAACTTTTCGTGGTTTTGTTGATTTTCAGCAAATGAACATATTTCAGCGAGCGAGAAGTTTTTTCTTTAATAGCGTCAGATTTTATCTTAAAATACAAGAACTTTTAGTGGTTCTTGTCAATTTTTGATGGTTTTGATCGAATGAACTGATTTCAGTCAGCTAGATCTTTCTTCTTCAAAGCAAAAAGATTTTATCTTCAAACACAAGAACTTTTCGTGGTTTTGTTGATTTTCAGCAAATGAACATATTTCAGCGAGCTGGAAGTTTTTTCTTTAATAGCATCAGATTTTATCCTAAAATACAAGAACTTTTCGTGATTCTTGTCAATTTTTGTTGGTTTGCATCTGATGAACTTATTTCAGTCACCTCGATCTTTCTTCTTCAAACCAAAAAGATTTTATCTTCAAATACAAGAACTTTTCATGGTTTTGTTGATTTTCAGCAAATGAACATATTTCAGTGAGCTAGAAGTTTTTTCTTCAATAGCCTCAGATTTTATCTTAAAATACAAGAACTTTTCGTGGTTCTTGTCAATTTTTGTTGGTTTTCATCTGTTGATCTTATTTCAGTCACCTCGATCTTTCTTCTTCAAAGCAAAAAGATTTTATCTTCAAATACAAGAACTTTTCGTGGTTTTGTTGATTTTCAGCAAATGAACATATTTCAGCGAGCAAGAAGTTTTTCTTTAATAGCCTCAGATTTTATCTTCAAATACAAGAACTTTTCGTGGTTTTGTTGATTTTTGTTGGTTTTCATCTGATGAACTTATTTCAGTCACCTCGATATTTCTTCTTCAAAGCAAAAAGATTTTATCTTCAAATACAAGAACTTTTCGTGGTTTTGTTGGTTTTCAGCAAATGAACATATTTCAGCGAGCTGGAAGTTTTTTCTTTAATAGCGCAAGATTTTATCTTGAAATACAAGAACATTTCGTGGTTCTTGTCAATTTCTGTTGGTTTTCATCTGATGAACTTATTTCAGTCACCTCGATCTTTCTTCTTCAAAGCAAAAAGATTTTATCTTCAAATACAAGAACTTTTCGTGGTTTTGTTGATTTTCAGCAAATGAACATATTTCAGTGAGCGAGAAGTTTTTTCTTTGATAGCGTCAGATTTTATCCTAAAATACAAGAACTTTTCGTGGTTGTTGTCAATTTTTGTTGGTTTTCATCCAATGAACTTATTTCAGTCACCGAGATCTTTCTTCTTCAAAGCAAAAAGATTTTATCTTCAAATACAAGAACTTTTCGTGGTTTTGTTGATTTTCAGCAAATGAACATATTTCAGCGAGCTGGAAGTTTTTTCTTTAATAGCATCAGATTTTATCCTAAAATACAAGAACGTTTCGTGGTTCTTGTCAATTTTTGTTGGTTTTCATCCAATGAACTTATTTCAGTCACCGAGATCTTTCTTCTTCAAAGCAAAAAGATTCTATCTTCAAATACAAGAACTTTTCGTGGTTTTGTTGATTTTCAGCAAATGAACATATTTCAGCGAGCGAGAAGTTTTTTCTTTAATAGCGTCAGATTTTATCCTGAAATACAAGAACTTTTCGTGGTTCTTGTCAATTTTTGTTGGTTTTCATCTAATGAACTTATTTCAGTCAGGTGGATCTTTCTTCTTCAAAGCAAAAAGATTTTATCTTCAAATACAAGAACTTTTCGTGGTTTTGTTGATTTTCAGCAAATGAACATATTTCAGCGAGCTGGAAGTTTTTTCTTTAATAGCATCAGATTTTATCCTAAAATACAAGAACGTTTCGTGGTTCTTGTCAATTTTTGTTGGTTTTCATCTGATGAACTTATTTCAGTCAGCTAGATCTTTCTTCTTCAAAGCAAAAAGATTTTATCTTCAAATACAAGAACTTTTCGTGGTTTTGTTGATTTTCAGCAAATGAACATATTTCAGCGAGCGAGAAGTTTTTTCTTTAATAGCGTCAGATTTTATCCTAAAATACAAGAACTTTTCGTGGTTCTTGTCAATTTCTGTTGGTTTTCATCTGATGAACTTATTTCAGTCACCTCGATATTTCTTCTTCAAAGCAAAAAGATTTTATCTTCAAATACAAGAACTTTTCGTGGTTTTGTTGGTTTTCAGCAAATGAACATATTTCAGCGAGCTGGAAGTTTTTTCTTTAATAGCGCAAGATTTTATCTTGAAATACAAGAACATTTCGTGGTTCTTGTCAATTTTTGTTGGTTTTCATCTGATGAACTTATTTCAGTCACCTAGATCTTTCTTCTTCAAAGCAAAAAGATTTTATCTTCAAATACAAGAACTTTTCGTGGTTTTGTTGATTTTCAGCAAATGAACATATTTCAGCGAGCGAGAAGTTTTTTCTTTAATAGCGTCAGATTTTATCCTAAAATAGAAGAACTTTTCGTGGTTCTTGTCAATTTCTGTTGGTTTTCATCTGATGAACTTATTTCAGTCACCTCGATCTTTCTTCTTCAAAGCAAAAAGATTTTATCTTCAAACACAAGAACTTTTCGTGTTTTGTTGATTTTCAGCAAATGAACATATTTCAGTGAGCGAGAAGTTTTTTCTTTAATAGCGTCAGATTTTATCCTAAAATACAAGAACTTTTCGTGGTTGTTGTCAATTTTTGTTGGTTTTCATCCAATGAACTTATTTCAGTCACCGAGATCTTTCTTCTTCAAAGCAAAAAGATTCTATCTTCAAATACAAGAACTTTTCGTGGTTTTGTTGATTTTCAGCAAATGAACATATTTCAGCGAGCGAGAAGTTTTTTCTTTAATAGCGTCAGATTTTATCCTGAAATACAAGAACTTTTCGTGGTTCTTGTCATTTTTTGTTGGTTTTCATCTCATGAACTTATTTCAGTCAGGTGGATCTTTCTTCTTCAAAGCAAAAAGATTTTATCTTCAAATACAAGAACTTTTCGTGGTTTTGTTGATTTTCAGCAAATGCACATATTTCAGCGAGCTGGAAGTTTTTTCTTTAATAGCATCAGATTTTATCCTAAAATACAAGAACGTTTCGTGGTTCTTGTCAATTTTTGTTGGTTTTCATCTGATGAACTTATTTCAGTCAGCTAGATCTTTCTTCTTCAAAGCAAAAAGATTTTATCTTCAAATACAAGAACTTTTCGTGGTTTTGTTGATTTTCAGCAAATGAACATATTTCAGCGAGCGAGAAGTTTTTTCTTTAATAGCGTCAGATTTTATCCTAAAATAGAAGAACTTTTCGTGGTTCTTGTCAATTTCTGTTGGTTTTCATCTGATGAACTTATTTCAGTCACCTCGATCTTTCTTCTTCAAAGCAAAAAGATTTTATCTTCAAACACAAGAACTTTTCGTGTTTTGTTGATTTTCAGCAAATGAACATATTTCAGTGAGCGAGAAGTTTTTTCTTTAATAGCGTCAGATTTTATCCTAAAATACAAGAACTTTTCGTGGTTGTTGTCAATTTTTGTTGGTTTTCATCCAATGAACTTATTTCAGTCACCGAGATCTTTCTTCTTCAAAGCAAAAAGATTCTATCTTCAAATACAAGAACTTTTCGTGGTTTTGTTGATTTTCAGCAAATGAACATATTTCAGCGAGCGAGAAGTTTTTTCTTTAATAGCGTCAGATTTTATCCTGAAATACAAGAACTTTTCGTGGTTCTTGTCATTTTTTGTTGGTTTTCATCTAATGAACTTATTTCAGTCAGGTGGATCTTTCTTCTTCAAAGCAAAAAGATTTTATCTTCAAATACAAGAACTTTTCGTGGTTTTGTTGATTTTCAGCAAATGCACATATTTCAGCGAGCTGGAAGTTTTTTCTTTAATAGCATCAGATTTTATCCTAAAATACAAGAACGTTTCGTGGTTCTTGTCAATTTTTGTTGGTTTTCATCTGATGAACTTATTTCAGTCAGCTAGATCTTTCTTCTTCAAAGCAAAAAGATTTTATCTTCAAATACAAGAACTTTTCGTGGTTTTGTTGATTTTCAGCAAATGAACATATTTCAGCGAGCGAGAAGTTTTTTCTTTAATAGCGTCAGATTTTATCCTAAAATACAAGAACTTTTCATGGTTCTTGTCAATTTCTGTTGGTTTTCATCTGATGAACTTATTTCAGTCACCTCGATCTTTCTTCTTCAAAGCAAAAAGATTTTATCTTCAAATACAAGAACTTTTCGTGGTTTTGTTGATTTTCAGCAAATGAACATATTTCAGCGAGCGAGAAGTTTTTTCTTTAATAGCGTCAGATTTTATCCTAAAATACAAGAACTTTTCGTGGTTGTTTTCAATTTTTGTTGGTTTTCATCCAATGAACTTATTTCAGTCACCGAGATCTTTCTTCTTCAAAGCAAAAAGATTCTATCTTCAAATACAAGAACTTTTCGTGGTTTTGTTGATTTTCAGCAAATGAACATATTTCAGCGAGCGAGAAGTTTTTTCTTTAATAGCGTCAGATTTTATCCTTAAATATAAGAACTTTTCGTGGTTCTTGTCAATTTCTGTTGGTTTTCATCTGATGAACTTATTTCACTCACGTCGATCTTTCTTCTTCAAAGCAAAAAGATTTTATCTTCAAATACAAGAACTTTTCGTGGTTTTGTTGATTTTCAGCAAATGAACATATTTCAGCGAGCGAGAAGTTTTTTCTTTAATAGCGTCAGATTTTATCCTAAAATAGAAGAACTTTTCGTGGATCTTGTCAATTTTTGTTGGTTTTCATCTGATGAACTTATTTCACTCTCGTCGATCTTTCTTCTTCAAAGCAAAAAGATTTTATCTTCAAATACAAGAACTTTTCGTGGTTTTGTTGATTTTCAGCAAATGAACATATTTCAGCGAGCTGGAAGTTTTTTCTTTAATAGCGTCAGATTTTATCCTAAAATACAAGAACGTTTCGTGGTTCTTGTCAATTTTTGTTGGTTTTCATCTGATGAACTTATTTCAGTCACCTCGATCTTTCTTCTTCAAACCAAAAAGATTTTATCTTCAAATACAAGAACTTTTCATGGTTTTGTTGATTTTCAGCAAATGAACATATTTCAGTGAGATAGAAGTTTTTTCTTCAATAGCCTCAGATTTTATCTTAAAATACAAGAACTTTTCGTGGTTCGTGTCAATTTTTGTTGGTTTTCATCTATTGATCTTATTTCAGTCACCTCGATCTTTCTTCTTCAAAGCAAAAAGATTTTATCTTCAAATACAAGAACTTTTCGTGGTTTTGTTGATTTTCAGCAAATGAACATATTTCAGCGAGCTAGAAGTTTTTCTTTAATAGCCTCAGATTTTATCTTAAAATACAAGAACTTTTCGTGGTTCTTGTCAATTTTTGTTGGTTTTCATCTATTGAACTTATTTCAGTCACCTCGATCTTTCTTCTTCAAAGCAAAAAGATTTTATCTTCAAATACAAGAACTTTTCGTGGTTTTGTTGATTTTCAGCAAATGAACATATTTCAGCGAGCTAGAAGTTTTTCTTTAATAGCCTCAGATTTTATCTTAAAATACAAGAACTTTTCGTGGTTCTTGTCAATTTTTTTTGGTTTTCATCTAATGAACTTATTTCAGTCAGCGAGATCTTTCTTCTTCAAAGCAAAAGATTTTATCTTCAAATACAAGAAATTTTCGTGGTTTTGTTGATTTTCAGCAAATGAACATATTTCAGCGAGCTGGAAGTTTTTTCTTTCATAGCATCAGATTTTATCTTAAAATACAAGAACTTTTCGTGGTTCTTGTCAATTATTGTTGATTTTCATCGAATGAACTGATTTCAGTCACCTCGATCTTTCTTCTTCAAAGCAAAAAGATTTTATCTTCAAATACAAGAACTTTTCGTGGTTTTGTTGGTTTTCAGCAAATGAACATATTTCAGCGAGCTGGAAGTTTTTTCTTTAATAGCTCAAGATTTCATTTTAAAATACAAGAACATTTCGTGGTTCTTGTCAATTTTTGTTGATTTTCATCTGATGAACTTATTTCAGTCACCTCGATCTTTCTTCTTCAAAGCAAAAAGATTTTATCTTCAAATACAAGAACTTTTCGTGGTTTTGTTGATTTTCAGCAAATGAACATATTTCAGCGAGCTGGAAGTTTTTTCTTTAATAGCATCAGATTTTATCCTAAAATACAAGAACTTTTCGTGGTTCTTGTCAATTTTTGTTGGTTTTCATCTAATGAACATATTTCAGTCAGCTAGAACTTTCTTCTTCAAAGCAAAAAGATTTTATCTTCAAATACAAGAACTTTTCGTGGTTTTGTTGATTTTCAGCAAATGAACATATTTCAGCGAGCGAGAAGTTTTTTCTTTAATAGCGTCACATTTTATCTTAAAATACAAGAACTTTTAGTGGTTCTTGTCAATTTTTGATGGTTTTGATCGAATGAACTGATTTCAGTCAGCTAGATCTTTCTTCTTCAAAGCAAAAAGATTTTATCTTCAAACACAAGAACTTTTCGTGGTTTTGTTGATTTTCAGCAAATGAACATATTTCAGCGAGCTGGAAGTTTTTTCTTTAATAGCATCAGATTTTATCCTAAAATACAAGAACTTTTCGTGGTTCTTGTCAATTTTTGTTGGTTTTCATCTGATGAACTTATTTCAGTCACCTCGATCTTTCTTCTTCAAAGCAAAAAGATTTTATCTTCAAATACAAGAACTTTTCATGGTTTTGTTGATTTTCAGCAAATGAACATATTTCAGTGAGCTAGAAGTTTTTTCTTCAACAGCCTCAGATTTTATCTTAAAATACAAGAACTTTTCGTGGTTCTTGTCAATTTTTGTTGGTTTTCATCTTTTGATCTTATTTCAGTCACCTCGATCTTTCTTCTTCAAAGCAAAAAGATTTTATCTTCAAATACAAGAACTTTTCGTGGTTTTGTTGATTTTCAGCAAATGAACATATTTCAGCGAGCTAGAAGTTTTTCTTTAAAAGCCTCAGATTTTATCTTCAAATACAAGAACTTTTCGTGGTTTTGTTGATTTTTGTTGGTTTTCATCTGATGAACTTATTTCAGTCACCTCGATATTTCTTCTTCAAAGCAAAAAGATTTTATCTTCAAATACAAGAACTTTTCGTGGTTTTGTTGGTTTTCAGCAAATGAACATATTTCAGCGAGCTGGAAGTTTTTTCTTTCATAGCGCAAGATTTTATCTTGAAATACAAGAACATTTCGTGGTTCTTGTCAATTTTTGTTGGTTTTCATCTGATGAACTTATTTCAGTCACCTAGATCTTTCTTCTTCAAAGCAAAAAGATTTTATCTTCAAATACAAGAACTTTTCGTGGTTTTGTTGATTTTCAGCAAATGAACATATTTCAGCGAGCGAGAAGTTTTTTCTTCAATAGCGTCAGATTTTATCTTAAAATACAAGAACTTTTCGTGGTTCTTGTCAATTTTTGTTGGTTTTGATCGAATGAACTTATTTCAGTCAGCTAGATCTTTCTTCTTCAAAGCAAAAAGATTTTATCTTCAAATAGAAGAACTTTTCGTGGTTTTGTTGATTTTCAGCAAATGAACATATTTCAGCGAGCTGGAAGTTTTTTCTTTAATAGCGTCAGATTTTATCTTAAAATACAAGAACTTTTCGTGGTTCTTGGCAATTTTTGATGGTTTTCATCTGATGAACTTATTTCAGTCACCTCGATCTTTCTTCTTCAAAGCAAAAAGATTTTATCTTCAAATACAAGAACTTTTCATGGTTTTGTTGATTTTCAGCAAATGAACATATTTCAGCGAGCTAGAAGTTTTTTCTTTAATAGCCTCAGATTTTATCTTAAAATACAAGAACTTTTCGTGGTTCTTGTCAATTTTTGTTGGTTTTCATCTATTGAACTTATTTCAGTCACCTCGATCTTTCTTCTTCAAAGCAAAAAGATTTTATCTTCAAATACAAGAACTTTTCGTGGTTTTGTTGATTTTCAGCAAATGAACATATTTCAGCGAGCTAGAAGTTTTTCTTTAATAGCCTCAGATTTTATCTTAAAATACAAGAACTTTTCGTGGTTCTTGTCAATTTTTGTTGGTTTTCATCTAATGAACTTATTTCAGTCAGCGAGATCTTTCTTCTTCAAAGCAAAAGATTTTATCTTCAAATACAAGAAATTTTCGTGGTTTTGTTGATTTTCAGCAAATGAACATATTTCAGCGAGCTGGAAGTTTTTTCTTTCATAGCATCAGATTTTATCTTCAAATACAAGAACTTTTCGTGGTTCTTGTCAATTATTGTTGATTTTCATCGAATGAACTGATTTCAGTCACCTCGATCTTTCTTCTTCAAAGCAAAAAGATTTTATCTTCAAATACAAGAACTTTTCGTGGTTTTGTTGGTTTTCAGCAAATGAACATATTTCAGCGAGCTGGAAGTTTTTTCTTTAATAGCTCAAGATTTCATTTTAAAATACAAGAACATTTCGTGGTTCTTGTCAATTTTTGTTGATTTTCATCTGATGAACTTATTTCAGTCACCTCGATCTTTCTTCTTCAAAGCAAAAAGATTTTATCTTCAAATACAAGAACTTTTCGTGGTTTTGTTGATTTTCAGCAAATGAACATATTTCAGCGAGCTGGAAGTTTTTTCTTTAATAGCATCAGATTTTATCCTAAAATACAAGAACTTTTCGTGGTTCTTGTCAATTTTTGTTGGTTTTCATCGAATGAACATATTTCAGTCAGCTAGAACTTTCTTCTTCAAAGCAAAAAGATTTTATCTTCAAATACAAGAACTTTTCGTGGTTTTGTTGATTTTCAGCAAATGAACATATTTCAGCGAGCGAGAAGTTTTTTCTTTAATAGCGTCAGATTTTATCTTAAAATACAAGAACTTTTAGTGGTTCTTGTCAATTTTTGATGGTTTTGATCGAATGAACTGATTTCAGTCAGCTAGATCTTTCTTCTTCAAAGCAAAAAGATTTTATCTTCAAACACAAGAACTTTTCGTGGTTTTGTTGATTTTCAGCAAATGAACATATTTCAGCGAGCGAGAAGTTTTTTCTTTAATAGCGTCAGATTTTATCTTAAAATACAAGAACTTTTCGTGGTTCTTGTCAATTTTTGTTGGTTTTGATCGAATGAACTTATTTCAGTCAGCTAGATCTTTCTTCTTCAAAGCAAAAAGATTTTATCTTCAAATAGAAGAACTTTTCGTGGTTTTGTTGATTTTCAGCAAATGAACATATTTCAGCGAGCTGGAAGTTTTTTCTTTAATAGCGTCAGATTTTATCTTAAAATACAAGAACTTTTCGTGGTTCTTGGCAATTTTTGATGGTTTTCATCTGATGAACTTATTTCAGTCACCTCGATCTTTCTTCTTCAAAGCAAAAAGATTTTATCTTCAAATACAAGAACTTTTCGTGGTTTTGTTGATTTTCAGCAAATGAACATATTTCAGCGAGCTAGAAGTTTTTCTTTAATAGCCTCAGATTTTATCTTAAAATACAAGAACTTTTCGTGGTTCTTGTCAATTTTTGTTGGTTTTCATCTAATGAACTTATTTCAGTCAGCGAGATCTTTCTTCTTCAAAGCAAAAGATTTTATCTTCAAATACAAGAAATTTTCGTGGTTTTGTTGATTTTCAGCAAATGAACATATTTCAGCGAGCAGGAAGTTTTTTCTTTCATAGCATCAGATTTTATCTTAAAATACAAGAACTTTTCGTGGTTCTTGTCAATTATTGTTGATTTTCATCGAATGAACTGATTTCAGTCACCTCGATCTTTCTTCTTCAAAGCAAAAAGATTTTATCTTCAAATACAAGAACTTTTCGTGGTTTTGTTGGTTTTCAGCAAATGAACATATTTCAGCGAGCTGGAAGTTTTTTCTTTAATAGCATCAGATTTTATCCTAAAATACAAGAACTTTTCGTGGTTCTTGTCAATTTTTGTTGGTTTTCATCTAATGAACATATTTCAGTCAGCTAGAACTTTCTTCTTCAAAGCAAAAAGATTTTATCTTCAAATACAAGAACTTTTCGTGGTTTTGTTGATTTTCAGCAAATGAACATATTTCAGCGAGCGAGAAGTTTTTTCTTTAATAGCGTCAGATTTTATCTTAAAATACAAGAACTTTCAGTGGTTCTTGTCAATTTTTGATGGTTTTGATCGAATGAACTGATTTCAGTCAGCGAGATCTTTCTTCTTCAGAGCAAAAAGATTTTATCTTCAAACACAAGAACTTTTCGTGGTTTTGTTGATTTTCAGCAAATGAACATATTTCAGCGAGCTGGAAGTTTTTTCTTTAATAGCATCAGATTTTATCCTAAAATACAAGAACTTTTCGTGGTTCTTGTCAATTTTTGTTGGTTTTCATCTGATGAACTTATTTCAGTCACCTCGATCTTTCTTCTTCAAAGCAAAAAGATTTTATCTTCAAATACAAGAACTTTTCATGGTTTTGTTGATTTTCAGCAAATGAACATATTTCAGTGAGCTAGAAGTTTTTTCTTCAATAGCCTCAGATTTTATCTTAAAATACAAGATCTTTTCGTGGTTCTTGTCATTTTTTGTTGGTTTTCATCTTTTGATCTTATTTCAGTCACCTCGATCTTTCTTCTTCAAACCAAAAAGATTTTATCTTCAAATACAAGAACTTTTCATGGTTTTGTTGATTTTCAGCAAATGAACATATTTCAGTGAGCTAGAAGTTTTTTCTTCAATAGCCTCAGATTTTATCTTAAAATACAAGAACTTTTCGTGGTTCTTGTCAATTTTTGTTGGTTTTCATCTATTGATCTTATTTCAGTCACCTCGATCTTTCTTCTTCAAAGCAAAAAGATTTTATCTTCAAATACAAGAACTTTTCGTGGTTTTGTTGATTTTCAGCAAATGAACATATTTCAGCGAGCTAGAAGTTTTTCTTTAATAGCCTCAGATTTTATCTTCAAATACAAGAACTTTTCGTGGTTTTGTTGATTTTTGTTGGTTTTCATCTGATGAACTTATTTCAGTCACCTCGATATTTCTTCTTCAAAGCAAAAAGATTTTATCTTCAAATACAAGAACTTTTCGTGGTTTTGTTGGTTTTCAGCAAATGAACATATTTCAGCGAGCTGGAAGTTTTTTCTTTAATAGCGCAAGATTTTATCTTGAAATACAAGAACATTTCGTGGTACTTGTCAATTTTTGTTGGTTTTCATCTGATGAACTTATTTCAGTCACCTCGATCTTTCTTCTTCAAAGCAAAAAGATTTTATCTTCAAATACAAGAACTTTTCGTGGTTTTGTTGATTTTCAGCAAATGAACATATTTCAGTGAGCGAGAAGTTTTTTCTTTAATAGCGTCAGATTTTATCCTAAAATACAAGAACTTTTCGTGGTTGTTGTCAATTTTTGTTGGTTTTCATCCAATGAACTTGTTTCAGTCACCGAGATCTTTCTCCTTCAAAGCAAAAAGATTCTATCTTCAAATACAAGAACTTTTCGTGGTTTTGTTGATTTTCAGCAAATGAACATATTTCAGCGAGCGAGAAGTTTTTTCTTTAATAGCGTCAGATTTTATCCTGAAATACAAGAACTTTTCGTGGTTCTTGTCAATTTTTGTTGGTTTTCATCGAATGAACTTATTTCAGTCAGGTGGATCTTTCTTCTTCAAAGCAAAAAGATTTTATCTTCAAATACAAGAACTTTTCGTGGTTTTGTTGATTTTCAGCAAATGAACATATTTCAGCGAGCTGGAAGTTTTTTCTTTAATAGCATCAGATTTTATCCTAAAATACAAGAACTTTTCGTGGTTCTTGTCAATTTCTGTTGGTTTTCATCTGATGAACTTATTTCACTCTCGTCGATCTTTCTTCTTCAAAGCAAAAAGATTTTATCTTCAAATACAAGAACTTTTCGTGGTTTTGTTCATTTTCAGCAAATGAACATATTTCAGCGAGCTGGAAGTTTTTTCTTTAATAGCGTCAGATTTTATCCTAAAATACAAGAACTTTTCGTGGTTCTTGTCAATTTCTGTTGGTTTTCATCTGATGAACTTATTTCAGTCACCTCGATCTTTCTTCTTCAAAGCAAAAATATTTTATCTTCAAATACAAGAACTTTTCGTGGTTTTGTTGATTTTCAGCAAATGAACATATTTCAGCGAGCTGGAAGTTTTTTCTTTAATAGCATCAGATTTTATCCTAAAATACAAGAACTTTTCGTGGTTCTTGTCAATTTTTGTTGGTTTTCATCTGATGAACTTATTTCAGTCACCTCGATCTTTCTTCTTCAAAGCAAAAGATTTTATCTTCAAATACAATAACTGTTCGTGGTTTTGTTGATTTTCAGCAAATGAACATATTTCAGCGAGCTGGAAGTTTTTTCTTTAATATCCTCAGATTTTATCCTAAAATACAAGAACTTTTCGTGGTTCTTGTCAATTTTTGTTGGTTTTCATCTGATGAACTTATTTCATGCAGCGAGATCTTTCTTCTTCAAAGCAAAAAGATTTTATCTTCAAATACAAGAACTTTTCGTGGTTTTGTTGATTTTCAGCAAATGAACATATTTCAGCGAGCTGGAAGTTTTTTCGTTAACAGCGTCAGATTTTATCTTAAAATACAAGAACTTTTCGTGGTTCTTGTCAATTTTTGTTGGTTTTCATCTGATGAACTTATTTCAGTCACCTCGATCTTTCTTCTTCAAAGCAAAAGATTTTATCTTCAAATACAATAACTGTTCGTGGTTTTGTTGATTTTCAGCAAATGAACATATTTCAGCGAGCTGGAAGTTTTTTCTTTAATATCCTCAGATTTTATCCTAAAATACAAGAACTTTTCGTGGTTCTTGTCAATTTTTGTTGGTTTTCATCTAATGAACTTATTTCATGCAGCGAGATCTTTCTTCTTCAAAGCAAAAAGATTTTATCTTCAAATACAAGAACTTTTCGTGGTTTTGTTGATTTTCAGCAAATGAACATATTTCAGCGAGCTGGAAGTTTTTTCTTTAATAGCGTCAGATTTTATCTTAAAATACAAGAACTTTTCGTGGTTCTTGTCAATTTTTGTTGATTTTCATCTCATGAACTTATTTCAGTCACCTCGATCTTTCTTCTTCAAAGCAAAAGATTTTATCTTCAAATACAATAACTGTTCGTGGTTTTGTTGATTTTCAGCAAATGAACATATTTCAGCGAGCTGGAAGTTTTTTCTTTAATATCCTCAGATTTTATCCTAAAATACAAGAACTTTTCGTGGTTCTTGTCAATTTTTGTTGGTTTTCATCTAATGAACTTATTTCATGCAGCGAGATCTTTCTTCTTCAAAGCAAAAAGATTTTATCTTCAAATACAAGAACTTTTCGTGGTTTTGTTGATTTTCAGCAAATGAACATATTTCAGCGAGTTGGAAGTTTTTTCGTTAACAGCGTCAGATTTTATCTTAAAATACAAGAACTTTTCGTGGTTCTTGTCAATTTTTGTTGGTTTTCATCTGATGAACTTATTTCAGTCACCTCGATCTTTCTTCTTCAAAGCAAAAGATTTTATCTTCAAATACAATAACTGTTCGTGGTTTTGTTGATTTTCAGCAAATGAACATATTTCAGCGAGCGAGAAGTTTTTTCTTTAATAGCGTCAGATTTTATCCTGAAATACAAGAACTTTTCGTGGTTCTTGTCAATTTTTGTTGGTTTTCATCGAATGAACTTATTTCAGTCAGGTGGATCTTTCTTCTTCAAAGCAAAAAGATTTTATCTTCAAATACAAGAACTTTTCGTGGTTTTGTTCATTTTCAGCAAATGAACATATTTCAGCGAGCTGGAAGTTTTTTCTTTAATAGCGTCAGATTTTCTCCTAAAATACAAGAACTTTTCGTGGTTCTTGTCAATTTCTGTTGGTTTTCATCTGATGAACTTATTTCAGTCACCTCGATCTTTCTTCTTCAAAGCAAAAATATTTTATCTTCAAATACAAGAACTTTTCGTGGTTTTGTTGATTTTCAGCAAATGAACATATTTCAGCGAGCTGGAAGTTTTTTCTTTAATAGCATCAGATTTTATCCTAAAATACAAGAACTTTTCGTGGTTCTTGTCAATTTTTGTTGGTTTTCATCTGATGAACTTATTTCAGTCACCTCGATCTTTCTTCTTCAAACCAAAAAGATTTTATCTTCAAATACAAGAACTTTTCATGGTTTTGTTGATTTTCAGCAAATGAACATATTTCAGCGAGCTGGAAGTTTTTTCTTTAATAGCGCAAGATTTTATCTTGAAATACAAGAACATTTCGTGGTTCTTGTCAATTTTTGTTGGTTTTCATCTGATGAACTTATTTCAGTCACCTCGATCTTTCTTCTTCAAAGCAAAAGATTTT
This sequence comes from Heptranchias perlo, assembly GCF_035084215.1. Taxonomy (NCBI): domain Eukaryota; kingdom Metazoa; phylum Chordata; class Chondrichthyes; order Hexanchiformes; family Hexanchidae; genus Heptranchias; species Heptranchias perlo. Next base: position 74,738,878 of record NC_090337.1, on the reverse strand, counting down.
ATCTTCAAATACAATAACTGTTCGTGGTTTTGTTGATTTTCAGCAAATGAACATATTTCAGCGAGCTGGAAGTTTTTTCTTTAATATCCTCAGATTTTATCCTAAAATACAAGAACTTTTCGTGGTTCTTGTCAATTTTTGTTGGTTTTCATCTGATGAACTTATTTCATGCAGCGAGATCTTTCTTCTTCAAAGCAAAAAGATTTTATCTTCAAATACAAGAACTTTTCGTGGTTTTGTTGATTTTCAGCAAATGAACATATTTCAGCGAGCTGGAAGTTTTTTCGTTAACAGCGTCAGATTTTATCTTAAAATACAAGAACTTTTCGTGGTTCTTGTCAATTTTTGTTGGTTTTCATCTGATGAACTTATTTCAGTCACCTCGATCTTTCTTCTTCAAAGCAAAAGATTTTATCTTCAAATACAATAACTGTTCGTGGTTTTGTTGATTTTCAGCAAATGAACATATTTCAGCGAGCTGGAAGTTTTTTCTTTAATATCCTCAGATTTTATCCTAAAATACAAGAACTTTTCGTGGTTCTTGTCAATTTTTGTTGGTTTTCATCTAATGAACTTATTTCATGCAGCGAGATCTTTCTTCTTCAAAGCAAAAAGATTTTATCTTCAAATACAAGAACTTTTCGTGGTTTTGTTGATTTTCAGCAAATGAACATATTTCAGCGAGCTGGAAGTTTTTTCTTTAATAGCGTCAGATTTTATCTTAAAATACAAGAACTTTTCGTGGTTCTTGTCAATTTTTGTTGATTTTCATCTCATGAACTTATTTCAGTCACCTCGATCTTTCTTCTTCAAAGCAAAAGATTTTATCTTCAAATACAATAACTGTTCGTGGTTTTGTTGATTTTCAGCAAATGAACATATTTCAGCGAGCTGGAAGTTTTTTCTTTAATATCCTCAGATTTTATCCTAAAATACAAGAACTTTTCGTGGTTCTTGTCAATTTTTGTTGGTTTTCATCTAATGAACTTATTTCATGCAGCGAGATCTTTCTTCTTCAAAGCAAAAAGATTTTATCTTCAAATACAAGAACTTTTCGTGGTTTTGTTGATTTTCAGCAAATGAACATATTTCAGCGAGTTGGAAGTTTTTTCGTTAACAGCGTCAGATTTTATCTTAAAATACAAGAACTTTTCGTGGTTCTTGTCAATTTTTGTTGGTTTTCATCTGATGAACTTATTTCAGTCACCTCGATCTTTCTTCTTCAAAGCAAAAGATTTTATCTTCAAATACAATAACTGTTCGTGGTTTTGTTGATTTTCAGCAAATGAACATATTTCAGCGAGCGAGAAGTTTTTTCTTTAATAGCGTCAGATTTTATCCTGAAATACAAGAACTTTTCGTGGTTCTTGTCAATTTTTGTTGGTTTTCATCGAATGAACTTATTTCAGTCAGGTGGATCTTTCTTCTTCAAAGCAAAAAGATTTTATCTTCAAATACAAGAACTTTTCGTGGTTTTGTTCATTTTCAGCAAATGAACATATTTCAGCGAGCTGGAAGTTTTTTCTTTAATAGCGTCAGATTTTATCCTAAAATACAAGAACTTTTCGTGGTTCTTGTCAATTTCTGTTGGTTTTCATCTGATGAACTTATTTCAGTCACCTCGATCTTTCTTCTTCAAAGCAAAAATATTTTATCTTCAAATACAAGAACTTTTCGTGGTTTTGTTGATTTTCAGCAAATGAACATATTTCAGCGAGCTGGAAGTTTTTTCTTTAATAGCATCAGATTTTATCCTAAAATACAAGAACTTTTCGTGGTTCTTGTCAATTTTTGTTGGTTTTCATCTGATGAACTTATTTCAGTCACCTCGATCTTTCTTCTTCAAACCAAAAAGATTTTATCTTCAAATACAAGAACTTTTCATGGTTTTGTTGATTTTCAGCAAATGAACATATTTCAGCGAGCTGGAAGTTTTTTCTTTAATAGCGCAAGATTTTATCCTAAAATACAAGAACTTTTCGTGGTTCTTGTCAATTTTTGTTGGTTTTCATCTAATGAACTTATTTCATGCAGCGAGATCTTTCTTCTTCAAAGCAAAAAGATTTTATCTTCAAATACAAGAACTTTTCGTGGTTTTGTTGATTTTCAGCAAATGAACATATTTCAGCGAGCTGGAAGTTTTTTCGTTAACAGCGTCAGATTTTATCTTAAAATACAAGAACTTTTCGTGGTTCTTGTCAATTTTTGTTGGTTTTCATCTGATGAACTTATTTCAGTCACCTCGATCTTTCTTCTTCAAAGCAAAAGATTTTATCTTCAAATACAATAACTGTTCGTGGTTTTGTTGATTTTCAGCAAATGAACATATTTCAGCGAGCTGGAAGTTTTTTCTTTAATATCCTCAGATTTTATCCTAAAATACAAGAACTTTTCGTGGTTCTTGTCAATTTTTGTTGGTTTTCATCTAATGAACTTATTTCATGCAGCGAGATCTTTCTTCTTCAAAGCAAAAAGATTTTATCTTCAAATACAAGAACTTTTCGTGGTTTTGTTGATTTTCAGCAAATGAACATATTTCAGCGAGTTGGAAGTTTTTTCGTTAACAGCGTCAGATTTTATCTTAAAATACAAGAACTTTTCGTGGTTCTTGTCAATTTTTGTTGGTTTTCATCTGATGAACTTATTTCAGTCACCTCGATCTTTCTTCTTCAAAGCAAAAGATTTTATCTTCAAATACAATAACTGTTCGTGGTTTTGTTGATTTTCAGCAAATGAACATATTTCAGCGAGCTGGAAGTTTTTTCTTTAATATCCTCAGATTTTATCCTAAAATACAAGAACTTTTCGTGGTTCTTGTCAATTTTTGTTGGTTTTCATCTAATGAACTTATTTCATGCAGCGAGATCTTTCTTCTTCAAAGCAAAAAGATTTTATCTTCAAATACAAGAACTTTTCGTGGTTTTGTTGATTTTCAGCAAATGAACATATTTCAGCGAGCTGGAAGTTTTTTCTTTAATAGCGCAAGATTTTATCTTGAAATACAAGAACATTTCGTGGTTCTTGTCAATTTTTGTTGGTTTTCATCTGATGAACTTATTTCAGTCACCTCGATCTTTCTTCTTCAAAGCAAAAAGATTTTATCTTCAAATACGAGAACTTTTCGTGGTATTGTTGATTTTCAGCAAATGAACATATTTCAGCGAGCGAGAAGTTTTTTCTTCAATAGCGTCAGATTTTATCCTAAAATACAAGACCTTTTCGTGGTTCTTGTCAATTTTTGTTGGTTTTCATCTCATGAACTTATTTCAGTCAGCAGATCTTTCTTCTTCAAAGCAAAAAGATTTTATCTTCAAATACAAGAACTTTTCGTGGTTTTGTTGATTTTCAGCAAATGAACATATTTCAGCGAGCGAGAAGTTTTTTCTTGAAAAGCGTCAGATTTTATCCTAAAATACAAGAACTTTTCGTGGTTCTTGTCAATTTCTGTTGGTTTTCATCTGATGAACTTATTTCAGTCACCTCGATCTTTCTTCTTCAAAGCAAAAAGATTTTATCTTCAAATACAAGAACTTTTCGTGGTTTTGTTGATTTTCAGCAAATGAACATATTTCAGCGAGCGAGAACTTTTTTCTTTAATAGCGTCAGATTTTTCCTGAAATACAAGAACTTTTCGTGGTTCTTGTCAATTTTTGTTGGTTTTGTTCGAATGAACTGATTTCAGTCAGCTGGATCTTTCTTCTTCAAAGCAAAAAGATTTTATCTTCAAATACAAGAACTTTTCGTGGTTTTGTTGATTTTCAGCTAATGAACATATTTCAGCGAGCTGGAAGTTTTTTCTTTAATAGCATCAGATTTTATCCTAAAATACAAGAACTTTTCGTGGTTCTTGTCAATTTTTGTTGGTTTTCATCTAATGAACATATTTCAGTCAGCTCGAACTTTCTTCTTCAAAGCAAAAAGATTTTATCTTCAAATACAAGAACTTTTCGTGGTTTTGTTGATTTTCAGCAAATGAACATATTTCAGCGAGCGAGAAGTTTTTTCTTTAATAGCGTCAGATTTTATCTTAAAATACAAGAACTTTTAGTGGTTCTTGTCAATTTTTGATGGTTTTGATCGAATGAACTGATTTCAGTCAGCTAGATCTTTCTTCTTCAAAGCAAAAAGATTTTATCTTCAAACACAAGAACTTTTCGTGGTTTTGTTGATTTTCAGCAAATGAACATATTTCAGCGAGCTGGAAGTTTTTTCTTTAATAGCATCAGATTTTATCCTAAAATACAAGAACTTTTCGTGATTCTTGTCAATTTTTGTTGGTTTGCATCTGATGAACTTATTTCAGTCACCTCGATCTTTCTTCTTCAAACCAAAAAGATTTTATCTTCAAATACAAGAACTTTTCATGGTTTTGTTGATTTTCAGCAAATGAACATATTTCAGTGAGCTAGAAGTTTTTTCTTCAATAGCCTCAGATTTTATCTTAAAATACAAGAACTTTTCGTGGTTCTTGTCAATTTTTGTTGGTTTTCATCTGTTGATCTTATTTCAGTCACCTCGATCTTTCTTCTTCAAAGCAAAAAGATTTTATCTTCAAATACAAGAACTTTTCGTGGTTTTGTTGATTTTCAGCAAATGAACATATTTCAGCGAGCTAGAAGTTTTTCTTTAATAGCCTCAGATTTTATCTTCAAATACAAGAACTTTTCGTGGTTTTGTTGATTTTTGTTGGTTTTCATCTGATGAACTTATTTCAGTCACCTCGATATTTCTTCTTCAAAGCAAAAAGATTTTATCTTCAAATACAAGAACTTTTCGTGGTTTTGTTGGTTTTCAGCAAATGAACATATTTCAGCGAGCTGGAAGTTTTTTCTTTAATAGCGCAAGATTTTATCTTGAAATACAAGAACATTTCGTGGTTCTTGTCAATTTCTGTTGGTTTTCATCTGATGAACTTATTTCAGTCACCTCGATCTTTCTTCTTCAAAGCAAAAAGATTTTATCTTCAAATACAAGAACTTTTCGTGGTTTTGTTGATTTTCAGCAAATGAACATATTTCAGTGAGCGAGAAGTTTTTTCTTTGATAGCGTCAGATTTTATCCTAAAATACAAGAACTTTTCGTGGTTGTTGTCAATTTTTGTTGGTTTTCATCCAATGAACTTATTTCAGTCACCGAGATCTTTCTTCTTCAAAGCAAAAAGATTCTATCTTCAAATACAAGAACTTTTCGTGGTTTTGTTGATTTTCAGCAAATGAACATATTTCAGCGAGCGAGAAGTTTTTTCTTTAATAGCGTCAGATTTTATCCTGAAATACAAGAACTTTTCGTGGTTCTTGTCAATTTTTGTTGGTTTTCATCTAATGAACTTATTTCAGTCAGGTGGATCTTTCTTCTTCAAAGCAAAAAGATTTTATCTTCAAATACAAGAACTTTTCGTGGTTTTGTTGATTTTCAGCAAATGAACATATTTCAGCGAGCTGGAAGTTTTTTCTTTAATAGCATCAGATTTTATCCTAAAATACAAGAACGTTTCGTGGTTCTTGTCAATTTTTGTTGGTTTTCATCCAATGAACTTATTTCAGTCACCGAGATCTTTCTTCTTCAAAGCAAAAAGATTCTATCTTCAAATACAAGAACTTTTCGTGGTTTTGTTGATTTTCAGCAAATGAACATATTTCAGCGAGCGAGAAGTTTTTTCTTTAATAGCGTCAGATTTTATCCTGAAATACAAGAACTTTTCGTGGTTCTTGTCAATTTTTGTTGGTTTTCATCTAATGAACTTATTTCAGTCAGGTGGATCTTTCTTCTTCAAAGCAAAAAGATTTTATCTTCAAATACAAGAACTTTTCGTGGTTTTGTTGATTTTCAGCAAATGAACATATTTCAGCGAGCTGGAAGTTTTTTCTTTAATAGCATCAGATTTTATCCTAAAATACAAGAACGTTTCGTGGTTCTTGTCAATTTTTGTTGGTTTTCATCTGATGAACTTATTTCAGTCAGCTAGATCTTTCTTCTTCAAAGCAAAAAGATTTTATCTTCAAATACAAGAACTTTTCGTGGTTTTGTTGATTTTCAGCAAATGAACATATTTCAGCGAGCGAGAAGTTTTTTCTTTAATAGCGTCAGATTTTATCCTAAAATACAAGAACTTTTCGTGGTTCTTGTCAATTTCTGTTGGTTTTCATCTGATGAACTTATTTCAGTCACCTCGATCTTTCTTCTTCAAACCAAAAAGATTTTATCTTCAAATACAAGAACTTTTCGTGGTTTTGTTGATTTTCAGCAAATGAACATATTTCAGCGAGCTAGAAGTTTTTCTTTAATAGCCTCAGATTTTATCTTCAAATACAAGAACTTTTCGTGGTTTTGTTGATTTTTGTTGGTTTTCATCTGATGAACTTATTTCAGTCACCTCGATATTTCTTCTTCAAAGCAAAAAGATTTTATCTTCAAATACAAGAACTTTTCGTGGTTTTGTTGGTTTTCAGCAAATGAACATATTTCAGCGAGCTGGAAGTTTTTTCTTTAATAGCGCAAGATTTTATCTTGAAATACAAGAACATTTCGTGGTTCTTGTCAATTTTTGTTGGTTTTCATCTGATGAACTTATTTCAGTCACCTAGATCTTTCTTCTTCAAAGCAAAAAGATTTTATCTTCAAATACAAGAACTTTTCGTGGTTTTGTTGATTTTCAGCAAATGAACATATTTCAGCGAGCGAGAAGTTTTTTCTTTAATAGCGTCAGATTTTATCCTAAAATAGAAGAACTTTTCGTGGTTCTTGTCAATTTCTGTTGGTTTTCATCTGATGAACTTATTTCAGTCACCTCGATCTTTCTTCTTCAAAGCAAAAAGATTTTATCTTCAAACACAAGAACTTTTCGTGTTTTGTTGATTTTCAGCAAATGAACATATTTCAGTGAGCGAGAAGTTTTTTCTTTAATAGCGTCAGATTTTATCCTAAAATACAAGAACTTTTCGTGGTTGTTGTCAATTTTTGTTGGTTTTCATCCAATGAACTTATTTCAGTCACCGAGATCTTTCTTCTTCAAAGCAAAAAGATTCTATCTTCAAATACAAGAACTTTTCGTGGTTTTGTTGATTTTCAGCAAATGAACATATTTCAGCGAGCGAGAAGTTTTTTCTTTAATAGCGTCAGATTTTATCCTGAAATACAAGAACTTTTCGTGGTTCTTGTCATTTTTTGTTGGTTTTCATCTAATGAACTTATTTCAGTCAGGTGGATCTTTCTTCTTCAAAGCAAAAAGATTTTATCTTCAAATACAAGAACTTTTCGTGGTTTTGTTGATTTTCAGCAAATGCACATATTTCAGCGAGCTGGAAGTTTTTTCTTTAATAGCATCAGATTTTATCCTAAAATACAAGAACGTTTCGTGGTTCTTGTCAATTTTTGTTGGTTTTCATCTGATGAACTTATTTCAGTCAGCTAGATCTTTCTTCTTCAAAGCAAAAAGATTTTATCTTCAAATACAAGAACTTTTCGTGGTTTTGTTGATTTTCAGCAAATGAACATATTTCAGCGAGCGAGAAGTTTTTTCTTTAATAGCGTCAGATTTTATCCTAAAATACAAGAACTTTTCATGGTTCTTGTCAATTTCTGTTGGTTTTCATCTGATGAACTTATTTCAGTCACCTCGATCTTTCTTCTTCAAAGCAAAAAGATTTTATCTTCAAATACAAGAACTTTTCGTGGTTTTGTTGATTTTCAGCAAATGAACATATTTCAGCGAGCGAGAAGTTTTTTCTTTAATAGCGTCAGATTTTATCCTAAAATACAAGAACTTTTCGTGGTTGTTTTCAATTTTTGTTGGTTTTCATCCAATGAACTTATTTCAGTCACCGAGGTCTTTCTTCTTCAAAGCAAAAAGATTCTATCTTCAAATACAAGAACTTTTCGTGGTTTTGTTGATTTTCAGCAAATGAACATATTTCAGCGAGCGAGAAGTTTTTTCTTTAATAGCGTCAGATTTTATCCTTAAATACAAGAACTTTTCGTGGTTCTTGTCAATTTCTGTTGGTTTTCATCTGATGAACTTATTTCACTCACGTCGATCTTTCTTCTTCAAAGCAAAAAGATTTTATCTTCAAATACAAGAACTTTTCGTGGTTTTGTTGATTTTCAGCAAATGAACATATTTCAGCGAGCGAGAAGTTTTTTCTTTAATAGCGTCAGATTTTATCCTAAAATAGAAGAACTTTTCGTGGATCTTGTCAATTTTTGTTGGTTTTCATCTGATGAACTTATTTCACTCTCGTCGATCTTTCTTCTTCAAAGCAAAAAGATTTTATCTTCAAATACAAGAACTTTTCGTGGTTTTGTTGATTTTCAGCAAATGAACATATTTCAGCGAGCTGGAAGTTTTTTCTTTAATAGCGTCAGATTTTATCCTAAAATACAAGAACGTTTCGTGGTTCTTGTCAATTTTTGTTGGTTTTCATCTGATGAACTTATTTCAGTCACCTCGATCTTTCTTCTTCAAACCAAAAAGATTTTATCTTCAAATACAAGAACTTTTCATGGTTTTGTTGATTTTCAGCAAATGAACATATTTCAGTGAGATAGAAGTTTTTTCTTCAATAGCCTCAGATTTTATCTTAAAATACAAGAACTTTTCGTGGTTCGTGTCAATTTTTGTTGGTTTTCATCTATTGATCTTATTTCAGTCACCTCGATCTTTCTTCTTCAAAGCAAAAAGATTTTATCTTCAAATACAAGAACTTTTCGTGGTTTTGTTGATTTTCAGCAAATGAACATATTTCAGCGAGCTAGAAGTTTTTCTTTAATAGCCTCAGATTTTATCTTAAAATACAAGAACTTTTCGTGGTTCTTGTCAATTTTTGTTGGTTTTCATCTATTGAACTTATTTCAGTCACCTCGATCTTTCTTCTTCAAAGCAAAAAGATTTTATCTTCAAATACAAGAACTTTTCGTGGTTTTGTTGATTTTCAGCAAATGAACATATTTCAGCGAGCTAGAAGTTTTTCTTTAATAGCCTCAGATTTTATCTTAAAATACAAGAACTTTTCGTGGTTCTTGTCAATTTTTTTTGGTTTTCATCTAATGAACTTATTTCAGTCAGCGAGATCTTTCTTCTTCAAAGCAAAAGATTTTATCTTCAAATACAAGAAATTTTCGTGGTTTTGTTGATTTTCAGCAAATGAACATATTTCAGCGAGCTGGAAGTTTTTTCTTTCATAGCATCAGATTTTATCTTAAAATACAAGAACTTTTCGTGGTTCTTGTCAATTATTGTTGATTTTCATCGAATGAACTGATTTCAGTCACCTCGATCTTTCTTCTTCAAAGCAAAAAGATTTTATCTTCAAATACAAGAACTTTTCGTGGTTTTGTTGGTTTTCAGCAAATGAACATATTTCAGCGAGCTGGAAGTTTTTTCTTTAATAGCTCAAGATTTCATTTTAAAATACAAGAACATTTCGTGGTTCTTGTCAATTTTTGTTGATTTTCATCTGATGAACTTATTTCAGTCACCTCGATCTTTCTTCTTCAAAGCAAAAAGATTTTATCTTCAAATACAAGAACTTTTCGTGGTTTTGTTGATTTTCAGCAAATGAACATATTTCAGCGAGCTGGAAGTTTTTTCTTTAATAGCATCAGATTTTATCCTAAAATACAAGAACTTTTCGTGGTTCTTGTCAATTTTTGTTGGTTTTCATCTAATGAACATATTTCAGTCAGCTAGAACTTTCTTCTTCAAAGGAAAAAGATTTTATCTTCAAATACAAGAACTTTTCGTGGTTTTGTTGATTTTCAGCAAATGAACATATTTCAGCGAGCGAGAAGTTTTTTCTTTAATAGCGTCAGATTTTATCTTAAAATACAAGAACTTTTAGTGGTTCTTGTCAATTTTTGATGGTTTTGATCGAATGAACTGATTTCAGTCAGCTAGATCTTTCTTCTTCAAAGCAAAAAGATTTTATCTTCAAACACAAGAACTTTTCGTGGTTTTGTTGATTTTCAGCAAATGAACATATTTCAGCGAGCTGGAAGTTTTTTCTTTAATAGCATCAGATTTTATCCTAAAATACAAGAACTTTTCGTGGTTCTTGTCAATTTTTGTTGGTTTTCATCTGATGAACTTATTTCAGTCACCTCGATCTTTCTTCTTCAAAGCAAAAAGATTTTATCTTCAAATACAAGAACTTTTCATGGTTTTGTTGATTTTCAGCAAATGAACATATTTCAGTGAGCTAGAAGTTTTTTCTTCAACAGCCTCAGATTTTATCTTAAAATACAAGAACTTTTCGTGGTTCTTGTCAATTTTTGTTGGTTTTCATCTTTTGATCTTATTTCAGTCACCTCGATCTTTCTTCTTCAAAGCAAAAAGATTTTATCTTCAAATACAAGAACTTTTCGTGGTTTTGTTGATTTTCAGCAAATGAACATATTTCAGCGAGCTAGAAGTTTTTCTTTAAAAGCCTCAGATTTTATCTTCAAATACAAGAACTTTTCGTGGTTTTGTTGATTTTTGTTGGTTTTCATCTGATGAACTTATTTCAGTCACCTCGATATTTCTTCTTCAAAGCAAAAAGATTTTATCTTCAAATACAAGAACTTTTCGTGGTTTTGTTGGTTTTCAGCAAATGAACATATTTCAGCGAGCTGGAAGTTTTTTCTTTCATAGCGCAAGATTTTATCTTGAAATACAAGAACATTTCGTGGTTCTTGTCAATTTTTGTTGGTTTTCATCTGATGAACTTATTTCAGTCACCTAGATCTTTCTTCTTCAAAGCAAAAAGATTTTATCTTCAAATACAAGAACTTTTCGTGGTTTTGTTGATTTTCAGCAAATGAACATATTTCAGCGAGCGAGAAGTTTTTTCTTCAATAGCGTCAGATTTTATCTTAAAATACAAGAACTTTTCGTGGTTCTTGTCAATTTTTGTTGGTTTTGATCGAATGAACTTATTTCAGTCAGCTAGATCTTTCTTCTTCAAAGCAAAAAGATTTTATCTTCAAATAGAAGAACTTTTCGTGGTTTTGTTGATTTTCAGCAAATGAACATATTTCAGCGAGCTGGAAGTTTTTTCTTTAATAGCGTCAGATTTTATCTTAAAATACAAGAACTTTTCGTGGTTCTTGGCAATTTTTGATGGTTTTCATCTGATGAACTTATTTCAGTCACCTCGATCTTTCTTCTTCAAAGCAAAAAGATTTTATCTTCAAATACAAGAACTTTTCATGGTTTTGTTGATTTTCAGCAAATGAACATATTTCAGCGAGCTAGAAGTTTTTTCTTTAATAGCCTCAGATTTTATCTTAAAATACAAGAACTTTTCGTGGTTCTTGTCAATTTTTGTTGGTTTTCATCTATTGAACTTATTTCAGTCACCTCGATCTTTCTTCTTCAAAGCAAAAAGATTTTATCTTCAAATACAAGAACTTTTCGTGGTTTTGTTGATTTTCAGCAAATGAACATATTTCAGCGAGCTAGAAGTTTTTCTTTAATAGCCTCAGATTTTATCTTAAAATACAAGAACTTTTCGTGGTTCTTGTCAATTTTTGTTGGTTTTCATCTAATGAACTTATTTCAGTCAGCGAGATCTTTCTTCTTCAAAGCAAAAGATTTTATCTTCAAATACAAGAAATTTTCGTGGTTTTGTTGATTTTCAGCAAATGAACATATTTCAGCGAGCTGGAAGTTTTTTCTTTCATAGCATCAGATTTTATCTTCAAATACAAGAACTTTTCGTGGTTCTTGTCAATTATTGTTGATTTTCATCGAATGAACTGATTTCAGTCACCTCGATCTTTCTTCTTCAAAGCAAAAAGATTTTATCTTCAAATACAAGAACTTTTCGTGGTTTTGTTGATTTTCAGCAAATGCACATATTTCAGCGAGCTGGAAGTTTTTTCTTTAATAGCATCAGATTTTATCCTAAAATACAAGAACGTTTCGTGGTTCTTGTCAATTTTTGTTGGTTTTCATCTGATGAACTTATTTCAGTCAGCTAGATCTTTCTTCTTCAAAGCAAAAAGATTTTATCTTCAAATACAAGAACTTTTCGTGGTTTTGTTGATTTTCAGCAAATGCACATATTTCAGCGAGCTGGAAGTTTTTTCTTTAATAGCATCAGATTTTATCCTAAAATACAAGAACGTTTCGTGGTTCTTGTCAATTTTTGTTGGTTTTCATCTGATGAACTTATTTCAGTCAGCTAGATCTTTCTTCTTCAAAGCAAAAAGATTTTATCTTCAAATACAAGAACTTTTCGTGGTTTTGTTGATTTTCAGCAAATGAACATATTTCAGCGAGCGAGAAGTTTTTTCTTTAATAGCGTCAGATTTTATCCTAAAATACAAGAACTTTTCATGGTTCTTGTCAATTTCTGTTGGTTTTCATCTGATGAACTTATTTCAGTCACCTCGATCTTTCTTCTTCAAAGCAAAAATATTTTATCTTCAAATACAAGAACTTTTCGTGGTTTTGTTGATTTTCAGCAAATGAACATATTTCAGCGAGCGAGAAGTTTTTTCTTTAATAGCGTCAGATTTTATCCTAAAATACAAGAACTTTTCGTGGTTGTTTTCAATTTTTGTTGGTTTTCATCCAATGAACTTATTTCAGTCACCGAGATCTTTCTTCTTCAAAGCAAAAAGATTCTATCTTCAAATACAAGAACTTTTCGTGGTTTTGTTGATTTTCAGCAAATGAACATATTTCAGCGAGCGAGAAGTTTTTTCTTTAATAGCGTCAGATTTTATCCTTAAATACAAGAACTTTTCGTGGTTCTTGTCAATTTCTGTTGGTTTTCATCTGATGAACTTATTTCACTCACGTCGATCTTTCTTCTTCAAAGCAAAAAGATTTTATCTTCAAATACAAGAACTTTTCGTGGTTTTGTTGATTTTCAGCAAATGAACATATTTCAGCGAGCGAGAAGTTTTTTCTTTAATAGCGTCAGATTTTATCCTAAAATAGAAGAACTTTTCGTGGATCTTGTCAATTTTTGTTGGTTTTCATCTGATGAACTTATTTCACTCTCGTCGATCTTTCTTCTTCAAAGCAAAAAGATTTTATCTTCAAATACAAGAACTTTTCGTGGTTTTGTTGATTTTCAGCAAATGAACATATTTCAGCGAGCTGGAAGTTTTTTCTTTAATAGCGTCAGATTTTATCCTAAAATACAAGAACGTTTCGTGGTTCTTGTCAATTTTTGTTGGTTTTCATCTGATGAACTTATTTCAGTCACCTCGATCTTTCTTCTTCAAACCAAAAAGATTTTATCTTCAAATACAAGAACTTTTCATGGTTTTGTTGATTTTCAGCAAATGAACATATTTCAGTGAGATAGAAGTTTTTTCTTCAATAGCCTCAGATTTTATCTTAAAATACAAGAACTTTTCGTGGTTCGTGTCAATTTTTGTTGGTTTTCATCTATTGATCTTATTTCAGTCACCTCGATCTTTCTTCTTCAAAGCAAAAAGATTTTATCTTCAAATACAAGAACTTTTCGTGGTTTTGTTGATTTTCAGCAAATGAACATATTTCAGCGAGCTAGAAGTTTTTCTTTAATAGCCTCAGATTTTATCTTAAAATACAAGAACTTTTCGTGGTTCTTGTCAATTTTTGTTGGTTTTCATCTATTGAACTTATTTCAGTCACCTCGATCTTTCTTCTTCAAAGCAAAAAGATTTTATCTTCAAATACAAGAACTTTTCGTGGTTTTGTTGATTTTCAGCAAATGAACATATTTCAGCGAGCTAGAAGTTTTTCTTTAATAGCCTCAGATTTTATCTGAAAATACAAGAACTTTTCGTGGTTCTTGTCAATTTTTTTTGGTTTTCATCTAATGAACTTATTTCAGTCAGCGAGATCTTTCTTCTTCAAAGCAAAAGATTTTATCTTCAAATACAAGAAATTTTCGTGGTTTTGTTGATTTTCAGCAAATGAACATATTTCAGCGAGCTGGAAGTTTTTTCTTTCATAGCATCAGATTTTATCTTAAAATACAAGAACTTTTCGTGGTTCTTGTCAATTATTGTTGATTTTCATCGAATGAACTGATTTCAGTCACCTCGATCTTTCTTCTTCAAAGCAAAAAGATTTTATCTTCAAATACAAGAACTTTTCGTGGTTTTGTTGGTTTTCAGCAAATGAACATATTTCAGCGAGCTGGAAGTTTTTTCTTTAATAGCTCAAGATTTCATTTTAAAATACAAGAACATTTCGTGGTTCTTGTCAATTTTTGTTGATTTTCATCTGATGAACTTATTTCAGTCACCTCGATCTTTCTTCTTCAAAGCAAAAAGATTTTATCTTCAAATACAAGAACTTTTCGTGGTTTTGTTGATTTTCAGCAAATGAACATATTTCAGCGAGCTGGAAGTTTTTTCTTTAATAGCATCAGATTTTATCCTAAAATACAAGAACTTTTCGTGGTTCTTGTCAATTTTTGTTGGTTTTCATCTAATGAACATATTTCAGTCAGCTAGAACTTTCTTCTTCAAAGGAAAAAGATTTTATCTTCAAATACAAGAACTTTTCGTGGTTTTGTTGATTTTCAGCAAATGAACATATTTCAGCGAGCGAGAAGTTTTTTCTTTAATAGCGTCAGATTTTATCTTAAAATACAAGAACTTTTAGTGGTTCTTGTCAATTTTTGATGGTTTTGATCGAATGAACTGATTTCAGTCAGCTAGATCTTTCTTCTTCAAAGCAAAAAGATTTTATCTTCAAACACAAGAACTTTTCGTGGTTTTGTTGATTTTCAGCAAATGAACATATTTCAGCGAGCTGGAAGTTTTTTCTTTAATAGCATCAGATTTTATCCTAAAATACAAGAACTTTTCGTGGTTCTTGTCAATTTTTGTTGGTTTTCATCTGATGAACTTATTTCAGTCACCTCGATCTTTCTTCTTCAAAGCAAAAAGATTTTATCTTCAAATACAAGAACTTTTCATGGTTTTGTTGATTTTCAGCAAATGAACATATTTCAGTGAGCTAGAAGTTTTTTCTTCAACAGCCTCAGATTTTATCTTAAAATACAAGAACTTTTCGTGGTTCTTGTCAATTTTTGTTGGTTTTCATCTTTTGATCTTATTTCAGTCACCTCGATCTTTCTTCTTCAAAGCAAAAAGATTTTATCTTCAAATACAAGAACTTTTCGTGGTTTTGTTGATTTTCAGCAAATGAACATATTTCAGCGAGCTAGAAGTTTTTCTTTAAAAGCCTCAGATTTTATCTTCAAATACAAGAACTTTTCGTGGTTTTGTTGATTTTTGTTGGTTTTCATCTGATGAACTTATTTCAGTCACCTCGATATTTCTTCTTCAAAGCAAAAAGATTTTATCTTCAAATACAAGAACTTTTCGTGGTTTTGTTGGTTTTCAGCAAATGAACATATTTCAGCGAGCTGGAAGTTTT
Source organism: Heptranchias perlo (assembly GCF_035084215.1). Taxonomy (NCBI): domain Eukaryota; kingdom Metazoa; phylum Chordata; class Chondrichthyes; order Hexanchiformes; family Hexanchidae; genus Heptranchias; species Heptranchias perlo. The sequence goes on along the minus strand of NC_090337.1, from coordinate 74,723,508 downwards.
TTCTTTCATAGCGCAAGATTTTATCTTGAAATACAAGAACATTTCGTGGTTCTTGTCAATTTTTGTTGGTTTTCATCTGATGAACTTATTTCAGTCACCTAGATCTTTCTTCTTCAAAGCAAAAAGATTTTATCTTCAAATACAAGAACTTTTCGTGGTTTTGTTGATTTTCAGCAAATGAACATATTTCAGCGAGCGAGAAGTTTTTTCTTCAATAGCGTCAGATTTTATCTTAAAATACAAGAACTTTTCGTGGTTCTTGTCAATTTTTGTTGGTTTTGATCGAATGAACTTATTTCAGTCAGCTAGATCTTTCTTCTTCAAAGCAAAAAGATTTTATCTTCAAATAGAAGAACTTTTCGTGGTTTTGTTGATTTTCAGCAAATGAACATATTTCAGCGAGCTGGAAGTTTTTTCTTTAATAGCGTCAGATTTTATCTTAAAATACAAGAACTTTTCGTGGTTCTTGGCAATTTTTGATGGTTTTCATCTGATGAACTTATTTCAGTCACCTCGATCTTTCTTCTTCAAAGCAAAAAGATTTTATCTTCAAATACAAGAACTTTTCATGGTTTTGTTGATTTTCAGCAAATGAACATATTTCAGCGAGCTAGAAGTTTTTTCTTTAATAGCCTCAGATTTTATCTTAAAATACAAGAACTTTTCGTGGTTCTTGTCAATTTTTGTTGGTTTTCATCTATTGAACTTATTTCAGTCACCTCGATCTTTCTTCTTCAAAGCAAAAAGATTTTATCTTCAAATACAAGAACTTTTCGTGGTTTTGTTGATTTTCAGCAAATGAACATATTTCAGCGAGCTAGAAGTTTTTCTTTAATAGCCTCAGATTTTATCTTAAAATACAAGAACTTTTCGTGGTTCTTGTCAATTTTTGTTGGTTTTCATCTAATGAACTTATTTCAGTCAGCGAGATCTTTCTTCTTCAAAGCAAAAGATTTTATCTTCAAATACAAGAAATTTTCGTGGTTTTGTTGATTTTCAGCAAATGAACATATTTCAGCGAGCTGGAAGTTTTTTCTTTCATAGCATCAGATTTTATCTTCAAATACAAGAACTTTTCGTGGTTCTTGTCAATTATTGTTGATTTTCATCGAATGAACTGATTTCAGTCACCTCGATCTTTCTTCTTCAAAGCAAAAAGATTTTATCTTCAAATACAAGAACTTTTCGTGGTTTTGTTGGTTTTCAGCAAATGAACATATTTCAGCGAGCTGGAAGTTTTTTCTTTAATAGCTCAAGATTTCATTTTAAAATACAAGAACATTTCGTGGTTCTTGTCAATTTTTGTTGATTTTCATCTGATGAACTTATTTCAGTCACCTCGATCTTTCTTCTTCAAAGCAAAAAGATTTTATCTTCAAATACAAGAACTTTTCGTGGTTTTGTTGATTTTCAGCAAATGAACATATTTCAGCGAGCTGGAAGTTTTTTCTTTAATAGCATCAGATTTTATCCTAAAATACAAGAACTTTTCGTGGTTCTTGTCAATTTTTGTTGGTTTTCATCGAATGAACATATTTCAGTCAGCTAGAACTTTCTTCTTCAAAGCAAAAAGATTTTATCTTCAAATACAAGAACTTTTCGTGGTTTTGTTGATTTTCAGCAAATGAACATATTTCAGCGAGCGAGAAGTTTTTTCTTTAATAGCGTCAGATTTTATCTTAAAATACAAGAACTTTTAGTGGTTCTTGTCAATTTTTGATGGTTTTGATCGAATGAACTGATTTCAGTCAGCTAGATCTTTCTTCTTCAAAGCAAAAAGATTTTATCTTCAAACACAAGAACTTTTCGTGGTTTTGTTGATTTTCAGCAAATGAACATATTTCAGCGAGCGAGAAGTTTTTTCTTTAATAGCGTCAGATTTTATCTTAAAATACAAGAACTTTTCGTGGTTCTTGTCAATTATTGTTGATTTTCATCGAATGAACTGATTTCAGTCACCTCGATCTTTCTTCTTCAAAGCAAAAAGATTTTATCTTCAAATACAAGAACTTTTCGTGGTTTTGTTGGTTTTCAGCAAATGAACATATTTCAGCGAGCTGGAAGTTTTTTCTTTAATAGCATCAGATTTTATCCTAAAATACAAGAACTTTTCGTGGTTCTTGTCAATTTTTGTTGGTTTTCATCTAATGAACATATTTCAGTCAGCTAGAACTTTCTTCTTCAAAGCAAAAAGATTTTATCTTCAAATACAAGAACTTTTCGTGGTTTTGTTGATTTTCAGCAAATGAACATATTTCAGCGAGCGAGAAGTTTTTTCTTTAATAGCGTCAGATTTTATCTGAAAATACAAGAACTTTCAGTGGTTCTTGTCAATTTTTGATGGTTTTGATCGAATGAACTGATTTCAGTCAGCGAGATCTTTCTTCTTCAGAGCAAAAAGATTTTATCTTCAAACACAAGAACTTTTCGTGGTTTTGTTGATTTTCAGCAAATGAACATATTTCAGCGAGCTGGAAGTTTTTTCTTTAATAGCATCAGATTTTATCCTAAAATACAAGAACTTTTCGTGGTTCTTGTCAATTTTTGTTGGTTTTCATCTGATGAACTTATTTCAGTCACCTCGATCTTTCTTCTTCAAAGCAAAAAGATTTTATCTTCAAATACAAGAACTTTTCATGGTTTTGTTGATTTTCAGCAAATGAACATATTTCAGTGAGCTAGAAGTTTTTTCTTCAATAGCCTCAGATTTTATCTTAAAATACAAGATCTTTTCGTGGTTCTTGTCATTTTTTGTTGGTTTTCATCTTTTGATCTTATTTCAGTCACCTCGATCTTTCTTCTTCAAAGCAAAAAGATTTTATCTTCAAATACAAGAACTTTTCGTGGTTTTGTTGATTTTCAGCAAATGAACATATTTCAGCGAGCTAGAAGTTTTTCTTTAAAAGCCTCAGATTTTATCTTCAAATACAAGAACTTTTCGTGGTTTTGTTGATTTTTGTTGGTTTTCATCTGATGAACTTATTTCAGTCACCTCGATATTTCTTCTTCAAAGCAAAAAGATTTTATCTTCAAATACAAGAACTTTTCGTGGTTTTGTTGGTTTTCAGCAAATGAACATATTTCAGCGAGCTGGAAGTTTTTTCTTTCATAGCGCAAGATTTTATCTTGAAATACAAGAACATTTCGTGGTTCTTGTCAATTTTTGTTGGTTTTCATCTGATGAACTTATTTCAGTCACCTAGATCTTTCTTCTTCAAAGCAAAAAGATTTTATCTTCAAATACAAGAACTTTTCGTGGTTTTGTTGATTTTCAGCAAATGAACATATTTCAGCGAGCGAGAAGTTTTTTCTTTAATAGCGTCAGATTTTATCTTAAAATACAAGAACTTTTCGTGGTTCTTGTCAATTTTTGTTGGTTTTGATCGAATGAACTTATTTCAGTCAGCTAGATCTTTCTTCTTCAAAGCAAAAAGATTTTATCTTCAAATAGAAGAACTTTTCGTGGTTTTGTTGATTTTCAGCAAATGAACATATTTCAGCGAGCTGGAAGTTTTTTCTTTAATAGCATCAGATTTTATCCTAAAATACAAGAACTTTTCGTGGTTCTCGTCAATTTTTGTTGGTTTTCATCTAATGAACATATTTCAGTCAGCGAGAACTTTCTTCTTCAAAGCAAAAAGATTTTATCTTCAAATACAAGAACTTTTCGTGGTTTTGTTGATTTTCAGCAAATGAACAAATTTCAGCGAGCGAGAAGTTTTTTCTTTAATAGCGTCAGATTTTATCTTAAAATACAAGAACTTTTCGTGGTTGTTGTCAATTTTTGTTGGTTATGATCGAATGAACTTATTTCAGTCAGCTGGATCTTTCTTCTTCAAAGCAAAAAGATTTTATCTTCAAACACAAGAACTTTTCGTGGTTTTGTTGATTTTCAGCAAATGAACATATTTCAGCGAGCTGGAAGTTTTTTCTTTAATAGCATCAGATTTTATCTTAAAATACAAGAACTTTTCGTGGTTCTTGTCAATTTTTGTTGGTTTTCATCTAATGAACTTATTTCAGTCACATCGATCTTTCTTCTTCAAAGCAAAAGATTTTATCTTCAAATACAATAACTGTTCGTGGTTTTGTTGATTTTCAGCAAATGAACATATTTCAGCGAGCTGGAAGTTTTTTCTTTAATAGCCTCAGATGTTATCCTAAAATACAAGAACTTTTCGTGGTTCTTGTCAATTTTTGTTGGTTTTCATCTCATGAACTTATTTCATGCAGCGAGATCTTTCTTCTTCAAAGCAAAAAGATTTTATCTTCAAATACAAGAACTTTTCGTGGTTTTGTTGATTTTCAGCAAATGAACATATTTCAGCGAGCTGGAAGTTTTTTCTTTAATAGCGTCAGATTTTATCTTAAAATACAAGAACTTTTCGTGGTGGTTCTTGTCAATTTTTGTTGATTTTCATCTCATGAACTTATTTCAGTCACCTCGATCTTTCTTCTTCAAAGCAAAAGATTTTATCTTCAAATACAATAACTGTTCGTGGTTTTCTTGATTTTCAGCAAATGAACATATTTCAGCGAGCTGGAAGTTTTTTCTTTAATAGCATCAGATTTTATCCTAAAATACAAGAACTTTTCGTGGTTCTTGTCAATTTTTGTTGATTTTCATCTCATGAACTTATTTCAGTCACCTCGATCTTTCTTCTTCAAAGCAAAAGATTTTATCTTCAAATACAATAACTGTTCGTGGTTTTCTTGATTTTCAGCAAATGAACATATTTCAGCGAGCTGGAAGTTTTTTCTTTAATAGCATCAGATTTTATCCTAAAATACAAGAACTTTTCGTGGTTCTTGTCAATTTTTGTTGGTTTTCATCTAATGAACTTATTTCATGCAGCGAGATCTTTCTTCTTCAAAGCAAAAAGATTTTATCTTCAAATACAAGAACTTTTCGTGGTTTTGTTGATTTTCAGCAAATGAACATATTTCAGCGAGCTGGAAGTTTTTTCTTTAATAGCGTCGGATTTTATCTTAAAATACAAGAACTTTTCGTGGTTCTTGTCAATTTTTGTTGATTTTCATCTCATGAACTTATTTCAGTCACCTCGATCTTTCTTCTTCAAAGCAAAAAGATTTTATCTTCAAATACGAGAACTTTTCGTGGTTTTGTTGATTTTCAGCAAATGAACATATTTCAGCGAGCGAGAAGTTTTTTCTTCAATAGCGTCAGATTTTATCCTAAAATACAAGACCTTTTCGTGGTTCTTGTCAATTTTTGTTGGTTTTCATCTAATGAACTTATTTCAGTCAGCTGGATCTTTCTTCTTCAAAGCAAAAAGATTTTATCTTCAAATACAAGAACTTTTCGTGGTTTTGTTGATTTTCAGCAAATGAACATATTTGAGCGAGCGAGAAGTTTTTTCTTTAATAGCGTCAGATTTTTCCTGAAATACAAGAACTTTTCGTGGTTCTTGTCAATTTTTGTTGGTTTTGTTCGAATGAACTGATTTCAGTCAGCTGGATCTTTCTTCTTCAAAGCAAAAAGATTTTATCTTCAAATACAAGAACTTTTCGTGGTTTTGTTGATTTTCAGCAAATGAACATATTTCAGCGAGCTGGAAGTTTTTTCTTGAATAGCATCAGATTTTATCTTAAAATACAAGAACTTTTCGTGGTTCTTGTCAATTTTTGTTGATTTTCATCTAATGAACTTATTTCAGTCACCTCGATCTTTCTTCTTCAAAGCAAAAAGATTTTATCTTCAAATACAAGAACTTTTCGTGGTTTTGTTGATTTTCAGCAAATGAACATATTTCAGCGAGCGAGAAGTTTTTTCTTTAACAGCGTCAGATTTTATCCTGAAATACAAGAACTTTTCGTGGTTCTTTTGAATTTTTGTTGGTTTTGTTCGAATGAACTGATTTCAGTCAGCTGGATCTTTCTTCTTCAAAGCAAAAAGATTGTATCTTCAAATACAAGAACTTTTCGTGGTTTTGTTGAATTTCATCAAATGAACATATTTCAGCGAGCTGGAAGTTTTTTCTTGAATAGCATCAGATTTTATCCTAAAATACAAGAACTTTTCGTGGTTCTTGTCAATTTTTGTTGGTTTTCATCTGATGAACTTATTTCAGTCACCTCGATCATTCTTCTTCAAAGCAAAAAGATTTTATCTTCAAATACAAGAACTTTTCGTGGTTTTGTTGATTTTCAGCAAATGAACATATTTCAGCGAGCTGGAAGTTTTTTCTTTGATAGCATCAGATTTTATCCTAAAATACAAGAACTTTTCGTGGTTCTTGTCAATTTTTGTTGGTTTTCATCCAATGAACTTATTTCGGTCAGCTGGATCTTATTTCTTCAAAGCAAAAAGATTATATCTTCAAATACAAGAACTTTTCGTGGTTTTGTTGATTTTCAGCAAATGAACATATTTCAGCGAGCTGGAAGTTTTTTCTTTAATAGCATCAGATTTTATCCTAAAATACAAGAACCTTTCGTGGTTCTTGTCATTTTTTGTTGGTTTTCATCTAATGAACATATTTCAGTCAGCGAGAACTTTCTTCTTCAAAGCAAAAAGATTTTATCTTCAAATACAAGAACTTTTCGTGGTTTTGTTGATTTTCAGCAAATGAACATATTTCAGCGAGCGAGAAGTTTTTTCTTTAATAGCGTCAGATTTTATCTTAAAATACAAGAACTTTTCGTGGTTCTTGTCAATTTTTGATGGTTTTGATCGAATGAACTGATTTCAGTCAGCTGGATCTTTCTTCTTCAAAGCAAAAAGATTTTATCTTCAAACACAAGAACTTTTCGTGGTTTTGTTGATTTTCAGCAAATGAACATATTTCAGCGAGCTGGAAGTTTTTTCTTTAATAGCATCAGATTTTATCCTAAAATACAAGAACTTTTCGTGGTTCTTGTCAATTTTTGTTGGTTTTCATCTGATGAACTTATTTCAGTCACCTCGATCTTTCTTCTTCAAAGCAAAAAGATTTTATCTTCAAATACAAGAACTTTTCGTGGTTTTGTTGATTTTCAGCAAATGAACATATTTCAGCGAGCTAGAAGTTTTTCTTCAATAGCCTCAGATTTTGTCTTAAAATACAAGAACTTTTCGTGGTTCTTGTCAATTTTTGTTGGTTTTCATCTCATGAACTTATTTCAGTCACCTCGATCTTTCTTCTTCAAAGCAAAAGATTTTATCTTCAAATACAATAACTTTTCGTGGTTTTGTTGGTTTTCAGCAAATGAACATATTTCAGCGAGCTGGAAGTTTTTTCTTTAATAGCGCAAGATTTTATCTTGACATACAAGAACATTTCGTGGTTCTTGTCAATTTTTGTTGGTTTTCATCTGATGAACTTATTTCAGTCACCTCGACCTTTCTTCTTCAAAGCAAAAAGATTTTATCTTCAAATACGAGAACTTTTCGTGGTTTTGTTGATTTTCAGCAAATGAACATATTTCAGCGAGCTGGAAGTTTTTTCTTTGATAGCGTCAGATTTTATCTTAAAATAAAAGAACTTTTCGTGGTTCTTGTCAATTTTTGTTAGTTTTCATCTAATGAACTTATTTCAGTCACCTCGATCTTCCTTATTCAAAGCAAAAAGATTTTATCTTCAAATACAAGAACTTTTTGTGATTTTGTTGATTTTCAGCAAATGAACATATTTCAGCGAGCGAGAAGTTTTTTCTTTGATAGCCTCAGATTTTATCCTAAAATACAAGAACTTTTCGTGGTTCTTGTCAATTTTTGTTGGTTTTCATCTGATGAACTTATTTCAGTCACCTCGATCTTTCTTCTTCAAAGCAAAAAGATTTTATCTTCAAATACGAGAACTTTTCATGGTTTTGTTGATTTTCAGCAAATGAACATATTTCAGCGAGCTAGAAGTTTTTTCTTTAATAGCGTCAGATTTTATCTTAAAATACAAGAACTTTTCGTGGTTCTTGTCAATTTTTGTTGGTTTTCATCTATTGAACTTATTTCAGTCACCTCGATCTTTCTTCTTCAAAGCAAAAGGATTTTATCTTCAAATACAAGAACTTTTTGTGATTTTGTTGATTTTCAGCAAATGAACATATTTCAGCGAGCTAGAAGTTTTTTCTTTGATAGCCTCAGATTTTATCCTAAAATACAAGAACTTTTCGTGGTTCTTGTCAATTTTTGTTAGTTTTCATCTCATGAACTTATTTCAGTCAGCAAGATCTTTCTTCTTCAAAGCAAAATGATATTATCTTGAAATACAATAACTTTTCGTGGTTTTGTTGATTTTCAGCAAATGAACATATTTCAGCGAGCGAGAAGTTTTTTCTTTGATAGCGTCAGCTTTTATCTTAAAATACAAGAACTTTTCGTGGTTCTTGTCAATTTTGGTTGGAGTTGATCGAATGAACTTATTTCAGTCAGCCAGATCTTTCTTCTTCAAAGCAAAAAGATTTTATCTTCAAATACGAGAACTTTTCGTGGTTTTGTTGATTTTCAGCAAATGAACATATTTCAGCGGGCTGGAAGTTTTTTCTTTAATAGAGTCAGATTTTATCTTAAAATACAAGAACTTTTCGTGGTTCTTGTCAATTTTTGTTGATTTTCATCTCATGAACTTATTTCAGTCAGCTAGATCTTTCTTCTTCAAAGCAAAAAGATTTTATCTTCAAATACAAGAACTTTTTGTGGTTTTGTTGGTTTTCAGCAAATGAACATATTTCAGCGAGCTGGAAGTTTTTTCTTTAATAGCGCAAGATTTTATCTTGAAATACAAGAACATTTCGTGGTTCTTGTCAATTTTTGTTGGTTTTCATCTGATGAACTTATTTCAGTCACCCAGATCTTTCTTCTTCAAAGCAAAAAGATTTTATCTTGAAATAGAAGAACTTTTCGTGGTTTTGTTGATTTTCAGCAAATGAACATATTTCAGCGAGCGAGACGTTTTTTCTTTGATAGCGTCAGATTTTATCTTAAAATACAAGAACTTTTCGTGGTTCTTGTCAATTTTTGTTGGTTTGCATCTAATGAACTTATTTCAGTCACCTCGATCTTTCTTCTTCAAAGCAAAAGATTTTATCTTCAAATACAAGAACTTTTCGTGGTTTTGTTGATTTTCAGCAAATGAACATATTTCAGCGAGCTGGAAGTTTTTTCTTTAATAGCATCAGATTTTATCCTAAAATACAAGAACTTTTCGTGGTTCTTGTCAATTTTTGTTGGTTTTCATCTAATGAACTTATTTCAGTCAGCGAGATCTTTCTTCTTCAAAGCAAAAAGATTTTATCTTCAAATACAAGAACTTTTCGTGGTTTATTGATTTTCAGCAAATGAACATATTTCAGCGAGCTGGAAGTTTTTTCTTTAATAGCGTCAGATTTTATCTTAAAATACAAGAACTTTTCGTGGTTCTTGTCAATTTTTGTTGATTTTCATCTCATGAACTTATTTCAGTCACCTCGATCTTTCTTCTTCAAAGCAAAAAGATTTTATCTTCAAATACAAGAACTTTTCGTGGTTTTGTTGGTTTTCAGCAAATGAACATATTTCAGCGAGCGAGAAGTTTTTTCTTTGATAGCCTCAGATTTTATCTTAAAATACAAGAACTTTTCGTGGTTCTTGTCAATTTTTGTTGGTTTTCATCGAATGAACTTATTTCAGTCACCTCGATCTTTCTTCTTCAAAGCAAAAGATTTTATCTTCAAATACAAGAACTTTTCGTGGTTTTGTTGATTTTCAGCAAATGAACATATTTCAGCGAGCTGGAAGTTTTTTCTTTAATAGCGTCAGATTTTATCTTAAAATACAAGAACTTTTCGTGGTTCTTGTCAATTTTTGTTGATTTTCATCTCATGAACTTATTTCAGTCACCTCGATCTTTCTTCTTCAAAGCAAAAAAATTTTATCTTGAAATGCAAGAACTTTTCGTGGTTTTGTTGGTTTACAGCAAATGAACATATTTCAGCGAGCGAGAAGTTTTTTCTTTGATAGCGTCAGATTTTATCTTAAAATACAAGAACTTTTCGTGGTTCTTGTCAATTTTTGTTGGCTTTGATCGAATGAACTTATTTCAGTCAGCTAGATCTTTCTTCTTCAAAGCAAAAAGATTTTATCTTCAAATACAAGAACTTTTCGTGGTTTTGTTGATTTTCAGCAAATGAACATATTTCAGCGAGCTGGAAGTTTTTTCTTTAATAGCGTCAGATTTTATCTTAAAATACAAGAACTTTTCGTGGTTCTTGTCAATTTTTGTTCGTTTTCATCTGATGAACTTATTTCAGTCACCTCGATCTTTCTTCTTCAAAGCAAAAAGATTTTATCTTCAAATACGAGAACTTTTCGTGGTTCTTGTCAATTTTGGTTGGAGTTGATCGAATGAACTTATTTCAGTCAGCCAGATCTTTCTTCTTCAAAGCAAAAAGATTTTATCTTCAAATACGAGAACTTTTCGTGGTTTTGTTGATTTTCAGCAAATGAACATATTTCAGCGAGCTGGAAGTTTTTTCTGTAATAGCGTCAGATTTTATCTTAAAATACAAGAACTTTTCGTGGTTCTTGTCAATTTTTGTTGGTTTCCATCTGATGAACTTATTTCAGTCAGCGAGATCTTTCTTCTTCAAAGCAAAAAGATTTTATCTTCAAATACAAGAACTTTTCGTGGTTTTGTTGATTTTCAGCAAATGAACATATTTCAGCGACCATGTTAGTTTTTTCTTTAATAGAGTCAGATTTTATCTTAAAATACAAGAACTTTTCGTGGTTCTTGTCAATTTTTGTTGATTTTCATCTCATGAACTTATTTCAGTCACCTCGATCTTTCTTCTTCAAAGCAAAAAGATTTTATCTTCAAATACAAGAACTTTTCGTGGTTTTGTTGATTTTCAGCAAATGAACATATTTCAGCGAGCTGGAAGTTTTTTCTTTAATAGCGTCAGATTTTATCTTAAAATACAAGAACTTTTCGTGGTTCTTGTCAATTTTTGTTGGTTTTGATCGAATGAACTTATTTCAGTCAGCTAGATCTTTCTTCTTCAAAGCAAAAAGATTTTATCTTCAAATACAAGAACTTTTCGTGGTTTTGTTGATTTTCAGCAAATGAACATATTTCAGCGAGCTGGAAGTTTTTTCTTTATTAGCGTCAGATTTTATCTTAAAATACAAGAACTTTTCGTGGTTCTTGTCAATTTTTGTTCGTTTTCATCTGATGAACTTATTTCAGTCACCTCGATCTTTCTTCTTCAAAGCAAAAAGATTTTATCTTCAAATACGAGAACTTTTCGTGGTTCTTGTCAATTTTGGTTGGAGTTGATCGAATGAACTTATTTCAGTCAGCCAGATCTTTCTTCTTCAAAGCAAAAAGATTTTATCTTGAAATACAAGAACTTTTCGTGGTTTTGTTGATTTTCAGCAAATGAACATATTTCAGCGAGCGAGACGTTTTTTCTTTGATAGCGTCAGATTTTATCATAAAATACAAGAACTTTTCGTGGTTCTTGTCAATTTTGGTTGGAGTTGATCGAATGAACTTATTTCAGTCAGCCAGATCTTTCTTCTTCAAAGCAAAAAGATTTTATCTTCAAATACGAGAACTTTTCGTGGTTTTGTTGATTTTCAGCAAATGAACATATTTCAGCGAGCTAGATGTTTTTTCTTTAATAGCCTCAGATTTTATCTTAAAATACAAGAACTTTTCGTGGTTCTTGTCAATTTTTGTTGGTTTTCATCTGATGAACTTATTTCAGTCACCCAGATCTTTCTTCTTCAAAGCAAAAAAATTTTATCTTGAAATGCAAGAACTTTTCGTGGTTTTGTTGGTTTACAGCAAATGAACATATTTCAGCGAGGGAGAAGTTTTTTCTTTGATAGCTTCAGATTTTATCTTAAAATACAAGAACTTTTCGTGGTTCTTGTCAATTTTTGTTGGCTTTGGTCGAATGAACTTATTTCAGTCAGCTGGATCTTTCTTCTTCAAAGCAAAAAGATTTTATCTTCAAATACGAGAACTTTTCGTGGTTTTGTTGGTTTTCAGCAAATGAACATATGGAAGTTTTTTCTTTAATAGCATCAGATTTTATCTTAAAATACACGAACTTTTCGTGGTTCTTGTCAATTTTTGTTAGTTTTCATCTCATGAACTTATTTCAGTCACCTCGATCTTTCTTCTTCAAAGCAAAAAGATTTTATCTTGAAATACAAGAACTTTTCGTGGTTTTGTTGATTTTCAGCAAATGAACATATATCAGCGAGCAAGATGTTTTTTCTTTAATAGCCTCAGATTTTATCCTAAAATACAAGAACTTTTCGTGGTTCTTGTCAATTTTTGTTGGTTTTCATCCAATGAACTTATTTCAGTCACCTCGATCTTTCTTCTTCAAAGCAAAAGATTTTATCTTCAAATACAAGAACTTTTCGTGGTTTTGTTGATTTTCAGGAAATGCACATATTTCAGCGAGCTGGAAGTTTTTTCTTTAATAGCATCAGATTTTATCCGAAAATACAAGAACTTTTCGTGGTTCTTGTCAATTTTTGTTGATTTTCATCTCATGAACTTATTTCAGTCACCTCGATCTTTCTTCTTCAAAGCAAAAAGATTTTATCTTCAAATACAAGAACTTTTCGTGGTTTTGTTGGTTTTCAGCAAATGAACATATTTCAGCGAGCTGGAAGTTTTTTCTTCAATAGCGCAAGATTTTATCTTGAAATACAAGAACATTTCGTGGTTCTTGTCAATTTTTGTTGGTTTTCATCTGATGAACTTATTTCAGTCACCCAGATCTTTCTTCTTCAAAGCAAAAAAATTTTATCTTGAAATGCAAGAACTTTTCGTGGTTTTGTTGGTTTACAGCAAATGAACATATGGAAGTTTTTTCTTTAATAGCATCAGATTTTATCTTAAAATACAAGAACTTTTCGTGGTTCTTGTCAATTTTTGTTGGTTTTCATCTGATGAACTTATTTCAGTCACCCAGTTCTTTCTTCTTCAAAGCAAAAAGATTTTATCTTGAAATACAAGAACTTTTCGTGCTTTTGTTGATTTTCAGCAAATGAACATATTTCAGCGAGCGAGAAGTTTTTTCTTTGATAGCGTCAGATTTTATCTTAAAATACAAGAACTTTTCGTGGTTCTTGTCAATTTTTGTTGGTTTTGATCGAATGAACTTATTTCAGTCAGCTAGATCTTTCTTCTTCAAAGCAAAAAGATTTTATCTTCAAATACGAGAACTTTTCGTGGTTTTGTTGATTTTCAGCAAATGAACATATTTCAGCGAGCTGGAAGTTTTTTCTTTAATAGCGTCAGATTTTATCTTAAAATACAAGAACTTTTCGTGGTTCTTGTCAATTTTTGTTGGTTTTCATCTAATGAACTTATTTCAGTCAGCGAGATCTTTCTTCTTCAAAGCAAAAAGATTTTATCTTCAAATACAAGAACTTTTCGTGGTTTTGTTGATTTTCAGCAAATGAACATATTTCAGCGAGCTGGAAGTTTTTTCTTTGATAGCGTCAGATTTTATCTTAAAATGCAAGAACTTTTCGTGGTTCTTGTCAATTTTTGTTGGTTTTGATCGAATGAACTTATTTCGGTCAGCAAGATCTTTCTTCTTCAAAGCAAAAAGATTTTATCTTCAAATACAAGAACTTTTCGTGGTTTTGTTGATTTTCAGCAAATGAACATATTTCAGCGAGCTGGAAGTTTTTTCTTTAATAGCATCAGATTTTATCCGAAAATACAAGAACTTTTCGTGGTTCTTGTCAATTTTGGTTGGATTTGATCGAATGAACTTATTTCAGTCAGCCAGATCTTTCTTCTTCAAAGCAAAAAGATTTTATCTTCAAATACGAGAACTTTTCGTGGTTTTGTTGATTTTCAGCAAATGAACATATTTCAGCGAGCTTGAAGTTTTTTCTTTAATAGCCTCAGATTTTATCTTAAAATACAAGAACTTTTCGTGGTTCTTGTCAATTTTTGTTGGTTTTCATCTGATGAACTTATTTCAGTCACCTCGATCTTTCTTCTTCAAAGCAAAAGATTTTATCTTCAAATACAAGAACTTTTCGTGGTTTTGTTGATTTTCAGCAAATGAACATATTTCAGCGAGCTGGAAGTTTTTTCTTTAATAGCATCAGATTTTATCCTAAAATACAAGAACTTTTCGTGGTTCTTGTCAATTTTTGTTGGTTTTCATCTCATGAACTTATTTCAGTCAGCAAGATCTTTCTTCTTCAAAGCAAAAAGATTTTATCTTCAAGTACAAGAACTTTTAGTGGTTTTGTTGATTTTCAGCAAATGAACATATTTCAGCGAGCGAGAAGTTTTTTCTTTAATAGCGTCAGATTTTATCTTAAAATACAAGAACTTTTCGTGGTTCTTGTCAATTTTTGTTGGTTTTGATCGAATGAACTTATTTCGGTCAGCTGGATCTTTCTTCAAAGCAAAAAGATTTTATCTTGAAATACAAGAACTTTTCGTGGTTTTGTTGATTTTCAGCAAATGAACATATTTCAGCGAGCGAGAAGTTTTTTCTTTGATAGCGTCAGATTTTATCCTAAAATACAAGAACTTTTCGTGGTTCTTGTCAATTTTGGTTGGATTTGATCGAATGAACTTATTTCAGTCAGCCAGATCTTTCTTCTTCAAAGCAAAAAGATTTTATCTTCAAATACGAGAACTTTTCGTGGTTTTGTTGATTTTCAGCAAATGAACATATTTCAGCGAGCTTGAAGTTTTTTCTTTAATAGCCTCAGATTTTATCTTAAAATACAAGAACTTTTCGTGGTTCTTGTCAATTTTTGTTGGTTTTCATCTGATGAACTTATTTCAGTCACCTCGATCTTTCTTCTTCAAAGCAAAAGATTTTATCTTCAAATACAAGAACTTTTCGTGGTTTTGTTGATTTTCAGCAAATGAACATATTTCAGCGAGCTGGAAGTTTTTTCTTTAATAGCATCAGATTTTATCCTAAAATACAAGAACTTTTCGTGGTTCTTGTCAATTTTTGTTGGTTTTCATCTAATGAACTTATTTCAGTCAGCAAGATCTTTCTTCTTCAAAGCAAAAAGATTTTATCTTCAAATACAAGAACTTTTAGTGGTTTTGTTGATTTTCAGCAAATGAACATATTTCAGCGAGCGAGAAGTTTTTTCTTTAATAGCGTCAGATTTTATCTTAAAATACAAGAACTTTTCGTGGTTCTTGTCAATTTTTGTTGGTTTTGATCGAATGAACTTATTTCGGTCAGCTGGATCTTTCTTCAAAGCAAAAAGATTTTATCTTGAAATACAAGAACTTTTCGTGGTTTTGTTGATTTTCAGCAAATGAACATATTTCAGCGAGCGAGAAGTTTTTTCTTTGATAGCGTCAGATTTTATCTTAAAATACAAGAACTTTTCGTGGTTCTTGTCAATTTTTGTTGGATTTGATCGAATGAACTTATTTCAGTCAGCCAGATCTTTCTTCTTCAAAGCAAAAAGATTTTATCTTCAAATACGAGAACTTTTCGTGGTTTTGTTGATTTTCAGCAAATGAACATATTTCAGCGAGCTGGAAAGTTTTTTCTTTAATAGCATCAGATTTTATCTTAAAATACAAGAACTTTTCGTGGTTCTTGTCAATTTTTGTTGGTTTTCATCGAATGAACTTATTTCAGTCACCTCGATCTTTCTTCTTCAAAGCAAAAAGATTTTATCTTCAAATACGAGAACTTTTCGTGGTTTTGTTGATTTTCAGCAAATGAACATATTTCAGCGAGCTAGATGTTTTTTCTTTAATAGCCTCAGATTTTATCCTAAAATACAAGAACTTTTCGTGGTTCTTGTCAATTTTTGTTGGTTTTCATCCAATGAACTTATTTCAGTCACCTCGATCTTTCTTCTTCAAAGCAAAAGATTTTATCTTCAAATACAAGAACTTTTCGTGGTTTTGTTGATTTTCAGGAAATGCACATATTTCAGCGAGCTGGAAGTTTTTTCTTTAATAGCATCAGATTTTATCCGAAAATACAAGAACTTTTCGTGGTTCTTGTCAATTTTTGTTGATTTTCATCTCATGAACTTATTTCAGTCACCTCGATCTTTCTTCTTCAAAGCAAAAAGATTTTATCTTCAAATACAAGAACTTTTCGTGGTTTTGTTGGTTTTCAGCAAATGAACATATTTCAGCGAGCTGGAAGTTTTTTCTTCAATAGCGCAAGATTTTATCTTGAAATACAAGAACATTTCGTGGTTCTTGTCAATTTTTGTTGGTTTTCATCTGATGAACTTATTTCAGTCACCCAGATCTTTCTTCTTCAAAGCAAAAAAATTTTATCTTGAAATGCAAGAACTTTTCGTGGTTTTGTTGGTTTACAGCAAATGAACATATTTCAGCGAGGGAGAAGTTTTTTTCTTTGATAGCGTCAGATTTTATCTTAAAATACAAGAACTTTTCGTGGTTCTTGTCAATTTTTGTTGGCTTTGGTCGAATGAACTTATTTCAGTCAGCTAGATCTTTCTTCTTCAAAGCAAAAAGATTTTATCATCAAATACGAGAACTTTTCGTGGTTTTGTTGGTTTTCAGCAAATGAACATATGGAAGTTTTTTCTTTAATAGCATCAGATTTTATCTTAAAATACAAGAACTTTTCGTGGTTCTTGTCAATTTTTGTTGGTTTTCATCTGATGAACTTATTTCAGTCACCCAGTTCTTTCTTCTTCAAAGCAAAAAGATTTTATCTTGAAATACAAGAACTTTTCGTGCTTTTGTTGATTTTCAGCAAATGAACATATTTCAGCGAGCGAGAAGTTTTTTCTTTGATAGCGTCAGATTTTATCTTAAAATACAAGAACTTTTCGTGGTTCTTGTCAATTTTTGTTGGTTTTGATCGAATGAACTTATTTCAGTCAGCTAGATCTTTCTTCTTCAAAGCAAAAAGATTTTATCTTCAAATACGAGAACTTTTCGTGGTTTTGTTGATTTTCAGCAAATGAACATATTTCAGCGAGCTGGAAGTTTTTTCTTTAATAGCGTCAGATTTTATCTTAAAATACAAGAACTTTTCGTGGTTCTTGTCAATTTTTGTTGGTTTTCATCCAATGAACTTATTTCAGTCAGCGAGATCTTTCTTCTTCAAAGCAAAAAGATTTTATCTTCAAATACAAGAACTTTTCGTGGTTTTGTTGATTTTCAGCAAATGAACATATTTCAGCGAGCTGGAAGTTTTTTCTTTGATAGCGTCAGATTTTATCTTAAAATGCAAGAACTTTTCGTGGTTCTTGTCAATTTTTGTTGGTTTTCATCTGATGAACTTATTTCAGTCACCTCGATCTTTCTTCTTCAAAGCAAAAGGTTTTATCTTCAAATACAAGAACTTTTCGTGGTTTTGTTGATTTTCAGCAAATGAACATATTTCAGCGAGCTGGAAGTTTTTTCTTTAATAGCATCAGATTTTATCCTAAAATACAAGAACTTTTCGTGGTTCTTGTCAATTTTTGTTGGTTTTCATCTCATGAACTTATTTCAGTCAGCAAGATCTTTCTTCTTCAAAGCAAAAAGATTTTATCTTCAAATACAAGAACTTTTAGTGGTTTTGTTGATTTTCAGCAAATGAACATATTTCAGCGAGCGAGAAGTTTTTTCTTTAATAGCGTCAGATTTTATCTTAAAATACAAGAACTTTTCGTGGTTCTTGTCAATTTTTGTTGGTTTTGATCGAATGAACTTATTTCGGTCAGCTGGATCTCTCTTCAAAGCAAAAAGATTTTATCTTGAAATACAAGAACTTTTCGTGGTTTTGTTGATTTTCAGCAAATGAACATATTTCAGCGAGCGAGAAGTTTTTTCTTTGATAGCGTCAGATTTTATCTTAAAATACAAGAACTTTTCGTGGTTCTTGTCAATTTTTGTTGGTTTTGATCGAATGAACTTATTTCGGTCAGCAAGATCTTTCTTCTTCAAAGCAAAAAGATTTTATCTTCAAATACAAGAACTTTTCGTGGTTTTGTTGATTTTCAGCAAATGAACATATTTCAGCGAGCTGGAAGTTTTTTCTTTAATAGCATCAGATTTTATCCTAAAATACAAGAACTTTTCGTGGTTCTTGTCAATTTTGGTTGGATTTGATCGAATGAACTTATTTCAGTCAGCCAGATCTTTCTTATTCAAAGCAAAAAGATTTTATCTTCAAATACGAGAACTTTTCGTGGTTTTGTTGATTTTCAGCAAATGAACATATTTCAGCGAGCTTGAAGTTTTTTCTTTAATAGCCTCAGATTTTATCTTAAAATACAAGAACTTTTCGTGGTTCTTGTCAATTTTTGTTGGTTTTCATCTGATGAACTTATTTCAGTCACCTCGATCTTTCTTCTTCAAAGCAAAAGATTTTATCTTCAAATACAAGAACTTTTCGTGGTTTTGTTGATTTTCAGCAAATGAACATATTTCAGCGAGCTGGAAGTTTTTTCTTTAATAGCATCAGATTTTATCCTAAAATACAAGAACTTTTCGTGGTTCTTGTCAATTTTTGTTGGTTTTCATCTAATGAACTTATTTCAGTCAGCAAGATCTTTCTTCTTCAAAGCAAAAAGATTTTATCTTCAAATACAAGAACTTTTAGTGGTTTTGTTGATTTTCAGCAAATGAACATATTTCAGCGAGCGAGAAGTTTTTTCTTTAATAGCGTCAGATTTTATCTTAAAATACAAGAACTTTTCGTGGTTCTTGTCAATTTTTGTTGGTTTTGATCGAATGAACTTATTTCGGTCAGCTGGATCTTTCTTCAAAGCAAAAAGATTTTATCTTGAAATACAAGAACTTTTCGTGGTTTTGTTGATTTTCAGCAAATGAACATATTTCAGCGAGCGAGAAGTTTTTTCTTTGATAGCGTCAGATTTTATCTTAAAATACAAGAACTTTTCGTGGTTCTTGTCAATTTTTGTTGGATTTGATCGAATGAACTTATTTCAGTCAGCCAGATCTTTCTTCTTCAAAGCAAAAAGATTTTATCTTCAAATACGAGAACTTTTCGTGGTTTTGTTGATTTTCAGCAAATGAACATATTTCAGCGAGCTGGAAAGTTTTTTCTTTAATAGCATCAGATTTTATCTTAAAATACAAGAACTTTTCGTGGTTCTTGTCAATTTTTGTTGGTTTTCATCGAATGAACTTATTTCAGTCACCTCGATCTTTCTTCTTCAAAGCAAAAAGATTTTATCTTCAAATACAAGAACTTTTCGTGGTTTTGTTGATTTTCAGCAAATGAACATATTTCAGCGAGCTGGAAGTTTTTTCTTTAATAGCATCAGATTTTATCCTAAAATACAAGAACTTTTCGTGGTTCTTGTCAATTTTTGTTGGTTTTCATCTAATGAACTTATTTCATGCAGCGAGATCTTTCTTCTTCAAAGCAAAATGATTTTATCTTCAAATACAAGAACTTTTCGTGGTTTTGTTGATTTTCAGCAAATGAACATATTTCAGCGAGCTGGAAGTTTTTTTCTTCAAAAGCGTCAGATTTTATCTTAAAATACAAGAACCTTTCGTGGTTCTTGTCAATTTTTGTTGATTTTCATCTCATGAACTTATTTCAGTCACCTCGATCTTTCTTCTTCAAAGCAAAAAGATTTTATCTTCAAATACAAGAACTTTTCGTGGTTTTGTTGGTTTTCAGCAAATGAACATATTTCAGCGAGCTGGAAGTTTTTTCTTTAATAGCGCAAGATTTTATCTTGAAATACAAGAACATTTCGTGGTTCTTGTCAATTTTTGTTGGTTTTCATCTGATGAACTTATTTCAGTCACCTCGATCTTTCTTCTTCAAAGCAAAAAGATTTTATCTTCAAATACGAGAACTTTTCGTGGTTTTGTTGATTTTCAGCAAATGAACATATTTCAGCGAGCTGGAAGTTTTTTCTTTAATAGCGTCAGATTTTATCTTAAAATACAAGAACTTTTCGTGGTTCTTGTCAATTTTTGTTGGCTTTGGTCGAATGAACTTATTTCAGTCAGCTGGATCTTTCTTCTTCAAAGCAAAAAGATTTTATCTTCAAATACGAGAACTTTTCGTGGTTTTGTTGGTTTTCAGCAAATGAACATATGGAAGTTTTTTCTTTAATAGCATCAGATTTTATCTTAAAATACAAGAACTTTTCGTGGTTCTTGTCAATTTTTGTTGGTTTTCATCTGATGAACTTATTTCAGTCACCCAGTTCTTTCTTCTTCAAAGCAAAAAGATTTTATCTTGAAATACAAGAACTTTTCGTGCTTTTGTTGATTTTCAGCAAATGAACATATTTCAGCGAGCGAGAAGTTTTTTCTTTGATAGCGTCGGATTTTATCTTAAAATACAAGAACTTTTCGTGGTTCTTGTCAATTTTTGTTGGTTTTGATCGAATGAACTTATTTCAGTCAGCTAGATCTTTCTTCTTCAAAGCAAAAAGATTTTATCTTCAAATACGAGAACTTTTCGTGGTTTTGTTGATTTTCAGCAAATGAACATATTTCAGCGAGCTGGAAGTTTTTTCTTTAATAGCATCAGATTTTATCCTAAAATACAAGAACTTTTCGTGGTTCTTGTCAATTTTTGTTGGTTTTCATCTAATGAACTTATTTCAGTCAGCAAGATCTTTCTTCAAAGCAAAAAGATTTTATCTTCAAATACAAGAACTTTTAGTGGTTTTGTTGATTTTCAGCAAATGAACATATTTCAGCGAGCGAGAAGTTTTTTCTTTAATAGCGTCAGATTTTATCTTAAAATACAAGAACTTTTCGTGGTTCTTGTCAATTTTTGTTGGTTTTGATCGAATGAACTTATTTCGGTCAGCTGGATCTTTCTTCAAAGCAAAAAGATTTTATCTTGAAATACAAGAACTTTTCGTGGTTTTGTTGATTTTCAGCAAATGAACATATTTCAGCGAGCGAGAAGTTTTTTCTTTGATAGCGTCAGATTTTATCTTAAAATACAAGAACTTTTCGTGGTTCTTGTCAATTTTTGTTGGATTTGATCGAATGAACTTATTTCAGTCAGCCAGATCTTTCTTCTTCAAAGCAAAAAGATTTTATCTTCAAATACGAGAACTTTTCGTGGTTTTGTTGATTTTCAGCAAATGAACATATTTCAGCGAGCGAGAAGTTTTTTCTTTGATAGCGTCAGATTTTATCTTAAAATACAAGAACTTTTCGTGGTTCTTGTCAATTTTTGTTGGATTTGATCGAATGAACTTATTTCAGTCAGCCAGATCTTTCTTCTTCAAAGCAAAAAGATTTTATCTTCAAATACGAGAACTTTTCGTGGTTTTGTTGATTTTCAGCAAATGAACATATTTCAGCGAGCTGGAAAGTTTTTTCTTTAATAGCATCAGATTTTATCTTAAAATACAAGAACTTTTCGTGGTTCTTGTCAATTTTTGTTGGTTTTCATCGAATGAACTTATTTCAGTCACCTCGATCTTTCTTCTTCAAAGCAAAAAGATTTTATCTTCAAATACAAGAACTTTTCGTGGTTTTGTTGATTTTCAGCAAATGAACATATTTCAGCGAGCTGGAAGTTTTTTCTTTAATAGCATCAGATTTTATCCTAAAATACAAGAACTTTTCGTGGTTCTTGTCAATTTTTGTTGGTTTTCATCTAATGAACTTATTTCATGCAGCGAGATCTTTCTTCTTCAAAGCAAAATGATTTTATCTTCAAATACAAGAACTTTTCGTGGTTTTGTTGATTTTCAGCAAATGAACATATTTCAGCGAGCTGGAAGTTTTTTTCTTCAAAAGCGTCAGATTTTATCTTAAAATACAAGAACCTTTCGTGGTTCTTGTCAATTTTTGTTGATTTTCATCTCATGAACTTATTTCAGTCACCTCGATCTTTCTTCTTCAAAGCAAAAAGATTTTATCTTGAAATACAAGAACTTTTCGTGGTTTTTTTGGTTTTCAGCAAATGAACATATTTCAGCGAGCTGGAAGTTTTTTCTTTAATAGCGCAAGATTTTATCTTGAAATACAAGAACATTTCGTGGTTCTTGTCAATTTTTGTTGGTTTTCATCTGATGAACTTATTTCAGTCACCTCGATCTTTCTTCTTCAAAGCAAAAAGATTTTATCTTCAAATACGAGAACTTTTCGTGGTTTTGTTCATTTTCAGCAAATGAACATATTTCAGCGAGCTGGAAGTTTTTTCTTTAATAGCGTCAGATTTTATCTTAAAATACAAGAACTTTTCGTGGTTCTTGTCAATTTTTGTTGGCTTTGGTCGAATGAACTTATTTCAGTCAGCTAGATCTTTCTTCTTCAAAGCAAAAAGATTTTATCTTCAAATACGAGAACTTTTCGTGGTTTTGTTGGTTTTCAGCAAATGAACATATGGAAGTTTTTTCTTTAATAGCATCAGATTTTATCTTAAAATACAAGAACTTTTCGTGGTTCTTGTCAATTTTTGTTGGTTTTCATCTGATGAACTTATTTCAGTCACCCAGTTCTTTCTTCTTCAAAGCAAAAAGATTTTATCTTGAAATACAAGAACTTTTCGTGCTTTTGTTGATTTTCAGCAAATGAACATATTTCAGCGAGCGAGAAGTTTTTTCTTTGATAGCGTCAGATTTTATCTTAAAATACAAGAACTTTTCGTGGTTCTTGTCAATTTTTGTTGGTTTTGATCGAATGAACTTATTTCAGTCAGCGAGATCTTTCTTCTTCAAAGCAAAAAGATTTTATCTTCAAATACGAGAACTTTTCGTGGTTTTGTTGATTTTCAGCAAATGAACATATTTCAGCGAGCTGGAAGTTTTTTCTTTAATAGCGTCAGATTTTATCTTAAAATACAAGAACTTTTCGTGGTTCTTGTCAATTTTTGTTGGTTTTCATCTAATGAACTTATTTCAGTCAGCGAGATCTTTCTTCTTCAAAGCAAAAAGATTTTATCTTCAAATACAAGAACTTTTCGTGGTTTTGTTGATTTTCAGCAAATGAACATATTTCAGCGAGCTGGAAGTTTTTTCTTTGATAGCGTCAGATTTTATCTTAAAATGCAAGAACTTTTCGTGGTTCTTGTCAATTTTTGTTGGTTTTGATCGAATGAACTTATTTCGGTCAGCAAGATCTTTCTTCTTCAAAGCAAAAAGATTTTATCTTCAAATACAAGAACTTTTCGTGGTTTTGTTGATTTTCAGCAAATGAACATATTTCAGCGAGCTGGAAGTTTTTTCTTTAATAGCATCAGATTTTATCCTAAAATGCAAGAACTTTTCGTGGTTCTTGTCAATTTTGGTTGGATTTGATCGAATGAACTTATTTCAGTCAGCCAGATCTTTCTTCTTCAAAGCAAAAAGATTTTATCTTCAAATACGAGAACTTTTCGTGGTTTTGTTGATTTTCAGCAAATGAACATATTTCAGCGAGCTTGAAGTTTTTTCTTTAATAGCCTCAGATTTTATCTTAAAATACAAGAACTTTTCGTGGTTCTTGTCAATTTTTGTTGGTTTTCATCTGATGAACTTATTTCAGTCACCTCGATCTTTCTTCTTCAAAGCAAAAGATTTTATCTTCAAATACAAGAACTTTTCGTGGTTTTGTTGATTTTCAGCAAATGAACATATTTCAGCGAGCTGGAAGTTTTTTCTTTAATAGCATCAGATTTTATCTTAAAATACAAGAACTTTTCGTGGTTCTTGTCAATTTTTGTTGGTTTTCATCTGATGAACTTATTTCAGTCACCCAGTTCTTTCTTCTTCAAAGCAAAAAGATTTTATCTTGAAA
This sequence comes from Heptranchias perlo, assembly GCF_035084215.1. Taxonomy (NCBI): domain Eukaryota; kingdom Metazoa; phylum Chordata; class Chondrichthyes; order Hexanchiformes; family Hexanchidae; genus Heptranchias; species Heptranchias perlo. Next base: position 74,699,842 of record NC_090337.1, on the reverse strand, counting down.
TACAAGAACTTTTCGTGCTTTTGTTGATTTTCAGCAAATGAACATATTTCAGCGAGCGAGAAGTTTTTTCTTTGATAGCGTCAGATTTTATCTTAAAATACAAGAACTTTTCGTGGTTCTTGTCAATTTTTGTTGGTTTTGATCGAATGAACTTATTTCAGTCAGCTAGATCTTTCTTCTTCAAAGCAAAAAGATTTTATCTTCAAATACGAGAACTTTTCGTGGTTTTGTTGATTTTCAGCAAATGAACATATTTCAGCGAGCTGGAAGTTTTTTCTTTAATAGCGTCAGATTTTATCTTAAAATACAAGAACTTTTCGTGGTTCTTGTCAATTTTTGTTGGTTTTCATCCAATGAACTTATTTCAGTCAGCGAGATCTTTCTTCTTCAAAGCAAAAAGATTTTATCTTCAAATACAAGAACTTTTCGTGGTTTTGTTGATTTTCAGCAAATGAACATATTTCAGCGAGCTGGAAGTTTTTTCTTTGATAGCGTCAGATTTTATCTTAAAATGCAAGAACTTTTCGTGGTTCTTGTCAATTTTTGTTGGTTTTGATCGAATGAACTTATTTCGGTCAGCAAGATCTTTCTTCTTCAAAGCAAAAGATTTTATCTTCAAATACAAGAACTTTTCGTGGTTTTGTTGATTTTCAGCAAATGAACATATTTCAGCGAGCTGGAAGTTTTTTCTTTAATAGCATCAGATTTTATCCTAAAATACAAGAACTTTTCGTGGTTCTTGTCAATTTTTGTTGGTTTTCATCTGATGAACTTATTTCAGTCAGCAAGATCTTTCTTCTTCAAAGCAAAAAGATTTTATCTTCAAATACAAGAACTTTTAGTGGTTTTGTTGATTTTCAGCAAATGAACATATTTCAGCGAGCGAGAAGTTTTTTCTTTAATAGCGTCAGATTTTATCTTAAAATACAAGAACTTTTCGTGGTTCTTGTCAATTTTTGTTGGATTTGATCGAATGAACTTATTTCAGTCAGCCAGATCTTTCTTCTTCAAAGCAAAAAGATTTTATCTTCAAATACGAGAACTTTTCGTGGTTTTGTTGATTTTCAGCAAATGAACATATTTCAGCGAGCGAGAAGTTTTTTCTTTGATAGCGTCAGATTTAATCTTAAAATACAAGAACTTTTCGTGGTTCTTGTCAATTTTTGTTGGATTTGATCGAATGAACTTATTTCAGTCAGCCAGATCTTTCTTCTTCAAAGCAAAAAGATTTTATCTTCAAATACGAGAACTTTTCGTGGTTTTGTTGATTTTCAGCAAATGAACATATTTCAGCGAGCTGGAAAGTTTTTTCTTTAATAGCATCAGATTTTATCTTAAAATACAAGAACTTTTCGTGGTTCTTGTCAATTTTTGTTGGTTTTCATCGAATGAACTTATTTCAGTCACCTCGATCTTTCTTCTTCAAAGCAAAAAGATTTTATCTTCAAATACAAGAACTTTTCGTGGTTTTGTTGATTTTCAGCAAATGAACATATTTCAGCGAGCTGGAAGTTTTTTCTTTAATAGCATCAGATTTTATCCTAAAATACAAGAACTTTTCGTGGTTCTTGTCAATTTTTGTTGGTTTTCATCTAATGAACTTATTTCATGCAGCGAGATCTTTCTTCTTCAAAGCAAAATGATTTTATCTTCAAATACAAGAACTTTTCGTGGTTTTGTTGATTTTCAGCAAATGAACATATTTCAGCGAGCTGGAAGTTTTTTTCTTCAAAAGCGTCAGATTTTATCTTAAAATACAAGAACCTTTCGTGGTTCTTGTCAATTTTTGTTGATTTTCATCTCATGAACTTATTTCAGTCACCTCGATCTTTCTTCTTCAAAGCAAAAAGATTTTATCTTGAAATACAAGAACTTTTCGTGGTTTTGTTGGTTTTCAGCAAATGAACATATTTCAGCGAGCTGGAAGTTTTTTCTTTAATAGCGCAAGATTTTATCTTGAAATACAAGAACATTTCGTGGTTCTTGTCAATTTTTGTTGGTTTTCATCTGATGAACTTATTTCAGTCACCTCGATCTTTCTTCTTCAAAGCAAAAAGATTTTATCTTCAAATACGAGAACTTTTCGTGGTTTTGTTGATTTTCAGCAAATGAACATATTTCAGCGAGCTGGAAGTTTTTTCTTTAATAGCGTCAGATTTTATCTTAAAATACAAGAACTTTTCGTGGTTCTTGTCAATTTTTGTTAGTTTTCATCTAATGAACTTATTTCAGTCACCTCGATCTTTCTTCTTCAAAGCAAAAAGATTTTATCTTCAAATACGAGAACTTTTCGTGATTTTGTTGATTTTCAGCAAATGAACATATTTCAGCGAGCTGGAAGTTTTTTCTTTAATAGCATCAGATTTTATCCTAAAATACAAGAACCTTTCGTGGTTCTTGTCAATTTTTGTTGGTTTTCTTCTAATGAACATATTTCAGTCAGCTAGAACTTTCTTCTTCAAAGCAAAAAGATTTTATCTTCAAACACAAGAACTTTTCGTGGTTTTGTTGATTTTCAGCAAATGAACATATTTCAGCGAGATGGAAGTTTTTTCTTTAATTGCATCAGATTTTATCTTAAAATACAAGAACTTTTCGTGGTTCTTGTCAATTTTTTTTGGTTTTCATCTATTGAACTTATTTCAGTCACCTCGATCTTTCTTCTTCAAAGCAAAAGATTTTATATTCAAATACAAGAACTTTTCGTGGTTTTGTTGATTTTCAGCAAATGAACATATTTCAGCGAGCTAGAAGTTTTTCTTCAATAGCCTCAGATTTTATCTTAAAATACAAGAACTTTTCGTGGTTCTTGTCAATTTTTGTTGGTTTTCATCTAATGAACTTATTTCAGTCACCTCGATCTTTCTTCTTCAAAGCAAAAGATTTTATCTTCAAATACAATAACTTTTCGTGGTTTTGTTGATTTTCAGCAAATGAACATATTTCAGCGAGCTGGAAGTTTTTTTCTTCAAAAGCGTCAGATTTTATCTTAAAATACAAGAACTGTTCGTGGTTCTTGTCAATTTTTGTTGATTTTCATCTCATGAACTTATTTCAGTCACCTCGATCTTTCTTCTTCAAAGCAAAAAGATTTTATCTTGAAATACAAGAACTTTTCGTGGTTTTGTTGGTTTTCAGCAAATGAACATATTTCAGCGAGCTGGAAGTTTTTTCTTTAATAGCGCAAGATTTTATCTTGAAATACAAGAACATTTCGTGGTTCTTGTCAATTTTTGTTGGTTTTCATCTGATGAACTTATTTCAGTCACCTCGATCTTTCTTCTTCAAAGCAAAAAGATTTTATCTTCAAATACGAGAACTTTTCGTGGTTTTGTTGATTTTCAGCAAATGAACATATTTCAGCGAGCTGGAAGTTTTTTCTTTAATAGCGTCAGATTTTATCTTAAAATACAAGAACTTTTCGTGGTTCTTGTCAATTTTTGTTAGTTTTCATCTAATGAACTTATTTCAGTCACCTCGATCTTTCTTCTTCAAAGCAAAAAGATTTTATCTTCAAATACGAGAACTTTTCGTGATTTTGTTGATTTTCAGCAAATGAACATATTTCAGCGAGCTGGAAGTTTTTTCTTTAATAGCATCAGATTTTATCCTAAAATACAAGAACCTTTCGTGGTTCTTGTCAATTTTTGTTGGTTTTCATCTAATGAACATATTTCAGTCAGCTCGAACTTTCTTCTTCAAAGCAAAAAGATTTTATCTTCAAACACAAGAACTTTTCGTGGTTTTGTTGATTTTCAGCAAATGAACATATTTCAGCGAGATGGAAGTTTTTTCTTTAATTGCATCAGATTTTATCCTAAAATGCAAGAACTTTTCGTGGTATTTGTCAATTTTTGTTGGTTTTCATCTGATGAACTTATTTCAGTCACCTCGATCTTTCTTCTTCAAAGCAAAAAGATTTTATCTTCAAATACAAGAACTTTTCATGGTTTTGTTGATTTTCAGCAAATGAACATATTTCAGCGAGCTAGAAGTTTTTCTTCAATAGCCTCAGATTTTATCTTAAAATACAAGAACTTTTCATGGTTCTTGTCAATTTTTGTTGGTTTTCATCCAATGAACTTATTTCAGTCACCTCGATCTTTCTTCTTCAAAGCAAAAGATTTTATCTTCAAATACAATAACTTTTCGTGGTTTTGTTGATTTTCAGCAAATGAACATATTTCAGCGAGCTGGAAGTTTTTTCTTTAATAGCCTCAGATTTTATCCTAAAATACAAGAACTTTTCGTGGTTCTTGTCAATTTTTGTTGGTTTTCATCTGATGAACTTATTTCATGCAGCAAGATCTTTCTTCTTCAAAGCAAAAAGATTTTATCTTCAAATACAAGAACTTTTCGTGGTTTTGTTGATTTTCAGCAAATGAACATATTTCAGCGAGCTGGAAGTTTTTTCTTTAATAGCGCAAGATTTTATCTTAAAATACAAGAACTTTTCGTGGTTCTTGTCAATTTTTGTTGACTTTCATCTCATGAACTTATTTCAGTCACCTCGATCTTTCTTCTTCAAAGCAAAAAGATTTTATCTTCAAATACAAGAACTTTTCGTGGTTTTGTTGGTTTTCAGCAAATGAACATATTTCAGCGAGCTGGAAGTTTTTTCTTTAATAGCGCAAGATTTTATCTTGAAATACAAGAACATTTCGTGGCTCTTGTCAATTTTTGTTGGTTTTCATCTGATGAACTTATTTCAGTCACCTCGATCTTTCTTCTTCAAAGCAAAAAGATTTTATCTTCAAATACGAGAACTTTTCGTGGTTTTGTTGATTTTCAGCAAATGAACATATTTCAGCGAGCTGGAAGTTTTTTCTTTAATGGCGTCAGATTTTATCTTAAAATACAAGAACCTTTCGTGGTTCTTGTCAATTTTTGTTAGTTTTCATCTAATGAACTTATTTCAGTCACCTCGATCTTTCTTCTTCAAAGCAAAAAGATTTTATCTTCAAATACAAGAACTTTTTGTGGTTTTGTTGATTTTCAGCAAATGAACATATTTCAGCGAGCGAGAAGTTTTTTCTTTCATAGCGTCAGATTTTATCTTAAAATACAAGAACTTTTAGTGGTTCTTGTCAATTTTTGTTGGCTTTGGTCGAATGAACTTATTTCAGTCAGCTAGATCTTTCTTCTTCAAAGCAAAAAGATGTTATCTTCAAATACGAGAACTTTTCGTGGTTTTGTTGATTTTCAGCAAATGAACATATTTCAGCGAGCGAGACGTTTTTTCTTTAATAGCCTCAGATTTTATCCTAAAATACAAGAACTTTTCGTGGTTCTTGTCAATTTTTGTTGGTTTTGATCGAATGAACTTATTTCGGTCAGCTGGATCTTTCTTCAAAGCAAAAAGATTTTATCTTGAAATACAAGAACTTTTCGTGGTTTTGTTGATTTTCAGCAAATGAACATATTTCAGCGAGCTGGAAGTTTTTTCTTTAATAGCATCAGATTTTATCCTAAAATACAAGACCTTTTCGTGGTTCTTGTCAATTTTTGTTGGTTTTCATCTAATGAACTTATTTCAGTCAGCTGGATCTTTCTTCTTCAAAGCAAAAAGATTTTATCTTGAAATACAAGAACTTTTCGTGGTTTTGTTGATTTTCAGCAAATGAACATATTTCAGCGAGCGAGAAGTTTTTTCTTTGATAGCGTCAGATTTTATCTTAAAATACAAGAACTTTTCGTGGTTCTTGTCAATTTTTGTTGGTTTTCATCTGATGAACTTATTTCAGTCACCTCGATCTTTCTTCTTCAAAGCAAAAGATTTTATCTTGAAATACAAGAACTTTTCGTGGTTTTGTTGATTTTCAGCAAATGAACATATTTCAGTGAGCTGGAAGTTTTTTCTTTAATAGCATCAGATTTTATCCTAAAATACAAGAACTTTTCGTGGTTGTTGTCAATTTTTGTTGGTTTTCATCTAATGAACTTATTTCAGTCAGCAAGATCTTTCTTCTTCAAAGCAAAATGATTTTATCTTCAAATACGAGAACTTTTCGTGGTTTTGTTGATTTTCAGCAAATGAACATATTTCAGCGGGCTGGAAGTTTTTTCTTTAATAGAGTCAGATTTTATCTTAAAATACAAGAACTTTTCGTGGTTCTTGTCAATTTTTGTTGATTTTCATCTCATGGACTTATTTCAGTCACCTCGATCTTTCTTCTTCAAAGCAAAAAGATTTTATCTTCAAATACAAGAACTTTTCGTGGTTTTGTTGGTTTTCAGCAAATGAACATATTTCAGCGAGCTGGAAGTTTTTTCTTTGATAGCGTCAGATTTTAACTTAAAATACAAGAACTTTTCGTGGTTCTTGTCAATTTTTGTTGGCTTTGATCGAATGAACTTATTTCAGTCAGCTGGATCTTTCTTCTTCAAAGCAAAAAGATTTTATCTTCAAATACGAGAACTTTTCGTGGTTTTGTTGATTTTCAGCAAATGAACATATTTCAGCGAGCTGGAAGTTTTTTCTTTAATAGCCTCAGATTTTATCTTAAAATACAAGAACTTTTCGTCGTTCTTGTCAATTTTTGTTGGTTTTCATCTGATGAACTTATTTCAGTCACCTCGATCTTTCTTCTTCAAAGCAAAAAGATTTTATCTTCAAATACGAGAACTTTTCGTGGTTTTGTTGATTTTCAGCAAATGAACATATTTCAGCGAGCTGGAAGTTTTTTCTTTAATAGCCTCAGATTTTATCTTAAAATACAAGAACTTTTCGTGGTTCTTGTCAATTTTTGTTGGTTTTCATCTAATGAACTTATTTCAGTCACCTCGATCTTTCTTCTTCAAAGCAAACAGATTTTATCTTCAAATACAAGAACTTTTTGTGGTTTTGTTGATTTTCAGCAAATGAACATATTTCAGCGAGCTGGAAGTTTTTTCTTTAATAGCCTCAGATTTTATCTTAAAATACAAGAACTTTTCGTGGTTCTTGTCAATTTTTGTTGGTTTTCATCGAATGAACTTATTTCAGTCACCTCGATCTTTCTTCTTCAAAGCAAAAGATTTTATCTTCAAATACAAGAACTTTTCGTGGTTTTGTTGATTTTCAGCAAATGAACATATTTCAGCGAGCTGGAAGTTTTTTCTTTAATAGCATCAGATTTTATCCTAAAATACAAGAACTTTTCGTGGTTCTTGTCAATTTTTGTTGGTTTTCATCTAATGAACTTATTTCAGTCAGCTAGATCTTTCTTCTTCAAAGCAAAAAGATTTTATCTTGAAATACAAGAACTTTTCGTGGTTTTGTTGATATTCAGCAAATGAACATATTTCAGCGAGCGAGAAGTTTTTTCTTTGATAGCGTCAGATTTTATCTTAAAATACAAGAACTTTTCGTGGTTCTTGTCAATTTTTGTTGGTTTTCATCTGATGAACTTATTTCAGTCACCTCGATCTTTCTTCTTCAAAGCAAAAAGATTTTATCTTCAAATACGAGAACTTTTCGTGGTTTTGTTGATTTTCAGCAAATGAACATATTTCAGCAAGCTGGAAGTTTTTTCTTCAATAGCGTCAGATTTTATCTTAAAATACAAGAACTTTTCGTGGTTCTTGTCAATTTTTGTTGGTTTTCATCGAATGAACTTATTTCAGTCACCTCGATCTTTCTTCTTCAAAGCAAAAAGATTTTATCTTCAAAGAGGAGAACTTTTCGTGATTTTGTTGATTTTCAGCAAATGAACATATTTCAGCGAGCTGGAAGTTTTTTCTTTAATAGCATCAGATTTTATCCTAAAATACAAGAACCTTTCGTGGTTCTTGTCAATTTTTGTTGGTTTTCATCTAATGAACATATTTCAGTCAGCTAGAACTTTCTTCTTCAAAGCAAAAAGATTTTATCTTCAAACACAAGAACTTTTCGTGGTTTTGTTGATTTTCAGCAAATGAACATATTTCAGCGAGATGGAAGTTTTTTCTTTAATTGCATCAGATTTTATCTTAAAATACAAGAACTTTTCGTGGTTCTTGTCAATTATTTTTGGTTTTCATCTATTGAACTTATTTCAGTCACCTCGATCTTTCTTCTTCAAAGCAAAAGATTTTATCTTCAAATACAAGAACTTTTCGTGGTTTTGTTGATTTTCAGCAAATGAACATATTTCAGCGAGCGAGAAGTTTTTCTTCAATAGCCTCAGATTTTATCTTAAAATACAAGAACTTTTCGTGGTTCTTGTCAATTTTTGTTGGTTTTCATCTAATGAACTTATTTCAGTCACCTCGATCTTTCTTCTTCAAAGCAAAAGATTTTATCTTCAAATACAATAACTTTTCGTGGTTTTGTTGATTTTCAGCAAATGAACATATTTCAGCGAGCTGGAAGTTTTTTTCTTCAAAAGCGTCAGATTTTATCTTAAAATACAAGAACTTTTCGTGGTTCTTGTCAATTTTTGTTGATTTTCATCTCATGAACTTATTTCAGTCACCTCGATCTTTCTTCTTCAAAGCAAAAAGATTTTATCTTGAAATACAAGAACTTTTCGTGGTTTTGTTGGTTTTCAGCAAATGAACATATTTCAGCGAGCTGGAAGTTTTTTCTTTAATAGCGCAAGATTTTATCTTGAAATACAAGAACATTTCGTGGTTCTTGTCAATTTTTGTTGGTTTTCATCTGATGAACTTATTTCAGTCACCTCGATCTTTCTTCTTCAAAGCAAAAAGATTTTATCTTCAAATACGAGAACTTTTCGTGGTTTTGTTGATTTTCAGCAAATGAACATATTTCAGCGAGCTGGAAGTTTTTTCTTTAATAGCGTCAGATTTTATCTTAAAATACAAGAACTTTTCGTGGTTCTTGTCAATTTTTGTTAGTTTTCATCTAATGAACTTATTTCAGTCACCTCGATCTTTCTTCTTCAAAGCAAAAAGATTTTATCTTCAAATACGAGAACTTTTCGTGATTTTGTTGATTTTCAGCAAATGAACATATTTCAGCGAGCTGGAAGTTTTTTCTTTAATAGCATCAGATTTTATCCTAAAATGCAAGAACCTTTCGTGGTTCTTGTCAATTTTTGTTGGTTTTCATCTAATGAACATATTTCAGTCAGCTAGAACTTTCTTCTTCAAAGCAAAAAGATTTTATCTTCAAACACAAGAACTTTTCGTGGTTTTGTTGATTTTCAGCAAATGAACATATTTCAGCGAGATGGAAGTTTTTTCTTTAATTGCATCAGATTTTATCCTAAAATACAAGAACTTTTCGTGGTTCTTGTCAATTTTTGTTGGTTTTCATCTGATGAACTTATTTCAGTCACCTCGATCTTTCTTCTTCAAAGCAAAAAGATTTTATCTTCAAATACAAGAACTTTTCATGGTTTTGTTGATTTTCAGCAAATGAACATATTTCAGCGAGCTAGAAGTTTTTTCTTTAATAGCCTCAGATTTTATCTTAAAATACAAGAACTTTTCGTGGTTCTTGTCAATTTTTTTTGGTTTTCATCTATTGAACTTATTTCAGTCACCTCGATCTTTCTTCTTCAAAGCAAAAAGATTTTATCTTCAAATACAAGAACTTTTCGTGGTTTTGTTGATTTTCAGCAAATGAACATATTTCAGCGAGCTAGAAGTTTTTCTTCAATAGCCTCAGATTTTATCTTAAAATACAAGAACTTTTCGTGGTTCTTGTCAATTTTTGTTGGTTTTCATCTAATGAACTTATTTCAGTCACCTCGATCTTTCTTCTTCAAAGCAAAAGATTTTATCTTCAAATACAATAACTTTTCGTGGTTTTGTTGATTTTCAGCAAATGAACATATTTCAGCGAGCTGGAAGTTTTTTCTTTAATAGCCTCAGATTTTATCCTAAAATACAAGAACTTTTCGTGGTTCTTGTCAATTTTTGTTGGTTTTCATCTAATGAACTTATTTCATGCAGCAAGATCTTTCTTCTTCAAAGCAAAAAGATTTTATCTTCAAATACAAGAACTTTTCGTGGTTTTGTTGATTTTCAGCAAATGAACATATTTCAGCGAGCTGGAAGTTTTTTCTTTAATAGCGTCAGATTTTATCTTAAAATACAAGAACTTTTCGTGGTTCTTGTCAATTTTTGTTGACTTTCATCTCATGAACTTATTTCAGTCACCTCGATCTTTCTTCTTCAAAGCAAAAAGATTTTATCTTCAAATACAAGAACTTTTCGTGGTTTTGTTGGTTTTCAGCAAATGAACATATTTCAGCGAGCTGGAAGTTTTTTCTTTAATAGCGCAAGATTTTATCTTGAAATACAAGAACATTTCGTGGTTCTTGTCAATTTTTGTTGGTTTTCATCTGATGAACTTATTTCAGTCACCTCGATCTTTCTTCTTCAAAGCAAAAAGATTTTATCTTCAAATACGAGAACTTTTCGTGGTTTTGTTGATTTTCAGCAAATGAACATATTTCAGCGAGCTGGAAGTTTTTTCTTTAATGGCGTCAGATTTTATCTTAAAATACAAGAACCTATCGTGGTTCTTGTCAATTTTTGTTAGTTTTCATCTAATGAACTTATTTCAGTCACCTCGATCTTTCTTCTTCAAAGCAAAAAGATTTTATCTTCAAATACAAGAACTTTTTGTGGTTTTGTTGATTTTCAGCAAAGGAACATATTTCAGCGAGCCAGAAGTTTTTTCTTTCATAGCGTCAGATTTTATCTTAAAATACAAGAACTTTTCGTGGTTCTTGTCAATTTTTGTTGGCTTTGGTCGAATGAACTTATTTCAGTCAGCTAGATCTTTCTTCTTCAAAGCAAAAAGATTTTATCTTCAAATACGAGAACTTTTCGTGGTTTTGTTGATTTTCAGCAAATGAACATATTTCAGCGAGCGAGACGTTTTTTCTTTAATAGCCTCAGATTTTATCCTAAAATACAAGAACTTTTCGTGGTTCTTGTCAATTTTTGTTGGTTTTGATCGAATGAACTTATTTCGGTCAGCTGGATCTTTCTTCAAAGCAAAAAGATTTTATCTTGAAATACAAGAACTTTTCGTGGTTTTGTTGATTTTCAGCAAATGAACATATTTCAGCGAGCTGGAAGTTTTTTCTTTAATAGCATCAGATTTTATCCTAAAATACAAGAACTTTTCGTGGTTCTTGTCAATTTTTGTTGCTTTTTATCTAATGAACTTATTTCAGTCAGCTAGATCTTTCTTCTTCAAAGCAAAAAGATTTTATCTTGAAATACAAGAACTTTTCGTGGTTTTGTTGATTTTCAGCAAATGAACATATTTCAGCGAGCGAGAAGTTTTTTCTTTGATAGCGTCAGATTTTATCTTAAAATACAAGAACTTTTCGTGGTTCTTGTCAATTTTTGTTGGATTTGATCGAATGAACTTATTTCAGTCAGCCAGATCTTTCTTCTTCAAAGCAAAAAGATTTTATCTTCAAATACAAGAACTTTTCGTGGTTTTGTTGATTTTCAGCAAATGAACATATTTCAGCGAGCGAGAAGTTTTTTCTTTAATAGCCTCAGATTTTATCTTAAAATACAAGAACTTTTCGTGGTTCTTGTCAATTTTTGTTGGTTTTCATCTGATGAACTTATTTCAGTTACCTCGATCTTTCTTCTTCAAAGCAAAAGATTTTATCTTGAAATACAAGAACTTTTCGTGGTTTTGTTGATTTTCAGCAAATGAACATATTTCAGCGAGCTGGAAGTTTTTTCTTTAATAGCATCAGATTTTATCCTAAAATACAAGAACTTTTCGTGGTTCTTGTCAATTTTTGTTGGTTTTCATCTAATGAACTTATTTCAGTCAGCAAGATCTTTCTTCTTCAAAGCAAAATGATATTATCTTGAAATACAATAACTTTTCGTGGTTTTGTTGATTTTCAGCAAATGAACATATTTCAGCGAGCGAGAAGTTTTTTCTTTGATAGCGTCAGCTTTTATCTTAAAATACAAGAACTTTTCGTGGTTCTTGTCAATTTTGGTTGGAGTTGATCGAATGAACTTATTTCAGTCAGCCAGATCTTTCTTCTTCAAAGCAAAAAGATTTTATCTTCAAATACGAGAACTTTTCGTGGTTTTGTTGATTTTCAGCAAATGAACATATTTCAGCGGGCTGGAAGTTTTTTCTTTAATAGAGTCAGATTTTATCTTAAAATACAAGAACTTTTCGTGGTTCTTGTCAATTTTTCTTGATTTTCATCTCATGAACTTATTTCAGTCACCTCGATCTTTCTTCTTCAAAGCAAAAAGATTTTATCTTCAAATACAAGAACTTTTCGTGGTTTTGTTGGTTTTCAGCAAATGAACATATTTCAGCGAGCTGGACGTTTTTTCTTTGATAGCGTCAGATTTTAACTTAAAATACAAGAACTTTTCGTGGTTCTTGTCAATTTTTGTTGGCTTTGATCGAATGAACTTATTTCAGTCAGCTAGATCTTTCTTCTTCAAAGCAAAAAGATTTTATCTTCAAATACGAGAACTTTTCGTGGTTTTGTTGATTTTCAGCAAATGAACATATTTCAGCGAGCTGGAAGTTTTTTCTTTAATAGCCTCAGATTTTATCTTAAAATACAAGAACTTTTCGTCGTTCTTGTCAATTTTTGTTGGTTTTCATCTGATGAACTTATTTCAGTCACCTCGATCTTTCTTCTTCAAAGCAAAAAGATTTTATCTTCAAATACGAGAACTTTTCGTGGTTTTGTTGATTTTCAGCAAATGAACATATTTCAGCGAGCTGGAAGTTTTTTCTTTAATAGCCTCAGATTTTATCTTAAAATACAAGAACTTTTCGTGGTTCTTGTCAATTTTTGTTGGTTTTCATCTCATGAACTTATTTCAGTCACCTCGATCTTTCTTCTTCAAAGCAAAAAGATTTTATCTTCAAATACAAGAACTTTTCGTGGTTTTGTTGATTTTCAGCAAATGAACATATTTCAGCGAGCTAGAAGTTTTTTCTTTAATAGCCTCAGATTTTATCTTAAAATACAAGAACTTTTCGTCGTTCTTGTCAATTTTTGTTGGTTTTCATCGAATGAACTTATTTCAGTCACCTCGATCTTTCTTCTTCAAAGCAAAAGATTTTATCTTCAAATACAATAACTTTTCGTGGTTTTGTTGATTTTCAGCAAATGAACATATTTCAGCGAGCTGGAAGTATTTTCTTTAATAGCGTCAGATTTTATCTTAAAATACAAGAACTTTTCGTGGTTCTTGTCAATTTTTGTTGATTTTCATCTCATGAACTTATTTCAGTCAGCTAGATCTTTCTTCTTCAAAGCAAAAAGATTTTATCTTCAAATACGAGAACTTTTCGTGGTTTTGTTGGTTTTCAGCAAATGAACATATTTCAGCGAGCTGGAAGTTTTTTCTTTAATAGCGCAAGATTTTATCTTAAAATACAAGAACTTTTCGTGGTTCTTGTCAATTTTTGTTGGTTTTGATCGAATGAACTTATTTCAGTCAGCTAGATCTTTCTTCTTCAAAGCAAAAAGATTTAATCTTCAAATACAAGAACTTTTCGTGGTTTTGTTGATTTTCAGCAAATGAACATATTTCAGCGAGCTGGAAGTTTTTTCTTTAATAGCGTCAGATTTTATCTTAAAATACAAGAACTTTCCGTGGTTCTTGTCAATTTTTGTTCGTTTTCATCTGATGAACTTATTTCAGTCACCTCGATCTTTCTTCTTCAAAGCAAAAAGATTTTATCTTCAAATACAAGAACTTTTCGTGGTTTTGTTGATTTTCAGCAAATGAACATATTTCAGCGAGCTAGAAGTTTTTTCTTTAATAGCCTCAGATTTTATCTTAAAATACAAGAACTTTTCGTGGTTCTTGTCAATTTTTGTTGATTTTCATCTCATGAACTTATTTCAGTCAGCTAGATCTTTCTTCTTCAAAGCAAAAAGATTTTATCTTCAAATACGAGAACTTTTCGTGGTTTTGTTGGTTTTCAGCAAATGAACATATTTCAGCGAGCTGGAAGTTTTTTCTTTAATAGCGCAAGATTTTATCTTAAAATACAAGAACTTTTCGTGGTTCTTGTCAATTTTTGTTGGTTTTGATCGAATGAACTTATTTCAGTCAGCTAGATCTTTCTTCTTCAAAGCAAAAAGATTTAATCTTCAAATACAAGAACTTTTCGTGGTTTTGTTGATTTTCAGCAAATGAACATATTTCAGCGAGCTGGAAGTTTTTTCTTTAATAGCGTCAGATTTTATCTTAAAATACAAGAACTTTCCGTGGTTCTTGTCAATTTTTCTTGATTTTCATCTCATGAACTTATTTCAGTCACCTCGATCTTTCTTCTTCAAAGCAAAAAGATTTTATCTTCAAATACAAGAACTTTTCGTGGTTTTGTTGGTTTTCAGCAAATGAACATATTTCAGCGAGCTGGACGTTTTTTCTTTGATAGCGTCAGATTTTAACTTAAAATACAAGAACTTTTCGTGGTTCTTGTCAATTTTTGTTGGCTTTGATCGAATGAACTTATTTCAGTCAGCTAGATCTTTCTTCTTCAAAGCAAAAAGATTTTATCTTCAAATACGAGAACTTTTCGTGGTTTTGTTGATTTTCAGCAAATGAACATATTTCAGCGAGCTGGAAGTTTTTTCTTTAATAGCCTCAGATTTTATCTTAAAATACAAGAACTTTTCGTCGTTCTTGTCAATTTTTGTTGGTTTTCATCTGATGAACTTATTTCAGTCACCTCGATCTTTCTTCTTCAAAGCAAAAAGATTTTATCTTCAAATACGAGAACTTTTCGTGGTTTTGTTGATTTTCAGCAAATGAACATATTTCAGCGAGCTGGAAGTTTTTTCTTTAATAGCCTCAGATTTTATCTTAAAATACAAGAACTTTTCGTGGTTCTTGTCAATTTTTGTTGGTTTTCATCTCATGAACTTATTTCAGTCACCTCGATCTTTCTTCTTCAAAGCAAAAAGATTTTATCTTCAAATACAAGAACTTTTCGTGGTTTTGTTGATTTTCAGCAAATGAACATATTTCAGCGAGCTAGAAGTTTTTTCTTTAATAGCCTCAGATTTTATCTTAAAATACAAGAACTTTTCGTCGTTCTTGTCAATTTTTGTTGGTTTTCATCGAATGAACTTATTTCAGTCACCTCGATCTTTCTTCTTCAAAGCAAAAGATTTTATCTTCAAATACAATAACTTTTCGTGGTTTTGTTGATTTTCAGCAAATGAACATATTTCAGCGAGCTGGAAGTATTTTCTTTAATAGCGTCAGATTTTATCTTAAAATACAAGAACTTTTCGTGGTTCTTGTCAATTTTTGTTGATTTTCATCTCATGAACTTATTTCAGTCAGCTAGATCTTTCTTCTTCAAAGCAAAAAGATTTTATCTTCAAATACGAGAACTTTTCGTGGTTTTGTTGGTTTTCAGCAAATGAACATATTTCAGCGAGCTGGAAGTTTTTTCTTTAATAGCGCAAGATTTTATCTTAAAATACAAGAACTTTTCGTGGTTCTTGTCAATTTTTGTTGGTTTTGATCGAATGAACTTATTTCAGTCAGCTAGATCTTTCTTCTTCAAAGCAAAAAGATTTAATCTTCAAATACAAGAACTTTTCGTGGTTTTGTTGATTTTCAGCAAATGAACATATTTCAGCGAGCTGGAAGTTTTTTCTTTAATAGCGTCAGATTTTATCTTAAAATACAAGAACTTTCCGTGGTTCTTGTCAATTTTTGTTCGTTTTCATCTGATGAACTTATTTCAGTCACCTCGATCTTTCTTCTTCAAAGCAAAAAGATTTTATCTTCAAATACAAGAACTTTTCGTGGTTTTGTTGATTTTCAGCAAATGAACATATTTCAGCGAGCTAGAAGTTTTTTCTTTAATAGCCTCAGATTTTATCTTAAAATACAAGAACTTTTCGTGGTTCTTGTCAATTTTTGTTGATTTTCATCTCATGAACTTATTTCAGTCAGCTAGATCTTTCTTCTTCAAAGCAAAAAGATTTTATCTTCAAATACGAGAACTTTTCGTGGTTTTGTTGGTTTTCAGCAAATGAACATATTTCAGCGAGCTGGAAGTTTTTTCTTTAATAGCGCAAGATTTTATCTTAAAATACAAGAACTTTTCGTGGTTCTTGTCAATTTTTGTTGGTTTTGATCGAATGAACTTATTTCAGTCAGCTAGATCTTTCTTCTTCAAAGCAAAAAGATTTAATCTTCAAATACAAGAACTTTTCGTGGTTTTGTTGATTTTCAGCAAATGAACATATTTCAGCGAGCTGGAAGTTTTTTCTTTAATAGCGTCAGATTTTATCTTAAAATACAAGAACTTTCCGTGGTTCTTGTCAATTTTTCTTGATTTTCATCTCATGAACTTATTTCAGTCACCTCGATCTTTCTTCTTCAAAGCAAAAAGATTTTATCTTCAAATACAAGAACTTTTCGTGGTTTTGTTGGTTTTCAGCAAATGAACATATTTCAGCGAGCTGGACGTTTTTTCTTTGATAGCGTCAGATTTTAACTTAAAATACAAGAACTTTTCGTGGTTCTTGTCAATTTTTGTTGGCTTTGATCGAATGAACTTATTTCAGTCAGCTAGATCTTTCTTCTTCAAAGCAAAAAGATTTTATCTTCAAATACGAGAACTTTTCGTGGTTTTGTTGATTTTCAGCAAATGAACATATTTCAGCGAGCTGGAAGTTTTTTCTTTAATAGCCTCAGATTTTATCTTAAAATACAAGAACTTTTCGTCGTTCTTGTCAATTTTTGTTGGTTTTCATCTGATGAACTTATTTCAGTCACCTCGATCTTTCTTCTTCAAAGCAAAAAGATTTTATCTTCAAATACGAGAACTTTTCGTGGTTTTGTTGATTTTCAGCAAATGAACATATTTCAGCGAGCTGGAAGTTTTTTCTTCAATAGCCTCAGATTTTATCTTAAAATACAAGAACTTTTCGTGGTTCTTGTCAATTTTTGTTGGTTTTCATCTCATGAACTTATTTCAGTCACCTCGATCTTTCTTCTTCAAAGCAAAAAGATTTTATCTTCAAATACAAGAACTTTTCGTGGTTTTGTTGATTTTCAGCAAATGAACATATTTCAGCGAGCTAGAAGTTTTTTCTTTAATAGCCTCAGATTTTATCTTAAAATACAAGAACTTTTCGTGGTTCTTGTCAATTTTTGTTGATTTTCATCTCATGAACTTATTTCAGTCAGCTAGATCTTTCTTCTTCAAAGCAAAAAGATTTTATCTTCAAATACGAGAACTTTTCGTGGTTTTGTTGGTTTTCAGCAAATGAACATATTTCAGCGAGCTGGAAGTTTTTTCTTTAATAGCGCAAGATTTTATCTTAAAATACAAGAACTTTTCGTGGTTCTTGTCAATTTTTGTTGGTTTTGATCGAATGAACTTATTTCAGTCACCTCGATCTTTCTTCTTCAAAGCAAAAAGATTTAATCTTCAAATACAAGAACTTTTCGTGGTTTTGTTGATTTTCAGCAAATGAACATATTTCAGCGAGCTGGAAGTTTTTTCTTTAATAGCGTCAGATTTTATCTTAAAATACAAGAACTTTCCGTGGTTCTTGTCAATTTTTGTTCGTTTTCATCTGATGAACTTATTTCAGTCACCTCGATCTTTCTTCTTCAAAGCAAAAAGATTTTATCTTCAAATACAAGAACTTTTCGTGGTTTTGTTGATTTTCAGCAAATGAACATATTTCAGCGAGCCAGAAGTTTTTTCTTTAATAGCCTCAGATTTTATCTTAAAATACAAGAACTTTTCGTGGTTCTTGTCAATTTTTGTTGGTTTTCATCGAATGAACTTATTTCAGTCACCGCGATCTTTCTTCTTCAAAGCAAAAGATTTTATCTTCAAATACAAGAACTTTTCGTGGTTTTGTTGATTTTCAGCAAATGAACATATTTCAGCGAGCTGGAAGTATTTTCTTTAATAGCGTCAGATTTTATCTTAAAATACAAGAACTTTTCGTGGTTCTTGTCAATTTTTGTTGATTTTCATCTCATGAACTTATTTCAGTCAGCTAGATCTTTCTTCTTCAAAGCAAAAAGATTTTATCTTCAAATACGAGAACTTTTCGTGGTTTTGTTGGTTTTCAGCAAATGAACATATTTCAGCGAGCTGGAAGTTTTTTCTTTAATAGCGCAAGATTTTATCTTAAAATACAAGAACTTTTCGTGGTTCTTGTCAATTTTTGTTGGTTTTGATCGAATGAACTTATTTCAGTCAGCTCGATCTTTCTTCTTCAAAGCAAAAAGATTTAATCTTCAAATACAAGAACTTTTCGTGGTTTTGTTGATTTTCAGCAAATGAACATATTTCAGCGAGCTGGAAGTTTTTTCTTTAATAGCGTCAGATTTTATCTTAAAATACAAGAACTTTCCGTGGTTCTTGTCAATTTTTGTTCGTTTTCATCTGATGAACTTATTTCAGTCACCTCGATCTTTCTTCTTCAAAGCAAAAAGATTTTATCTTCAAATAGGAGAACTTTTCGTGGTTTTGTTGATTTTCAGCAAATGAACATATTTCAGCGAGCTGGAAGTTTTTTCTTTAATAGCGTCAGATATTTTCTTAAAATACAAGAACTTTTCGTGGTTCTTGTCAATTTTTGTTGGTTTCCATCTAATGAACTTATTTCAGTCACCTCGATCTTTCTTCTTCAAAGCAAAAAGATTTTATCTTCAAATACGAGAACTTTTCGTGGTTCTTGTCAATTTTGGTTGGAGTTGATCGAATGAACTTATTTCAGTCAGCCAGATCTTTCTTCTTCAAAGCAAAAAGATTTTATCTTCAAATACGAGACCTTTTCGTGGTTTTGTTGATTTTCAGCAAATGAACATATTTCAGCGAGCTGAAAGTTTTTTCTTTAATAGCCTCAGATTTTATCTTAAAATACAAGAACTTTTCGTGGTTCTTGTCAATTTTTGTTGGTTTTCATCTAATGAACTTATTTCAGTCACCTCGTCTTTCTTCTTCAAAGCAAAAAGATTTTATCTTCAAATACAAGAACTTTTCGTGGTTTTGTTGATTTTCAGCAAATGAACATATTTCAGCGAGCTAGAAGTTTTTTCTTTAATAGCCTCAGATTTTATCTTAAAATACAAGAACTTTTCGTGGTTCTTGTCAATTTTTGTTGGTTTTCATCGAATGAACTTATTTCAGTCACCTCGATCTTTCTTCTTCAAAGCAAAAGATTATATCTTCAAATACAAGAACTTTTCGTGGTTTTGTTGATTTTCAGCAAATGAACATATTTCAGCGAGCTGGAAGTTTTTTCTTTAATAGCGTCAGATTTTATCTTAAAATACAAGAACTTTTCGTGGTTCTTGTCAATTTTTGTTCGTTTTCATCTGATGAACTTATTTCAGTCACCTCGATCTTTCTTCTTCAAAGCAAAAAGATTTTATCTTCAAATACGAGAACTTTTCGTGGTTTTGTTGATTTTCAGCAAATGAACATATTTCAGCGAGCTGGAAGTTTTTTCTTTAATAGCGTCAGATTTTATCTTAAAATACCAGAACTTTTCGTGGTTCTTGTCAATTTTTGTTGGCTTTGATCGAATGAACTTATTTCAGTCAGCTAGATCTTTCTTCTTCAAAGCAAAAAGATTTTATCTTCAAATACGAGAACTTTTCGTGGTTTTGTTGATATTCAGCAAATGAACATATTTCAGCGAGCTGGAAGGTTTTTCTTTAATAGCCTCAGATTTTATCTTAAAATACAAGAACTTTTCGTCGTTCTTGTCAATTTTTGTTGGTTTTCATCTGATGAACTTATTTCAGTCACCTCGATCTTTCTTCTTCAAAGCAAAAAGATTTTATCTTCAAATACGAGAACTTTTCGTGGTTTTGTTGATTTTCAGCAAATGAACATATTTCAGCGAGCTGGAAGTTTTTTCTTTAATAGCCTCAGATTTTATCTTAAAATACAAGAACTTTTCGTGGTTCTTGTCAATTTTTGTTGGTTTTCATCTAATGAACTTCTTTCAGTCACCTCGATCTTTCTTCTTCAAAGCAAAAGATTTTATCTTCAAATACAAGAACTTTTCGTGGTTTTGTTGATTTTCAGCAAATGAACATATTTCAGCGAGCTGTAAGTATTTTCTTTAATAGCGTCAGATTTTATCTTAAAATACAAGAACTTTTCGTGGTTCTTGTCAATTTTTGTTGGCTTTGGTCGAATGAACTTATTTCAGTCAGCTAGATCTTTCTTCTTCAAAGCAAAAAGATGTTATCTTCAAATACGAGAACTTTTCGTGGTTTTGTTGGTTTTCAGCAAATGAACATATTTCAGCGAGCTGGAAGTTTTTTCTTTAATAGCGCAAGATTTTATCTTAAAATACAAGAACTTTTCGTGGTTCTTGTCAATTTTTGTTGGTTTTGATCGAATGAACTTATTTCAGTCAGCTAGATCTTTCTTCTTCAAAGCAAAAAGATTTAATCTTCAAATACAAGAACTTTTCGTGGTTTTGTTGATTTTCAGCAAATGAACATATTTCAGCGAGCTGGAAGTTTTTTCTTTAATAGCGTCAGATTTTATCTTAAAATACAAGAACTTTCCGTGGTTCTTGTCAATTTTTGTTCGTTTTCATCTGATGAACTTATTTCAGTCACCTCGATCTTTCTTCTTCAAAGCAAAAAGATTTTATCTTCAAATACAAGAACTTTTCGTGGTTTTGTTGATTTTCAGCAAATGAACATATTTCAGCGAGCTAGAAGTTTTTTCTTTAATAGCCTCAGATTTTATCTTAAAATACAAGAACTTTTCGTGGTTCTTGTCAATTTTTGTTGGTTTTCATCGAATGAACTTATTTCAGTCACCTCGATCTTTCTTCTTCAAAGCAAAAGATTTTATCTTCAAATACAAGAACTTTTCGTGGTTTTGTTGATTTTCAGCAAATGAACATATTTCAGCGAGCTGGAAGTATTTTCTTTAATAGCGTCAGATTTTATCTTAAAATACAAGAACTTTTCGTGGTTCTTGTGAATTTTTGTTGATTTTCATCTCATGAACTTATTTCAGTCAGCTAGATCTTTCTTCTTCAAAGCAAAAAGATTTTATCTTCAAATACGAGAACTTTTCGTGGTTTTGTTGGTTTTCAGCAAATGAACATATTTCAGCGAGCTGGAAGTTTTTTCTTTAATAGCGCAAGATTTTATCTTAAAATACAAGAACTTTTCGTGGTTCTTGTCAATTTTTGTTGGTTTTGATCGAATGAACTTATTTCAGTCAGCTAGATCTTTCTTCTTCAAAGCAAAAAGATTTAATCTTCAAATACAAGAACTTTTCGTGGTTTTGTGGATTTTCAGCAAATGAACATATTTCAGCGAGCTGGAAGTTTTTTCTTTAATAGCGTCAGATTTTATCTTAAAATACAAGAACTTTCCGTGGTTCTTGTCAATTTTTGTTCGTTTTCATCTGATGAACTTATTTCAGTCACCTCGATCTTTCTTCTTCAAAGCAAAAAGATTTTATCTTCAAATAGGAGAACTTTTCGTGGTTTTGTTGATTTTCAGCAAATGAACATATTTCAGCGAGCTGGAAGTTTTTTCTTTAATAGCGTCAGATTTTATCTTAAAATACAAGAACTTTTCGTGGTTCTTGTCAATTTTTGTTGGTTTCCATCTAATGAACTTATTTCAGTCACCTCGATCTTTCTTCTTCAAAGCAAAAAGATTTTATCTTCAAATACGAGAACTTTTCGTGGTTCTTGTCAATTTTGGTTGGAGTTGATCGAATGAACTTATTTCAGTCAGCCAGATCTTTCTTCTTCAAAGCAAAAAGATTTTATCTTCAAATACGAGAACTTTTCGTGGTTTTGTTGATTTTCAGCAAATGAACATATTTCAGCGAGCTGAAAGTTTTTTCTTTAATAGCCTCAGATTTTATCTTAAAATACAAGAACTTTTCGTGGTTCTTGTCAATTTTTGTTGGTTTTCATCTAATGAACTTATTTCAGTCATCTCGTCTTTCTTCTTCAAAGCAAAAAGATTTTATCTTCAAATACAAGAACTTTTCGTGGTTTTGTTGATTTTCAGCAAATGAACATATTTCAGCGAGCTAGAAGTTTTTTCTTTAATAGCCTCAGATTTTATCTTAAAATACAAGAACTTTTCGTGGTTCTTGTCAATTTTTGTTGGTTTTCATCGAATGAACTTATTTCAGTCACCTCGATCTTTCTTCTTCAAAGCAAAAGATTATATCTTCAAATACAAGAACTTTTCGTGGTTTTGTTGATTTTCAGCAAATGAACATATTTCAGCGAGCTGGAAGTTTTTTCTTTAATAGCGTCAGATTTTATCTTAAAATACAAGAACTTTTCGTGGTTCTTGTCAATTTTTGTTCGTTTTCATCTGATGAACTTATTTCAGTCACCTCGATCTTTCTTCTTCAAAGCAAAAAGATTTTATCTTCAAATACGAGAACTTTTCGTGGTTTTGTTGATTTTCAGCAAATGAACATATTTCAGCGAGCTGGAAGTTTTTTCTTTAATAGCGTCAGATTTTATCTTAAAATACCAGAACTTTTCGTGGTTCTTGTCAATTTTTGTTGGCTTTGATCGAATGAACTTATTTCAGTCAGCTAGATCTTTCTTCTTCAAAGCAAAAAGATTTTATCTTCAAATACGAGAACTTTTCGTGGTTTTGTTGATATTCAGCAAATGAACATATTTCAGCGAGCTGGAAGGTTTTTCTTTAATAGCCTCAGATTTTATCTTAAAATACAAGAACTTTTCGTCGTTCTTGTCAATTTTTGTTGGTTTTCATCTGATGAACTTATTTCAGTCACCTCGATCTTTCTTCTTCAAAGCAAAAAGATTTTATCTTCAAATACGAGAACTTTTCGTGGTTTTGTTGATTTTCAGCAAATGAACATATTTCAGCGAGCTGGAAGTTTTTTCTTTAATAGCCTCAGATTTTATCTTAAAATACAAGAACTTTTCGTGGTTCTTGTCAATTTTTGTTGGTTTTCATCTAATGAACTTCTTTCAGTCACCTCGATCTTTCTTCTTCAAAGCAAAAGATTTTATCTTCAAATACAAGAACTTTTCGTGGTTTTGTTGATTTTCAGCAAATGAACATATTTCAGCGAGCTGTAAGTATTTTCTTTAATAGCGTCAGATTTTATCTTAAAATACAAGAACTTTTCGTGGTTCTTGTCAATTTTTGTTGGCTTTGGTCGAATGAACTTATTTCAGTCAGCTAGATCTTTCTTCTTCAAAGCAAAAAGATGTTATCTTCAAATACGAGAACTTTTCGTGGTTTTGTTGGTTTTCAGCAAATGAACATATTTCAGCGAGCTGGAAGTTTTTTCTTTAATAGCGCAAGATTTTATCTTAAAATACAAGAACTTTTCGTGGTTCTTGTCAATTTTTGTTGGTTTTGATCGAATGAACTTATTTCAGTCAGCTAGATCTTTCTTCTTCAAAGCAAAAAGATTTAATCTTCAAATACAAGAACTTTTCGTGGTTTTGTTGATTTTCAGCAAATGAACATATTTCAGCGAGCTGGAAGTTTTTTCTTTAATAGCGTCAGATTTTATCTTAAAATACAAGAACTTTCCGTGGTTCTTGTCAATTTTTGTTCGTTTTCATCTGATGAACTTATTTCAGTCACCTCGATCTTTCTTCTTCAAAGCAAAAAGATTTTATCTTCAAATACAAGAACTTTTCGTGGTTTTGTTGATTTTCAGCAAATGAACATATTTCAGCGAGCTAGAAGTTTTTTCTTTAATAGCCTCAGATTTTATCTTAAAATACAAGAACTTTTCGTGGTTCTTGTCAATTTTTGTTGGTTTTCATCGAATGAACTTATTTCAGTCACCTCGATCTTTCTTCTTCAAAGCAAAAGATTTTATCTTCAAATACAAGAACTTTTCGTGGTTTTGTTGATTTTCAGCAAATGAACATATTTCAGCGAGCTGGAAGTTTTTTCTTTAATAGCGCAAGATTTTATCTTAAAATACAAGAACTTTTCGTGGTTCTTGTCAATTTTTGTTGGTTTTGATCGAATGAACTTATTTCAGTCAGCTAGATCTTTCTTCTTCAAAGCAAAAAGATTTAATCTTCAAATACAAGAACTTTTCGTGGTTTTGTTGATTTTCAGCAAATGAACATATTTCAGCGAGCTGGAAGTTTTTTCTTTAATAGCGTCAGATTTTATCTTAAAATACAAGAACTTTCCGTGGTTCTTGTCAATTTTTGTTCGTTTTCATCTGATGAACTTATTTCAGTCACCTCGATCTTTCTTCTTCAAAGCAAAAAGATTTTATCTTCAAATAGGAGAACTTTTCGTGGTTTTGTTGATTTTCAGCAAATGAACATATTTCAGCGAGCTGGAAGTTTTTTCTTTAATAGCGTCAGATTTTATCTTAAAATACAAGAGCTTTTCGTGGTTCTTGTCAATTTTTGTTGGTTTCCATCTAATGAACTTATTTCAGTCACCTCGATCTTTCTTCTTCAAAGCAAAAAGATTTTATCTTCAAATACGAGAACTTTTCGTGGTTCTTGTCAATTTTGGTTGGAGTTGATCGAATGAACTTATTTCAGTCAGCCAGATCTTTCTTCTTCAAAGCAAAAAGATTTTATCTTCAAATACGAGAACTTTTCGTGGTTTTGTTGATTTTCAGCAAATGAACATATTTCAGCGAGCTGAAAGTTTTTTCTTTAATAGCCTCAGATTTTATCTTAAAATACAAGAACTTTTCGTGGTTCTTGTCAATTTTTGTTGGTTTTCATCTAATGAACTTATTTCAGTCATCTCGTCTTTCTTCTTCAAAGCAAAAAGATTTTATCTTCAAATACAAGAACTTTTCGTGGTTTTGTTGATTTTCAGCAAATGAACATATTTCAGCGAGCTAGAAGTTTTTTCTTTAATAGCCTCAGATTTTATCTTAAAATACAAGAACTTTTCGTGGTTCTTGTCAATTTTTGTTGGTTTTCATCGAATGAACTTATTTCAGTCACCTCGATCTTTCTTCTTCAAAGCAAAAGATTATATCTTCAAATACAAGAACTTTTCGTGGTTTTGTTGATTTTCAGCAAATGAACATATTTCAGCGAGCTGGAAGTTTTTTCTTTAATAGCGTCAGATTTTATCTTAAAATACAAGAACTTTTCGTGGTTCTTGTCAATTTTTGTTGATTTTCATCTCATGAACTTATTTCAGTCACCTCGATCTTTCTTCTTCAAAGCAAAAAGATTTTATCTTCAAATACAAGAACTTTTCGTGGTTTTGTTGGTTTTCAGCAAATGAACATATTTCAGCGAGCTAGAAGTTTTTTCTTTAATAGCCTCAGATTTTATCTTAAAATACAAGAACTTTTCGTGGTTCTTGTCAATTTTTGTTGGTTTTCATCGAATGAACTTATTTCAGTCACCTCGATCTTTCTTCTTCAAAGCAAAAGATTTTATCTTCAAATACAAGAACTTTTCGTGGTTTTGTTGATTTTCAGCAAATGAACATATTTCAGCGAGCTGGAAGTATTTTCTTTAATAGCGTCAGATTTTATCTTAAAATACAAGAACTTTTCGTGGTTCTTGTCAATTTTTGTTGATTTTCATCTCATGAACTTATTTCAGTCAGCTAGATCTTTCTTCTTCAAAGCAAAAAGATTTTATCTTCAAATACGAGAACTTTTCGTGGTTTTGTTGGTTTTCAGCAAATGAACATATTTCAGCGAGCTGGAAGTTTTTTCTTTAATAGCGCAAGATTTTATCTTAAAATACAAGAACTTTTCGTGGTTCTTGTCAATTTTTGTTGGTTTTGATCGAATGAACTTATTTCAGTCAGCTAGATCTTTCTTCTTCAAAGCAAAAAGATTTAATCTTCAAATACAAGAACTTTTCGTGGTTTTGTTGATTTTCAGCAAATGAACATATTTCAGCGAGCTGGAAGTTTTTTCTTTAATAGCGTCAGATTTTATCTTAAAATACAAGAACTTTCCGTGGTTCTTGTCAATTTTTGTTCGTTTTCATCTGATGAACTTATTTCAGTCACCTCGATCTTTCTTCTTCAAAGCAAAACGATTTTATCTTCAAATACAAGAACTTTTCGTGGTTTTGTTGATTTTCAGCAAATGAACATATTTCAGCGAGCTAGAAGTTTTTTCTTTAATAGCCTCAGATTTTATCTTAAAATACAAGAACTTTTCGTGGTTCTTGTCAATTTTTGTTGGTTTTCATCGAATGAACTTATTTCAGTCACCTCGATCTTTCTTCTTCAAAGCAAAAGATTTTATCTTCAAATACAAGAACTTTTCGTGGTTTTGTTGATTTTCAGCAAATGAACATATTTCAGCGAGCTGGAAGTATTTTCTTTAATAGCGTCAGATTTTATCTTAAAATACAAGAACTTTTCGTGGTTCTTGTCAATTTTTGTTGATTTTCATCTCATGAACTTATTTCAGTCAGCTAGATCTTTCTTCTTCAAAGCAAAAAGATTTTATCTTCAAATACGAGAACTTTTCATGGTTTTGTTGGTTTTCAGCAAATGAACATATTTCAGCGAGCTGGAAGTTTTTTCTTTAATAGCGCAAGATTTTATCTTAAAATACAAGATCTTTTCGTGGTTCTTGTCAATTTTTGTTGGTTTTGATCGAATGAACTTATTTCAGTCAGCTAGATCTTTCTTCTTCAAAGCAAAAAGATTTAATCTTAAAATACAAGAACTTTCCGTGGTTCTTGTCAATTTTTGTTCGTTTTCATCTGATGAACTTATTTCAGTCACCTCGATCTTTCTTCTTCAAAGCAAAAAGATTTTATCTTCAAATAGGAGAACTTTTCGTGGTTTTGTTGATTTTCAGCAAATGAACATATTTCAGCGAGCTGGAAGTTTTTTCTTTAATAGCGTCACATTTTATCTTAAAATACAAGAACTTTTCGTGGTTCTTGTCAATTTTTGTTGGTTTCCATCTAATGAACTTATTTCAGTCACCTCGATCTTTCTTCTTCAAAGCAAAAAGATTTTATCTTCAAATACGAGAACTTTTCGTGGTTCTTGTCAATTTTGGTTGGAGTTGATCGAATGAACTTATTTCAGTCAGCCAGATCTTTCTTCTTCAAAGCAAAAAGATTTTATCTTCAAATACGAGAACTTTTCGTGGTTTTGTTGATTTTCAGCAAATGAACATATTTCAGCGAGCTGAAAGTTTTTTCTTTAATAGCCTCAGATTTTATCTTAAAATACAAGAACTTTTCGTGGTTCTTGTCAATTTTTGTTGGTTTTCATCTAATGAACTTATTTCAGTCACCTCGTCTTTCTTCTTCAAAGCAAAAAATTTTATCTTCAAATACAAGAACTTTTCGTGGTTTTGTTGATTTTCAGCAAATGAACATATTTCAGCGAGCTAGAAGTTTTTTCTTTAATAGCCTCAGAATTTATCTTAAAATACAAGAACTTTTCGTGGTTCTTGTCACTTTTTGTTGGTTTTCATCGAATGAACTTATTTCAGTCACCTCGATCTTTCTTCTTCAAAGCAAAAGATCATATCTTCAAATACAAGAACTTTTCGTGGTTTTGTTGATTTTCAGCAAATGAACATATTTCAGCGAGCTGGAAGTTTTTTCTTTAATAGCGTCAGATTTTATCTTAAAATACAAGAACTTTTCGTGGTTCTTGTCAATTTTTGTTGATTTTCATCTCATGAACTTATTTCAGTCACCTCGATCTTTCTTCTTCAAAGCAAAAAGATTTTATCTTCAAATACAAGAACTTTTCGTGGTTTTGTTGATTTTCAGCAAATGAACATATTTCAGCGAGCTGGAAGTTTTTTCTTTAATAGCGTCAGATTTTATCTTAAAATACCAGAACTTTTCGTGGTTCTTGTCAATTTTTGTTGGCTTTGATCGAATGAACTTATTTCAGTCAGCTAGATCTTTCTTCTTCAAAGCAAAAAGATTTTATCTTCAAATACGAGAACTTTTCGTGGTTTTGTTGATTTTCAGCAAATGAACATATTTCAGCGAGCTGGAAGGTTTTTCTTTAATAGCCTCAGATTTTATCTTAAAATACAAGAACTTTTCGTCGTTCTTGTCAATTTTTGTTGGTTTTCATCTGATGAACTTATTTCAGTCACCTCGATCTTTCTTCTTCAAAGCAAAAAGATTTTATCTTCAAATACGAGAACTTTTCGTGGTTTTGTTGATTTTCAGCAAATGAACATATTTCAGCGAGCTGGAAGTTTTTTCTTTAATAGCCTCAGATTTTATCTTAAAATACAAGAACTTTTCGTGGTTCTTGTCAATTTTTGTTGGTTTTCATCTAATGAACTTATTTCAGTC
Organism: Heptranchias perlo; assembly: GCF_035084215.1. Taxonomy (NCBI): domain Eukaryota; kingdom Metazoa; phylum Chordata; class Chondrichthyes; order Hexanchiformes; family Hexanchidae; genus Heptranchias; species Heptranchias perlo. Next base: position 74,671,637 of record NC_090337.1, on the reverse strand, counting down.
ACCTCGATCTTTCTTCTTCAAAGCAAAAAGATTTTATCTTCAAATACAAGAACTTTTCGTGGTTTTGTTGATTTTCAGCAAATGAACATATTTCAGCGAGCTAGAAGTTTTTTCTTTAATAGCGTCAGATTTTATCTTAAAATACAAGAACTTTTCGTGGTTCTTGTCAATTTTTGTTGGCTTTGGTCGAATGAACTTATTTCAGTCAGCTAGATCTTTCTTCTTCAAAGCAAAAAGATGTTATCTTCAAATACGAGAACTTTTCGTGGTTTTGTTGGTTTTCAGCAAATGAACATATTTCAGCGAGCTGGAAGTTTTTTCTTTAATAGCGCAAGATTTTATCTTAAAATACAAGAACTTTTCGTGGTTCTTGTCAATTTTTGTTGGTTTTGATCGAATGAACTTATTTCAGTCAGCTAGATCTTTCTTCTTCAAAGCAAAAAGATTTAATCTTCAAATACAAGAACTTTTCGTGGTTTTGTTGATTTTCAGCAAATGAACATATTTCAGCGAGCTGGAAGTTTTTTCTTTAATAGCGTCAGATTTTATCTTAAAATACAAGAACTTTCCGTGGTTCTTGTCAATTTTTGTTCGTTTTCATCTGATGAACTTATTTCAGTCACCTCGATCTTTCTTCTTCAAAGCAAAAAGATTTTATCTTCAAATACAAGAACTTTTCGTGGTTTTGTTGATTTTCAGCAAATGAACATATTTCAGCGAGCTAGAAGTTTTTTCTTTAATAGCCTCAGATTTTATCTTAAAATACAAGAACTTTTCGTGGTTCTTGTCAATTTTTGTTGGTTTTCATCGAATGAACTTATTTCAGTCACCTCGATCTTTCTTCTTCAAAGCAAAAGATTTTATCTTCAAATACAAGAACTTTTCGTGGTTTTGTTGATTTTCAGCAAATGAACATATTTCAGCGAGCTGGAAGTATTTTCTTTAATAGCGTCAGATTTTATCTTAAAATACAAGAACTTTTCGTGGTTCTTGTCAATTTTTGTTGATTTTCATCTCATGAACTTATTTCAGTCAGCTAGATCTTTCTTCTTCAAAGCAAAAAGATTTTATCTTCAAATACGAGAACTTTTCGTGGTTTTGTTGGTTTTCAGCAAATGAACATATTTCAGCGAGCTGGAAGTTTTTTCTTTAATAGCGCAAGATTTTATCTTAAAATACAAGAACTTTCCGTGGTTCTTGTCAATTTTTGTTCGTTTTCATCTGATGAACATATTTCAGTCACCTCGATCTTTCTTCTTCAAAGCAAAAAGATTTTATCTTCAAATAGGAGAACTTTTCGTGGTTTTGTTGATTTTCAGCAAATGAACATATTTCAGCGAGCTGGAAGTTTTTTCTTTAATAGCGTCAGATTTTATCTTAAAATACAAGAACTTTTCGTGGTTCTTGTCAATTTTTGTTGGTTTCCATCTAATGAACTTATTTCAGTCACCTCGATCTTTCTTCTTCAAAGCAAAAAGATTTTATCTTCAAATACGAGAACTTTTCGTGGTTCTTGTCAATTTTGGTTGGAGTTGATCGAATGAACTTATTTCAGTCAGCCAGATCTTTCTTCTTCAAAGCAAAAAGATTTTATCTTCAAATACGAGAACTTTTCGTGGTTTTGTTGATTTTCAGCAAATGAACATATTTCAGCGAGCTGAAAGTTTTTTCTTTAATCGCCTCAGATTTTATCTTAAAATACAAGAACTTTTCGTGGTTCTTGTCAATTTTTGTTGGTTTTCATCTAATGAACTTATTTCAGTCACCTCGTCTTTCTTCTTCAAAGCAAAAAGATTTTATCTTCAAATACAAGAACTTTTCGTGGTTTTGTTGATTTTCAGCAAATGAACATATTTCAGCGAGCTTGAAGTTTTTTCTTTAATAGCCTCAGATTTTATCTTAAAATACAAGAACTTTTCGTGGTTCTTGTCACTTTTTGTTGGTTTTCATCGAATGAACTTATTTCAGTCACCTCGATCTTTCTTCTTCAAAGCAAAAGATTATATCTTCAAATACAAGAACTTTTCGTGGTTTTGTTGATTTTCAGCAAATGAACATATTTCAGCGAGCTGGAAGTTTTTTCTTTAATAGCGTCAGATTTTATCTTAAAATACAAGAACTTTTCGTGGTTCTTGTCAATTTTTGTTGATTTTCATCTCATGAACTTATTTCAGTCACCTCGATCTTTCTTCTTCAAAGCAAAAAGATTTTATCTTCAAATACAAGAACTTTTCGTGGTTTTGTTAGTTTTCAGCAAATGAACATATTTCAGCGAGCTGGAAGTTTTTTCTTTAATAGCGTCAGATTTTATCTTAAAATACAAGAACTTTTCGTGGATCTTGTCAATTTTTGTTCGTTTTCATCTGATGAACTTATTTCAGTCACCTCGATCTTTCTTCTTCAAAGCAAAAAGATTTTATCTTCAAATACGAGAACTTTTCGTGGTTTTGTTGATTTTCAGCAAATGAACATATTTCAGCGAGCTGGAAGGTTTTTCTTTAATAGCCTCAGATTTTATCTTAAAATACAAGAACTTTTCGTCGTTCTTGTCAATTTTTGTTGGTTTTCATCTGATGAACTTATTTCAGTCACCTCGATCTTTCTTCTTCAAAGCAAAAAGATTTTATCTTCAAATACGAGAACTTTTCGTGGTTTTGTTGATTTTCAGCAAATGAACATATTTCAGCGAGCTGGAAGTTTTTTCTTTAATAGCCTCAGATTTTATCTTAAAATACAAGAACTTTTCGTGGTTCTTGTCAATTTTTGTTGGTTTTCATCTAATGAACTTATTTCAGTCACCTCGATCTTTCTTCTTCAAAGCAAAAAGATTTTATCTTCAAATACAAGAACTTTTCGTGGTTTTGTTGATTTTCAGCAAATGAACATATTTCAGCGAGCTAGAAGTTTTTTCTTTAATAGCCTCAGATTTTATCTTAAAATACAAGAACTTTTCGTGGTTCTTGTCAATTTTTGTTGGTTTTCATCGAATGAACTTATTTCAGTCACCTCGATCTTTCTTCTTCAAAGCAAAAGATTTTATCTTCAAATACAAGAACTTTTCGTGGTTTTGTTGATTTTCAGCAAATGAACATATTTCAGCGAGCTGTAAGTATTTTCTTTAATAGCGTCAGATTTTATCTTAAAATACAAGAACTTTTCGTGGTTCTTGTCAATTTTTGTTGGCTTTGGTCGAATGAACTTATTTCAGTCAGCTAGATCTTTCTTCTTCAAAGCAAAAAGATGTTATCTTCAAATACGAGAACTTTTCGTGGTTTTGTTGGTTTTCAGCAAATGAACATATTTCAGCGAGCTGGAAGTTTTTTCTTTAATAGCGCAAGATTTTATCTTAAAATACAAGAACTTTTCGTGGTTCTTGTCAATTTTTGTTGGTTTTGATCGAATGAACTTATTTCAGTCAGCTAGATCTTTCTTCTTCAAAGCAAAAAGATTTAATCTTCAAATACAAAAACTTTTCGTGGTTTTGTTGATTTTCAGCAAATGAACATATTTCAGCGAGCTGGAAGTTTTTTCTTTAATAGCGTCAGATTTTATCTTAAAATACAAGAACTTTCCGTGGTTCTTGTCAATTTTTGTTCGTTTTCATCTGATGAACTTATTTCAGTCACCTCGATCTTTCTTCTTCAAAGCAAAAAGATTTTATCTTCAAATACAAGAACTTTTCGTGGTTTTGTTGATTTTCAGCAAATGAACATATTTCAGCGAGCTAGAAGTTTTTTCTTTAATAGCCTCAGATTTTATCTTAAAATACAAGAACTTTTCGTGGTTCTTGTCAATTTTTGTTGGTTTTCATCGAATGAACTTATTTCAGTCACCTCGATCTTTCTTCTTCAAAGCAAAAGATTTTATCTTCAAATACAAGAACTTTTCGTGGTTTTGTTGATTTTCAGCAAATGAACATATTTCAGCGAGCTGGAAGTATTTTCTTTAATAGCGTCAGATTTTATCTTAAAATACAAGAACTTTTCGTGGTTCTTGTCAATTTTTGTTGATTTTCATCTCATGAACTTATTTCAGTCAGCTAGATCTTTCTTCTTCAAAGCAAAAAGATTTTATCTTCAAATACGAGAACTTTTCGTGGTTTTGTTGGTTTTCAGCAAATGAACATATTTCAGCGAGCTGGAAGTTTTTTCTTTAATAGCGCAAGATTTTATCTTAAAATACAAGAACTTTTCGTGGTTCTTGTCAATTTTTGTTGGTTTTGATCGAATGAACTTATTTCAGTCAGCTAGATCTTTCTTCTTCAAAGCAAAAAGATTTAATCTTCAAATACAAGAACTTTTCGTGGTTTTGTTGATTTTCAGCAAATGAACATATTTCAGCGAGCTGGAAGTTTTTTCTTTAATAGCGTCAGATTTTATCTTAAAATACAAGAACTTTCCGTGGTTCTTGTCAATTTTTGTTCGTTTTCATCTGATGAACATATTTCAGTCACCTCGATCTTTCTTCTTCAAAGCAAAAAGATTTTATCTTCAAATAGGAGAACTTTTCGTGGTTTTGTTGATTTTCAGCAAATGAACATATTTCAGCGAGCTGGAAGTTTTTTCTTTAATAGCGTCAGATTTTATCTTAAAATACAAGAACTTTTCGTGGTTCTTGTCAATTTTTGTTGGTTTCCATCTAATGAACTTATTTCAGTCACCTCGATCTTTCTTCTTCAAAGCAAAAAGATTTTATCTTCAAATACGAGAACTTTTCGTGGTTCTTGTCAATTTTGGTTGGAGTTGATCGAATGAACTTATTTCAGTCAGCCAGATCTTTCTTCTTCAAAGCAAAAAGATTTTATCTTCAAATACGAGAACTTTTCGTGGTTTTGTTGATTTTCAGCAAATGAACATATTTCAGCGAGCTGAAAGTTTTTTCTTTAATCGCCTCAGATTTTATCTTAAAATACAAGAACTTTTCGTGGTTCTTGTCAATTTTTGTTGGTTTTCATCTAATGAACTTATTTCAGTCACCTCGTCTTTCTTCTTCAAAGCAAAAAGATTTTATCTTCAAATACAAGAACTTTTCGTGGTTTTGTTGATTTTCAGCAAATGAACATATTTCAGCGAGCTAGAAGTTTTTTCTTTAATAGCCTCAGATTTTATCTTAAAATACAAGAACTTTTCGTGGTTCTTGTCACTTTTTGTTGGTTTTCATCGAATGAACTTATTTCAGTCACCTCGATCTTTCTTCTTCAAAGCAAAAGATTATATCTTCAAATACAAGAACTTTTCGTGGTTTTGTTGATTTTCAGCAAATGAACATATTTCAGCGAGCTGGAAGTTTTTTCTTTAATAGCGTCAGATTTTATCTTAAAATACAAGAACTTTTCGTGGTTCTTGTCAATTTTTGTTGATTTTCATCTCATGAACTTATTTCAGTCACCTCGATCTTTCTTCTTCAAAGCAAAAAGATTTTATCTTCAAATACAAGAACTTTTCGTGGTTTTGTTGGTTTTCAGCAAATGAACATATTTCAGCGAGCTGGAAGTTTTTTCTTTAATAGCGTCAGATTTTATCTTAAAATACAAGAACTTTTCGTGGATCTTGTCAATTTTTGTTCGTTTTCATCTGATGAACTTATTTCAGTCACCTCGATCTTTCTTCTTCAAAGCAAAAAGATTTTATCTTCAAATACGAGAACTTTTCGTGGTTTTGTTGATTTTCAGCAAATGAACATATTTCAGCGAGCTGGAAGGTTTTTCTTTAATAGCCTCAGATTTTATCTTAAAATACAAGAACTTTTCGTCGTTCTTGTCAATTTTTGTTGGTTTTCATCTGATGAACTTATTTCAGTCACCTCGATCTTTCTTCTTCAAAGCAAAAAGATTTTATCTTCAAATACGAGAACTTTTCGTGGTTTTGTTGATTTTCAGCAAATGAACATATTTCAGCGAGCTGGAAGTTTTTTCTTTAATAGCCTCAGATTTTATCTTAAAATACAAGAACTTTTCGTGGTTCTTGTCAATTTTTGTTGGTTTTCATCTAATGAACTTATTTCAGTCACCTCGATCTTTCTTCTTCAAAGCAAAAAGATTTTATCTTCAAATACAAGAACTTTTCGTGGTTTTGTTGATTTTCAGCAAATGAACATATTTCAGCGAGCTAGAAGTTTTTTCTTTAATAGCCTCAGATTTTATCTTAAAATACAAGAACTTTTCGTGGTTCTTGTCAATTTTTGTTGGTTTTCATCGAATGAACTTATTTCAGTCACCTCGATCTTTCTTCTTCAAAGCAAAAGATTTTATCTTCAAATACAAGAACTTTTCGTGGTTTTGTTGATTTTCAGCAAATGAACATATTTCAGCGAGCTGTAAGTATTTTCTTTAATAGCGTCAGATTTTATCTTAAAATACAAGAACTTTTCGTGGTTCTTGTCAATTTTTGTTGGCTTTGGTCGAATGAACTTATTTCAGTCAGCTAGATCTTTCTTCTTCAAAGCAAAAAGATGTTATCTTCAAATACGAGAACTTTTCGTGGTTTTGTTGGTTTTCAGCAAATGAACATATTTCAGCGAGCTGGAAGTTTTTTCTTTAATAGCGCAAGATTTTATCTTAAAATACAAGAACTTTTCGTGGTTCTTGTCAATTTTTGTTGGTTTTGATCGAATGAACTTATTTCAGTCAGCTAGATCTTTCTTCTTCAAAGCAAAAAGATTTAATCTTCAAATACAAGAACTTTTCGTGGTTTTGTTGATTTTCAGCAAATGAACATATTTCAGCGAGCTGGAAGTTTTTTCTTTAATAGCGTCAGATTTTATCTTAAAATACAAGAACTTTCCGTGGTTCTTGTCAATTTTTGTTCGTTTTCATCTGATGAACTTATTTCAGTCACCTCGATCTTTCTTCTTCAAAGCAAAAAGATTTTATCTTCAAATACGAGAACTTTTCGTGGTTTTGTTGATTTTCAGCAAATGAACATATTTCAGCGAGCTGGAAGTTTTTTCTTTAATAGCGTCAGATTTTATCTTAAAATACAAGAACTTTTCGTGGTTCTTGTCAATTTTTGTTGGTTTCCATCTAATGAACTTATTTCAGTCACCTCGATCTTTCTTCTTCAAAGCAAAAAGATTTTATCTTCAAATACGAGAACTTTTCGTGGTTCTTGTCAATTTTGGTTGGAGTTGATCGAATGAACTTATTTCAGTCAGCCAGATCTTTCTTCTTCAAAGCAAAAAGATTTTATCTTCAAATACGAGAACTTTTCGTGGTTTTGTTGATTTTCAGCAAATGAACATATTTCAGCGAGCTGGAAGTTTTTTCTTTAATAGCCTCAGATTTTATCTTAAAATACAAGAACTTTTCGTGGTTCTTGTCAATTTTTGTTGGTTTTCATCTAATGAACTTATTTCAGTCACCTCGATCTTTCTGCTTCAAAGCAAAAGATTTTATCTTCAAATACAAGAACTTTTCGTGGTTTTGTTGATTTTCAGCAAATGAACATATTTCAGCGAGCTGGAAGTTTTTTCTTTAATAGCGTCAGATTTTATCTTAAAATACAAGAACTTTTCGTGGTTCTTGTCAATTTTTGTTGGTTTCCATCTAATGAACTTATTTCAGTCAGCGAGATCTTTCTTCTTCAAAGCAAAAAGATTTTATCTTCAAATACAAGAACTTTTCGTGGTTTTGTTGATTTTCAGCAAATGAACATATTTCAGCGAGCTGGAAGTTTTTTCTTTAATAGAGTCAGATTTTATCTTAAAATACAAGAACTTTTCGTGGTTCTTGTCAATTTTTGTTGATTTTCATCTCATGAACTTATTTCAGTCACCTCGATCTTTCTTCTTCAAAGCAAAAAGATTTTATCTTCAAATACAAGAACTTTTCGTGGTTTTGTTGGTTTTCAGCAAATGAACATATTTCAGCGAGCTGGAAGTTTTTTCTTTAATAGCGCAAGATTTTATCTTGAAATACAAGAACATTTCGTGGTTCTTGTCAATTTTTGTTGGTTTTCATCTGATGAACTTATTTCAGTCACCCAGATCTTTCTTCTTCAAAGCAAAAAGATTTTATCTTGAAATACAAGAACTTTTCGTGTTTTTGTTGATTTTCAGCAAATGAACATATTTCAGCGAGCGAGACGTTTTTTCTTTAATAGCCTCAGATTTTATCTTAAAATACAAGAACTTTTCGTGGTTCTTGTCAATTTTTGTTGGTTTTCATCTAATGAACTTATTTCAGTCACCTCGATCTTTCTTCTTCAAAGCAAAAAGATTTTATCTTCAAATACAAGAACTTTTCGTGGTTTTGTTGATTTTCAGCAAATGAACATATTTCAGCGAGCTAGAAGTTTTTTCTTTAATAGCCTCAGATTTTATCTTAAAATACAAGAACTTTTCGTGGTTCTTGTCAATTTTTGTTGGTTTTCATCGAATGAACTTATTTCAGTCACCTCGTCTTTCTTCTTCAAAGCAAAAAGATTTTATCTTCAAATACAAGAACTTTTCGTGGTTTTGTTGATTTTCAGCAAATGAACATATTTCAGCGAGCTGTAAGTATTTTCTTTAATAGCGTCAGATTTTATCTTAAAATACAAGAACTTTTCGTGGTTCTTGTCAATTTTTGTTGGCTTTGGTCGAATGAACTTATTTCAGTCAGCTAGATCTTTCTTCTTCAAAGCAAAAAGATGTTATCTTCAAATACGAGAACTTTTCGTGGTTTTGTTGGTTTTCAGCAAATGAACATATTTCAGCGAGCTGGAAGTTTTTTCTTTAATAGCGCAAGATTTTATCTTAAAATACAAGAACTTTTCGTGGTTCTTGTCAATTTTTGTTGGTTTTGATCGAATGAACTTATTTCAGTCAGCTAGATCTTTCTTCTTCAAAGCAAAAAGATTTAATCTTCAAATACAAGAACTTTTCGTGGTTTTGTTGATTTTCAGCAAATGAACATATTTCAGCGAGCTGGAAGTTTTTTCTTTAATAGCGTCAGATTTTATCTTAAAATACAAGAACTTTCCGTGGTTCTTGTCAATTTTTGTTCGTTTTCATCTGATGAACTTATTTCAGTCACCTCGATCTTTCTTCTTCAAAGCAAAAAGATTTTATCTTCAAATACGAGAACTTTTCGTGGTTTTGTTGATTTTCAGCAAATGAACATATTTCAGCGAGCTGGAAGTTTTTTCTTTAATAGCGTCAGATTTTATCTTAAAATACAAGAACTTTTCGTGGTTCTTGTCAATTTTTGTTGGTTTCCATCTAATGAACTTATTTCAGTCACCTCGATCTTTCTTCTTCAAAGCAAAAAGATTTTATCTTCAAATACGAGAACTTTTCGTGGTTCTTGTCAATTTTGGTTGGAGTTGATCGAATGAACTTATTTCAGTCAGCCAGATCTTTCTTCTTCAAAGCAAAAAGATTTTATCTTCAAATACGAGAACTTTTCGTGGTTTTGTTGATTTTCAGCAAATGAACATATTTCAGCGAGCTGGAAGTTTTTTCTTTAATAGCCTCAGATTTTATCTTAAAATACAAGAACTTTTCGTGGTTCTTGTCAATTTTTGTTGGTTTTCATCTAATGAACTTATTTCAGTCACCTCGATCTTTCTGCTTCAAAGCAAAAGATTTTATCTTCAAATACAAGAACTTTTCGTGGTTTTGTTGATTTTCAGCAAATGAACATATTTCAGCGAGCTGGAAGTTTTTTCTTTAATAGCGTCAGATTTTATCTTAAAATACAAGAACTTTTCGTGGTTCTTGTCAATTTTTGTTGGTTTCCATCTAATGAACTTATTTCAGTCAGCGAGATCTTTCTTCTTCAAAGCAAAAAGATTTTATCTTCAAATACAAGAACTTTTCGTGGTTTTGTTGATTTTCAGCAAATGAACATATTTCAGCGAGCTGGAAGTTTTTTCTTTAATAGAGTCAGATTTTATCTTAAAATACAAGAACTTTTCGTGGTTCTTGTCAATTTTTGTTGATTTTCATCTCATGAACTTATTTCAGTCACCTCGATCTTTCTTCTTCAAAGCAAAAAGATTTTATCTTCAAATACAAGAACTTTTCGTGGTTTTGTTGGTTTTCAGCAAATGAACATATTTCAGCGAGCTGGAAGTTTTTTCTTTAATAGCGCAAGATTTTATCTTGAAATACAAGAACATTTCGTGGTTCTTGTCAATTTTTGTTGGTTTTCATCTGATGAACTTATTTCAGTCACCCAGATCTTTCTTCTTCAAAGCAAAAAGATTTTATCTTGAAATACAAGAACTTTTCGTGGTTTTGTTGATTTTCAGCAAATGAACATATTTCAGCGAGCGAGACGTTTTTTCTTTGATAGCGTCAGATTTTATCATAAAATACAAGAACTTTTCGTGGTTCTTGTCAATTTTGGTTGGAGTTGATAGAATGAACTTATTTCAGTCAGCCAGATCTTTCTTCTTCAAAGCAAAAAGATTTTATCTTCAAATACGAGAACTTTTCGTGGTTTTGTTGATTTTCAGCAAATGAACATATTTCAGCGAGCTGGAAGTTTTTTCTTTAATAGCCTCAGATTTTATCTTAAAATACAAGAACTTTTCGTGGTTCTTGTCAATTTTTGTTGGTTTTCATCTAATGAACTTATTTCAGTCACCTCGTCTTTCTTCTTCAAAGCAAAAAGATTTTATCTTCAAATACAAGAACTTTTCGTGGTTTTGTTGATTTTCAGCAAATGAACATATTTCAGCGAGCTAGAAGTTTTTTCTTTAATAGCCTCTGATTTTATCTTAAAATACAAGAACTTTTCGTGGTTCTTGTCAATTTTTGTTGGTTTTCATCGAATGAACTTATTTCAGTCACCTCGATCTTTCTTCTTCAAAGCAAAAGATTATATCTTCAAATACAAGAACTTTTCGTGGTTTTGTTGATTTTCAGCAAATGAACATATTTCAGCGAGCTGGAAGTTTTTTCTTTAATAGCGTCAGATTTTATCTTAAAATACAAGAACTTTTCGTGGTTCTTGTCAATTTTTGTTGATTTACATCTCATGAACTTATTTCAGTCACCTCGATCTTTCTTCTTCAAAGCAAAAAGATTTTATCTTCAAATACAAGAACTTTTCGTGGTTTTGTTGGTTTTCAGCAAATGAACATATTTCAGCGAGCTCGAAGTTTTTTCTTCAATAGCGCAAGATTTTATCTTGAAATACAAGAACATTTCGTGGTTCTTGTCAATTTTTGTTGGTTTTCATCTGATGAACTTATTTCAGTCACCCAGATGTTTCTTCTTCAAAGCAAAAAGATTTTATCTTCAAATACGAGAACTTTTCGTGGTTTTGTTGATTTTCAGCAAATGAACATATTTCAGCGAGCTGGAAGTTTTTTCTTTAATAGCGTCAGATTTTATCTTAAAATACAAGAACTTTTCGTGGTTCTTGTCAATTTTTGTTGGTTTCCATCTCATGAACTTATTTCAGTCACCTCGATCTTTCTTCTTCAAAGCAAAAAGATTTTATCTTCAAATACGAGAACTTTTCGTGGTTCTTGTCAATTTTGGTTGGAGTTGATCGAATGAACTTATTTCAGTCAGCCAGATCTTTCTTCTTCAAAGCAAAAAGATTTTATCTTCAAATACGAGAACTTTTCGTGGTTTTGTTGATTTTCAGCAAATGAACATATTTCAGCGAGCTAGAAGTTTTTTCTTTAATAGCCTCAGATTTTATCTTAAAATACAAGAACTTTTCGTGGTTCTTGTCAATTTTTGTTGGTTTTCATCTAATGAACTTATTTCAGTCACCTCGATCTTTCTTCTTCAAAGCAAAAGATTTTATCTTCAAATACAAGAACTTTTCGTGGTTTTGTTGATTTTCAGCAAATGAACATATTTCAGCGAGCTGGAAGTTTTTTCTTTAATAGCGTCAGATTTTATCTTAAAATACAAGAACTTTTCGTGGTTCTTGTCAATTTTTGTTGGTTTCCATCTAATGAACTTATTTCAGTCAGCGAGATCTTTCTTCTTCAAAGCAAAAAGATTTTATCTTCAAATACAAGAACTTTTCGTGGTTTTGTTGATTTTCAGCAAATGAACATATTTCAGCGAGCTGGAAGTTTTTTCTTTAATAGAGTCAGATTTTATCTTAAAATACAAGAACTTTTCGTGGTTCTTGTCAATTTTTGTTGATTTTCATCTCATGAACTTATTTCAGTCACCTCGATCTTTCTTCTTCAAAGCAAAAAGATTTTATCTTCAAATACAAGAACTTTTCGTGGTTTTGTTGGTTTTCAGCAAATGAACATATTTCAGCGAGCTGGAAGTTTTTTCTTTAATAGCGCAAGATTTTATCTTGAAATACAAGAACATTTCGTGGTTCTTGTCAATTTTTGTTGGTTTTCATCTGATGAACTTATTTCAGTCACCCAGATCTTTCTTCTTCAAAGCAAAAAGATTTTATCTTGAAATACAAGAACTTTTCGTGGTTTTGTTGATTTTCAGCAAATGAACATATTTCAGCGAGCGAGACGTTTTTTCTTTGATAGCGTCAGATTTTATCATAAAATACAAGAACTTTTCGTGGTTCTTGTCAATTTTGGTTGGAGTTGATAGAATGAACTTATTTCAGTCAGCCAGATCTTTCTTCTTCAAAGCAAAAAGATTTTATCTTCAAATACGAGAACTTTTCGTGGTTTTGTTGATTTTCAGCAAATGAACATATTTCAGCGAGCTGGAAGTTTTTTCTTTAATAGCCTCAGATTTTATCTTAAAATACAAGAACTTTTCGTGGTTCTTGTCAATTTTTGTTGGTTTTCATCTAATGAACTTATTTCAGTCACCTCGATCTTTCTTCTTCAAAGCAAAAAGATTTTATCTTCAAATACAAGAACTTTTCGTGGTTTTGTTGATTTTCAGCAAATGAACATATTTCAGCGAGCTAGAAGTTTTTTCTTTAATAGCCTCTGATTTTATCTTAAAATACAAGAACTTTTCGTGGTTCTTGTCAATTTTTGTTGGTTTTCATCGAATGAACTTATTTCAGTCACCTCGATCTTTCTTCTTCAAAGCAAAAGATTATATCTTCAAATACAAGAACTTTTCGTGGTTTTGTTGATTTTCAGCAAATGAACATATTTCAGCGAGCTGGAAGTTTTTTCTTTAATAGCGTCAGATTTTATCTTAAAATACAAGAACTTTTCGTGGTTCTTGTCAATTTTTGTTGATTTTCATCTGAAGAACTTATTTCAGTCACCTCGATCTTTCTTCTTCAAAGCAAAAAGATTTTATCTTCAAATACGAGAACTTTTCGTGGTTCTTGTCAATTTTGGTTGGAGTTGATCGAATGAACTTATTTCAGTCAGCCAGATCTTTCTTCTTCAAAGCAAAAAGATTTTATCTTCAAATACGAGAACTTTTCGTGGTTTTGTTGATTTTCAGCAAATGAACATATTTCAGCGAGCTAGAAGTTTTTTCTTTAATAGCCTCAGATTTTATCTTAAAATACAAGAACTTTTCGTGGTTCTTGTCAATTTTTGTTGGTTTTCATCTAATGAACTTATTTCAGTCACCTCGATCTTTCTTCTTCAAAGCAAAAGATTTTATCTTCAAATACAAGAACTTTTCGTGGTTTTGTTGATTTTCAGCAAATGAACATATTTCAGCGAGCTGGAAGTTTTTTCTTTAATAGCGTCAGATTTTATCTTAAAATACAAGAACTTTTCGTGGTTCTTGTCAATTTTTGTTGGTTTCCATCTAATGAACTTATTTCAGTCAGCGAGATCTTTCTTCTTCAAAGCAAAAAGATTTTATCTTCAAATACAAGAACTTTTCGTGGTTTTGTTGATTTTCAGCAAATGAACATATTTCAGCGAGCTGGAAGTTTTTTCTTTAATAGAGTCAGATTTTATCTTAAAATACAAGAACTTTTCGTGGTTCTTGTCAATTTTTGTTGATTTTCATCTCATGAACTTATTTCAGTCACCTCGATCTTTCTTCTTCAAAGCAAAAAGATTTTATCTTCAAATACAAGAACTTTTCGTGGTTTTGTTGGTTTTCAGCAAATGAACATATTTCAGCGAGCTGGAAGTTTTTTCTTTAATAGCGCAAGATTTTATCTTGAAATACAAGAACATTTCGTGGTTCTTGTCAATTTTTGTTGGTTTTCATCTGATGAACTTATTTCAGTCACCCAGATCTTTCTTCTTCAAAGCAAAAAGATTTTATCTTGAAATACAAGAACTTTTCGTGGTTTTGTTGATTTTCAGCAAATGAACATATTTCAGCGAGCGAGACGTTTTTTCTTTGATAGCGTCAGATTTTATCATAAAATACAAGAACTTTTCGTGGTTCTTGTCAATTTTGGTTGGAGTTGATAGAATGAACTTATTTCAGTCAGCCAGATCTTTCTTCTTCAAAGCAAAAAGATTTTATCTTCAAATACGAGAACTTTTCGTGGTTTTGTTGATTTTCAGCAAATGAACATATTTCAGCGAGCTGGAAGTTTTTTCTTTAATAGCCTCAGATTTTATCTTAAAATACAAGAACTTTTCGTGGTTCTTGTCAATTTTTGTTGGTTTTCATCTAATGAACTTATTTCAGTCACCTCGATCTTTCTTCTTCAAAGCAAAAAGATTTTATCTTCAAATACAAGAACTTTTCGTGGTTTTGTTGATTTTCAGCAAATGAACATATTTCAGCGAGCTAGAAGTTTTTTCTTTAATAGCCTCTGATTTTATCTTAAAATACAAGAACTTTTCGTGGTTCTTGTCAATTTTTGTTGGTTTTCATCGAATGAACTTATTTCAGTCACCTCGATCTTTCTTCTTCAAAGCAAAAGATTATATCTTCAAATACAAGAACTTTTCGTGGTTTTGTTGATTTTCAGCAAATGAACATATTTCAGCGAGCTGGAAGTTTTTTCTTTAATAGCGTCAGATTTTATCTTAAAATACAAGAACTTTTCGTGGTTCTTGTCAATTATTGTTGATTTTCATCTCATGAACTTATTTCAGTCACCTCGATCTTTCTTCTTCAAAGCAAAAAGATTTTATCTTCAAATACAAGAACTTTTCGTGGTTTTGTTGGTTTTCAGCAAATGAACATATTTCAGCGAGCTGGAAGTTTTTTCTTCAATAGCGCAAGATTTTATCTTGAAATACAAGAACTTTTCGTGGTTCTTGTCAATTTTTGTTGGCTTTGGTCGAATGAACTTATTTCAGTCAGCTGGATCTTTCTTCTTCAAAGCAAAAAGATTTTATCTTCAAATACGAGAACTTTTCGTGGTTTTGTTGGTTTTCAGCAAATGAACATATTTCAGCGAGCTGGAAGTTTTTTCTTTAATAGCGTCAGATTTTATCTTAAAATACAAGAACTTTTCGTGGTTCTTGTCAATTTTTGTTCGTTTTCATCTGATGAACTTATTTCAGTCACCTCGATCTTTCTTCTTCAAAGCAAAAAGATTTTATCTTCCATAAGAGAACTTTTCGTGGTTTTGTTGATTTTCAGCAAATGAACATATTTCAGCGAGCTGGAAGTTTTTTCTTTAATAGCGTCAGATTTTATCTTAAAATACAAGAACGTTTCGTGGTTCTTGTCAATTTTTGTTGGTTTCCATCTAATGAACTTATTTCAGTCACCTCGATCTTTCTTCTTCAAAGCAAAAAGATTTTATCTTCAAATACGAGAACTTTTCGTGGTTCTTGTCAATTTTGGTTGGAGTTGATCGAATGAACTTATTTCAGTCAGCCAGATCTTTCTTCTTCAAAGCAAAAAGATTTTATCTTCAAATACGAGAACTTTTCGTGGTTTTGTTGATTTTCAGCAAATGAACATATTTCAGCGAGCTGGAAGTTTTTTCTTTAATAGCATCAGATTTTATCTTAAAATACAAGAACTTTTCGTGGTTCTTGTCAATTTTTGTTGGTTTTCATCTAATGAACTTATTTCAGTCACCTCGATCTTTCTTCTTCAAAGCAAAAGATTTTATCTTCAAATACAAGAACTTTTCGTGGTTTTGTTGATTTTCAGCAAATGAACATATTTCAGCGAGCTGGAAGTTTTTTCTTTAATAGCGTCAGATTTTATCTTAAAATACAAGAACTTTTCGTGGTTCTTGTCAATTTTTGTTGGTTTCCATCTAATGAACTTATTTCAGTCAGCGAGATCTTTCTTCTTCAAAGCAAAAAGATTTTATCTTCAAATACAAGAACTTTTCGTGGTTTTGTTGATTTTCAGCAAATGAACATATTTCAGCGAGCTGGAAGTTTTTTCTTCAATAGAGTCAGATTTTATCTTAAAATACAAGAACTTTTCGTGGTTCTTGTCAATTTTTGTTGATTTTCATCTCATGAACTTATTTCAGTCACCTCGATCTTTCTTCTTCAAAGCAAAAAGATTTTATCTTCAAATACAAGAACTTTTCGTGGTTTTGTTGGTTTTCAGCAAATGAACATATTTCAGCGAGCTGGAAGTTTTTTCTTTAATAGCGCAAGATTTTATCTTGAAATACAAGAACATTTCGTGGTTCTTGTCAATTTTTGTTGGTTTTCATCTGATGAACTTATTTCAGTCACCCAGATCTTTCTTCTTCAAAGCAAAAAGATTTTATCTTGAAATACAAGAACTTTTCGTGGTTTTGTTGATTTTCAGCAAATGAACATATTTCAGCGAGCGAGACGTTTTTTCTTTGATAGCGTCAGATTTTATCATAAAATACAAGAACTTTTCGTGGTTCTTGTCAATTTTGGTTGGAGTTGATCGAATGAACTTATTTCAGTCAGCCAGATCTTTCTTCTTCAAAGCAAAAAGATTTTATCTTCAAATACGAGAACTTTTCGTGGTTTTGTTGGTTTTCAGCAAATGAACATATTTCAGCGAGCTGGAAGTTTTTTCTTTAATAGCCTCAGATTTTATCTTAAAATACAAGAACTTTTCGTGGTTCTTGTCAATTTTTGTTGGTTTTCATCCAATGAACTTATTTCAGTCACCTCGATCTTTCTTCTTCAAAGCAAAAGATTTTATCTTCAAATACAAGAACTTTTCGTGGTTTTGTTGATTTTCAGCAAATGAACATATTTCAGCGAGCTGGAAGTTTTTTCTTTAATAGCGTCAGATTTTATCTTAAAATACAAGAACTTTTCGTGGTTCTTGTCAATTTTTGTTGGTTTCCATCTAATGAACTTATTTCAGTCAGCGAGATCTTTCTTCTTCAAAGCAAAAAGATTTTATCTTCAAATACAAGAACTTTTCGTGGTTTTGTTGATTTTCAGCAAATGAACATATTTCAGCGAGCTGGAAGTTTTTTCTTCAATAGAGTCAGATTTTATCTTAAAATACAAGAACTTTTCGTGGTTCTTGTCAATTTTTGTTGATTTTCATCTCATGAACTTATTTCAGTCACCTCGATCTTTCTTCTTCAAAGCAAAAAGATTTTATCTTCAAATACAAGAACTTTTCGTGGTTTTGTTGGTTTTCAGCAAATGAACATATTTCATCGAGCTGGAAGTTTTTTCTTTAATAGCGCAAGATTTTATCTTGAAATACAAGAACATTTCGTGGTTCTTGTCAATTTTTGTTGGTTTTCATCTGATGAACTTATTTCAGTCAGCCAGATCTTTCTTCTTCAAAGCAAAAAGATTTTATCTTGAAATACAAGAACTTTTCGTGGTTTTGTTGATTTTCAGCAAATGAACATATTTCAGCGAGCGAGACGTTTTTTCTTTGATAGCGTCAGATTTTATCATAAAATACAAGAACTTTTCGTGGTTCTTGTCAATTTTGGTTGGAGTTGATCGAATGAACTTATTTCAGTCAGCCAGATCTTTCTTCTTCAAAGCAAAAAGATTTTATCTTCAAATACGAGAACTTTTCGTGGTTTTGTTGGTTTTCAGCAAATGAACATATTTCAGCGAGCTGGAAGTTTTTTCTTTAATAGCGCAAGATTTTATCTTAAAATACAAGAACTTTTCGTGGTTCTTGTCAATTTTTGTTCGTTTTCATCTGATGAACTTATTTCAGTCACCTCGATCTTTCTTCTTCAAAGCAAAAAGATTTTATCTTCAAATACGAGAACTTTTCGTGGTTTTGTTGATTTTCAGCAAATGAACATATTTCAGCGAGCTGGAAGTTTATTCTTTAATAGCGTCAGATTTTATCTTAAAATACAAGAACTTTTCGTGGTTCTTGTCAATTTTTGTTGGTTTCCATCTCATGAACTTATTTCAGTCACCTCGATCTTTCTTCTTCAAAGCAAAAAGATTTTATCTTCAAATACGAGAACTTTTCGTGGTTCTTGTCAATTTTGGTTGGAGTTGATCGAATGAACTTATTTCAGTCAGCCAGATCTTTCTTCTTCAAAGCAAAAAGATTTTATCTTCAAATACGAGAACTTTTCGTGGTTTTGTTGACTTTCAGCAAATGAACATATTTCAGCGAGCTAGAAGTTTTTTCTTTAATAGCCTCAGATTTTATCTTAAAATACAAGAACTTTTCGTGGTTCTTGTCAATTTTTGTTGGTTTTCATCTAATGAACTTATTTCAGTCACCTCGATCTTTCTTCTTCAAAGCAAAAGATTTTATCTTCAAATACAAGAACTTTTCGTGGTTTTGTTGATTTTCAGCAAATGAACATATTTCAGCGAGCTGGAAGTTTTTTCTTTAATAGCGTCAGATTTTATCTTAAAATACAAGAACTTTTCGTGGTTCTTGTCAATTTTTGTTGGTTTCCATCTAATGAACTTATTTCAGTCAGCGAGATCTTTCTTCTTCAAAGCAAAAAGATTTTATCTTCAAATACAAGAACTTTTCGTGGTTTTGTTGATTTTCAGCAAATGAACATATTTCAGCGAGCTGGAAGTTTTTTCTTCAATAGAGTCAGATTTTATCTTAAAATACAAGAACTTTTCGTGGTTCTTGTCAATTTTTGTTGATTTTCATCTCATGAACTTATTTCAGTCAGCTAGATCTTTCTTCTTCAAAGCAAAAAGATTTTATCTTCAAATACAAGAACTTTTCGTGGTTTTGTTGGTTTTCAGCAAATGAACATATTTCATCGAGCTGGAAGTTTTTTCTTTAATAGCGCAAGATTTTATCTTGAAATACAAGAACATTTCGTGGTTCTTGTCAATTTTTGTTGGTTTTCATCTGATGAACTTATTTCAGTCAGCCAGATCTTTCTTCTTCAAAGCAAAAAGATTTTATCTTGAAATACAAGAACTTTTCGTGGTTTTGTTGATTTTCAGCAAATGAACATATTTCAGCAGGCGAGACGTTTTTTCTTTGATAGCGTCAGATTTTATCATAAAATACAAGAACTTTTCGTGGTTCTTGTCAATTTTGGTTGGAGTTGATCGAATGAACTTATTTCAGTCAGCCAGATCTTTCTTCTTCAAAGCAAAAAGATTTTATCTTCAAATACGAGAACTTTTCGTGGTTTTGTTGGTTTTCAGCAAATGAACATATTTCAGCGAGCTGGAAGTTTTTTCTTTAATAGCGCAAGATTTTATCTTAAAATACAAGAACTTTTCGTGGTTCTTGTCAATTTTTGTTCGTTTTCATCTGATGAACTTATTTCAGTCACCTCGATCTTTCTTCTTCAAAGCAAAAAGATTTTATCTTCAAATACGAGAACTTTTCGTGGTTTTGTTGATTTTCAGCAAATGAACATATTTCAGCGAGCTGGAGGTTTATTCTTTAATAGCGTCAGATTTTATCTTAAAATACAAGAACTTTTCGTGGTTCTTGTCAATTTTTGTTGGTTTCCATCTCATGAACTTATTTCAGTCACCTCGATCTTTCTTCTTCAAAGCAAAAAGATTTTATCTTCAAATACGAGAACTTTTCGTGGTTCTTGTCAATTTTGGTTGGAGTTGATCGAATGAACTTATTTCAGTCAGCCAGATCTTTCTTCTTCAAAGCAAAAAGATTTTATCTTCAAATACGAGAACTTTTCGTGGTTTTGTTGATTTTCAGCAAATGAACATATTTCAGCGAGCTAGAAGTTTTTTCTTTAATAGCCTCAGATTTTATCTTAAAATACAAGAACTTTTCGTGGTTCTTGTCAATTTTTGTTGGTTTTCATCTAATGAACTTATTTCAGTCACCTCGATCTTTCTTCTTCAAAGCAAAAGATTTTATCTTCAAATACAAGAACTTTTCGTGGTTTTGTTGATTTTCAGCAAATGAACATATTTCAGCGAGCTGGAAGTTTTTTCTTTAATAGCGTCAGATTTTATCTTAAAATACAAGAACTTTTCGTGGTTCTTGTCAATTTTTGTTGGTTTCCATCTAATGAACTTATTTCAGTCAGCGAGATCTTTCTTCTTCAAAGCAAAAAGATTTTATCTTCAAATACAAGAACTTTTCGTGGTTTTGTTGATTTTCAGCAAATGAACATATTTCAGCGAGCTGGAAGTTTTTTCTTTAATAGAGTCAGATTTTATCTTAAAATACAAGAACTTTTCGTGGTTCTTGTCAATTTTTGTTGATTTTCATCTCATGAACTTATTTCAGTCACCCAGATCTTTCTTCTTCAAAGCAAAAAGATTTTATCTTGAAATACAAGAACTTTTCGTGGTTTTGTTGATTTTCAGCAAATGAACATATTTCAGCGAGCGAGACGTTTTTTCTTTGATAGCGTCAGATTTTATCATAAAATACAAGAACTTTTCGTGGTTCTTGTCAATTTTTGTTGGAGTTGATCGAATGAACTTATTTCAGTCAGCCAGATCTTTCTTCTTCAAAGCAAAAAGATTTTATCTTCAAATACAAGAACTTTTCGTGGTTTTGTTGGTTTTCAGCAAATGAACATATTTCAGCGAGCTCGAAGTTTTTTCTTCAATAGCGCAAGATTTTATCTTGAAATACAAGAACATTTCGTGGTTCTTGTCAATTTTTGTTGGTTTTCATCTGATGAACTTATTTCAGTCACCCAGATGTTTCTTCTTCAAAGCAAAAAAATTTTATCTTGAAATGCAAGAACTTTTCGTGGTTTTGTTGGTTTACAGCAAATGAACATATTTCAGCGAGCGAGAAGTTTTTTCTTTGATAGCGTCAGATTTTATCTTAAAATACAAGAACTTTTCGTGGTTCTTGTCAATTTTTGTTGGCTTTGGTCGAATGAACTTATTTCAGTCAGCTGGATCTTTCTTCTTCAAAGCAAAAAGATTTTATCTTCAAATACGAGAACTTTTCGTGGTTTTGTTGGTTTTCAGCAAATGAACATATTTCAGCGAGCTGGAAGTTTTTTCTTTAATAGCGTCAGATTTTATCTTAAAATACAAGAACTTTTCGTGGTTCTTGTCAATTTTTGTTCGTTTTCATCTGATGAACTTATTTCAGTCACCTCGATCTTTCTTCTTCAAAGCAAAAAGATTTTATCTTCAAATACGAGAACTTTTCGTGGTTTTGTTGATTTTCAGCAAATGAACATATTTCAGCGAGCTGGAAGTTTTTTCTTTAATAGCGTCAGATTTTATCTTAAAATACAAGAACGTTTCGTGGTTCTTGTCAATTTTTGTTGGTTTCCATCTAATGAACTTATTTCAGTCACCTCGATCTTTCTTCTTCAAAGCAAAAAGATTTTATCTTCAAATACGAGAACTTTTCGTGGTTCTTGTCAATTTTGGTTGGAGTTGATCGAATGAACTTATTTCAGTCAGCCAGATCTTTCTTCTTCAAAGCAAAAAGATTTTATCTTCAAATACGAGAACTTTTCGTGGTTTTGTTGATTTTCAGCAAATGAACATATTTCAGCGAGCTGGAAGTTTTTTCTTCAATAGCCTCAGATTTTATCTTAAAATACAAGAACTTTTCGTGGTTCTTGTCAATTTTTGTTGGTTTTCATCTAATCAACTTATTTCAGTCACCTCGATCTTTCTTCTTCAAAGCAAAAGATTTTATCTTCAAATACAAGAACTTTTCGTGGTTTTGTTGATTTTCAGCAAATGAACATATTTCAGCGAGCTGGAAGTTTTTTCTTTAATAGCGTCAGATTTTATCTTAAAATACAAGAACTTTTCGTGGTTCTTGTCAATTTTTGTTGGTTTCCATCTAATGAACTTATTTCAGTCAGCGAGATCTTTCTTCTTCAAAGCAAAAAGATTTTATCTTCAAATACAAGAACTTTTCGTGGTTTTGTTGATTTTCAGCAAATGAACATATTTCAGCGAGCTGGAAGTTTTTTCTTCAATAGAGTCAGATTTTATCTTAAAATACAAGAACTTTTCGTGGTTCTTGTCAATTTTTGTTGATTTTCATCTCATGAACTTATTTCAGTCACCTCGATCTTTCTTCTTCAAAGCAAAAAGATTTTATCTTCAAATACAAGAACTTTTCGTGGTTTTGTTGGTTTTCAGCAAAGGAACATATTTCAGCGAGCTGGAAGTTTTTTCTTTAATAGCGCAAGATTTTATCTTGAAATACAAGAACATTTCGTGGTTCTTGTCAATTTTTGTTGGTTTTCATCTGATGAACTTATTTCAGTCACCCAGATCTTTCTTCTTCAAAGCAAAAAGATTTTATCTTGAAATACAAGAACTTTTCGTGGTTTTGTTGATTTTCAGCAAATGAACATATTTCAGCGAGCGAGACGTTTTTTCTTTGATAGCGTCAGATTTTATCATAAAATACAAGAACTTTTTGTGGTTCTTGTCAATTTTGGTTGGAGTTGATCGAATGAACTTATTTCAGTCAGCCAGATCTTTCTTCTTCAAAGCAAAAAGATTTTATCTTCAAATACGAGAACTTTTCGTGGTTTTGTTGGTTTTCAGCAAATGAACATATTTCAGCGAGCTGGAAGTTTTTTCTTTAATCGCCTCAGATTTTACCTTAAAATACAAGAACTTTTCGTGGTTCTTGTCAATTTTTGTTGGTTTTCATCTAATGAACTTATTTCAGTCACCTCGATCTTTCTTCTTCAAAGCAAAAGATTTTATCTTCAAATACAAGAACTTTTCGTGGTTTTGTTGATTTTCAGCAAATGAACATATTTCAGCGAGCTGGAAGTTTTTTCTTTAATAGCGTCAGATTTTATCTTAAAATACAAGAACTTTTCGTGGTTCTTGTCAATTTTTGTTGGTTTCCATCTAATGAACTTATTTCAGTCAGCGAGATCTTTCTTCTTCAAAGCAAAAAGATTTTATCTTCAAATACAAGAACTTTTCGTGGTTTTGTTGATTTTCAGCAAATGAACATATTTCAGCGAGCTGGAAGTTTTTTCTTCAATAGAGTCAGATTTTATCTTAAAATACAAGAACTTTTCGTGGTTCTTGTCAATTTTTGTTGATTTTCATCTCATGAACTTATTTCAGTCACCTCGATCTTTCTTCTTCAAAGCAAAAAGATTTTATCTTCAAATACAAGAACTTTTCGTGGTTTTGTTGGTTTTCAGCAAATGAACATATTTCATCGAGCTGGAAGTTTTTTCTTTAATAGCGCAAGATTTTATCTTGAAATACAAGAACATTTCGTGGTTCTTGTCAATTTTTGTTGGTTTTCATCTGATGAACTTATTTCAGTCAGCCAGATCTTTCTTCTTCAAAGCAAAAAGATTTTATCTTGAAATACAAGAACTTTTCGTGGTTTTGTTGATTTTCAGCAAATGAACATATTTCAGCGAGCGAGACGTTTTTTCTTTGATAGCGTCAGATTTTATCATAAAATACAAGAACTTTTCGTGGTTCTTGTCAATTTTGGTTGGAGTTGATCGAATGAACTTATTTCAGTCAGCCAGATCTTTCTTCTTCAAAGCAAAAAGATTTTATCTTCAAATACGAGAACTTTTCGTGGTTTTGTTGGTTTTCAGCAAATGAACATATTTCAGCGAGCTGGAAGTTTTTTCTTTAATAGCGCAAGATTTTATCTTGAAATACAAGAACATTTCGTGGTTCTTGTCAATTTTTGTTGGTTTTCATCTGATGAACTTATTTCAGTCACCCAGATCTTTCTTCTTCAAAGCAAAAAGATTTTATCTTGAAATACAAGAACTTTTCGTGGTTTTGTTGATTTTCAGCAAATGAACATATTTCAGCGAGCGAGACGTTTTTTCTTTGATAGCGTCAGATTTTATCATAAAATACAAGAACTTTTTGTGGTTCTTGTCAATTTTGGTTGGAGTTGATCGAATGAACTTATTTCAGTCAGCCAGATCTTTCTTCTTCAAAGCAAAAAGATTTTATCTTCAAATACGAGAACTTTTCGTGGTTTTGTTGGTTTTCAGCAAATGAACATATTTCAGCGAGCTGGAAGTTTTTTCTTTAATCGCCTCAGATTTTACCTTAAAATACAAGAACTTTTCGTGGTTCTTGTCAATTTTTGTTGGTTTTCATCTAATGAACTTATTTCAGTCACCTCGATCTTTCTTCTTCAAAGCAAAAGATTTTATCTTCAAATACAAGAACTTTTCGTGGTTTTGTTGATTTTCAGCAAATGAACATATTTCAGCGAGCTGGAAGTTTTTTCTTTAATAGCGTCAGATTTTATCTTAAAATACAAGAACTTTTCGTGGTTCTTGTCAATTTTTGTTGGTTTCCATCTAATGAACTTATTTCAGTCAGCGAGATCTTTCTTCTTCAAAGCAAAAAGATTTTATCTTCAAATACAAGAACTTTTCGTGGTTTTGTTGATTTTCAGCAAATGAACATATTTCAGCGAGCTGGAAGTTTTTTCTTCAATAGAGTCAGATTTTATCTTAAAATACAAGAACTTTTCGTGGTTCTTGTCAATTTTTGTTGATTTTCATCTCATGAACTTATTTCAGTCACCTCGATCTTTCTTCTTCAAAGCAAAAAGATTTTATCTTCAAATACAAGAACTTTTCGTGGTTTTGTTGGTTTTCAGCAAATGAACATATTTCATCGAGCTGGAAGTTTTTTCTTTAATAGCGCAAGATTTTATCTTGAAATACAAGAACATTTCGTGGTTCTTGTCAATTTTTGTTGGTTTTCATCTGATGAACTTATTTCAGTCAGCCAGATCTTTCTTCTTCAAAGCAAAAAGATTTTATCTTGAAATACAAGAACTTTTCGTGGTTTTGTTGATTTTCAGCAAATGAACATATTTCAGCGAGCGAGACGTTTTTTCTTTGATAGCGTCAGATTTTATCATAAAATACAAGAACTTTTCGTGGTTCTTGTCAATTTTGGTTGGAGTTGATCGAATGAACTTATTTCAGTCAGCCAGATCTTTCTTCTTCAAAGCAAAAAGATTTTATCTTCAAATACGAGAACTTTTCGTGGTTTTGTTGGTTTTCAGCAAATGAACATATTTCAGCGAGCTGGAAGTTTTTTCTTTAATAGCGCAAGATTTTATCTTAAAATACAAGAACTTTTCGTGGTTCTTGTCAATTTTTGTTCGTTTTCATCTGATGAACTTATTTCAGTCACCTCGATCTTTCTTCTTCAAAGCAAAAAGATTTTATCTTCAAATACGAGAACTTTTCGTGGTTCTTGTCAATTTTGGTTGGAGTTGATCGAATGAACTTATTTCAGTCAGCCAGATCTTTCTTCTTCAAAGCAAAAAGATTTTATCTTCAAATACAAGAACTTTTCGTGGTTTTGTTGGTTTTCAGCAAATGAACATATTTCATCGAGCTGGAAGTTTTTTCTTTAATAGCGCAAGATTTTATCTTGAAATACAAGAACATTTCGTGGTTCTTGTCAATTTTTGTTGGTTTTCATCTGATGAACTTATTTCAGTCAGCCAGATCTTTCTTCTTCAAAGCAAAAAGATTTTATCTTGAAATACAAGAACTTTTCGTGGTTTTGTTGATTTTCAGCAAATGAACATATTTCAGCGAGCGAGACGTTTTTTCTTTGATAGCGTCAGATTTTATCATAAAATACAAGAACTTTTCGTGGTTCTTGTCAATTTTGGTTGGAGTTGATCGAATGAACTTATTTCAGTCAGCCAGATCTTTCTTCTTCAAAGCAAAAAGATTTTATCTTCAAATACGAGAACTTTTCGTGGTTTTGTTGATTTTCAGCAAATGAACATATTTCAGCGAGCTGAAAGTTTTTTCTTTAATAGCCTCAGATTTTATCTTAAAATACAAGAACTTTTCGTGGTTCTTGTCAATTTTTGTTGGTTTTCATCTCATGAACTTATTTCAGTCACCTCGTCTTTCTTCTTCAAAGCAAAAAGATTTTATCTTCAAATACAAGAACTTTTCGTGGTTTTGTTGATTTTCAGCAAATGAACATATTTCAGCGAGCTAGAAGTTTTTTCTTTAATAGCCTCAGATTTTATCTTAAAATACAAGAACTTTTCGTGGTTCTTGTCAATTTTTGTTGGTTTTCATCGAATGAACTTATTTCAGTCACCTCGATCTTTCTTCTTCAAAGCAAAAGATTATATCTTCAAATACAAGAACTTTTCGTGGTTTTGTTGATTTTCAGCAAATGAACATATTTCAGCGAGCTGGAAGTTTTTTCTTTAATAGCGTCAGATTTTATCTTAAAATACAAGAACTTTTCGTGGTTCTTGTCAATTTTTGTTGATTTTCATCTCATGAACTTATTTCAGTCACCTCGATCTTTCTTCTTCAAAGCAAAAAGATTTTATCTTCAAATACAAGAACTTTTCGTGGTTTTGTTGGTTTTCAGCAAATGAACATATTTCAGCGAGCTAGAAGTTTTTTCTTTAATAGCCTCAGATTTTATCTTAAAATACAAGAACTTTTCGTGGTTCTTGTCAATTTTTGTTGGTTTTCATCTAATGAACTTATTTCAGTCACCTCGATCTTTCTTCTTCAAAGCAAAAGATTTTATCTTCAAATACAAGAACTTTTCGTGGTTTTGTTGATTTTCAGCAAATGAACATATTTCAGCGAGCTGGAAGTTTTTTCTTTAATAGCGTCAGATTTTATCTTAAAATACAAGAACTTTTCGTGGTTCTTGTCAATTTTTGTTGGTTTCCATCTAATGAACTTATTTCAGTCAGCGAGATCTTTCTTCTTCAAAGCAAAAAGATTTTATCTTCAAATACAAGAACTTTTCGTGGTTTTGTTGATTTTCAGCAAATGAACATATTTCAGCGAGCTGGAAGTTTTTTCTTTAATAGAGTCAGATTTTATCTTAAAATACAAGAACTTTTCGTGGTTCTTGTCAATTTTTGTTGATTTTCATCTCATGAACTTATTTCAGTCACCCAGATCTTTCTTCTTCAAAGCAAAAAGATTTTATCTTGAAATACAAGAACTTTTCGTGGTTTTGTTGATTTTCAGCAAATGAACATATTTCAGCGAGCGAGACGTTTTTTCTTTGATAGCGTCAGATTTTATCATAAAATACAAGAACTTTTCGTGGTTCTTGTCAATTTTGGTTGGAGTTGATCGAATGAACTTATTTCAGTCCGCCAGATCTTTCTTCTTCAAAGCAAAAAGATTTTATCTTCAAATACGAGAACTTTTCGTGGTTTTGTTGATTTTCAGCAAATGAACATATTTCAGCGAGCTGGATGTTTTTTCTTTAATAGCATCAGATTTTATCCGAAAATACAAGAACTTTTCGTGGTTCTTGTCAATTTTTGTTGGTTTTCATCTGATGAAATTATTTCAGTCACCTCGATCTTTCTTCTTCAAAGCAAAAAGATTTTATCTTCAAATACAAGAACTTTTCGTGGTTCTTGTCAATTTTTATTGGTTTTGATCGAATGAACTTATTTCAGTCAGCTGGATCTTTCTTCTTCAAAGCAAAAAGATTTTATCTTCAAATACAAGAACATTTCGTGGTTTCGTTGATTTTCAGCAAATGAACATTTTTCAGCGAGCTGGAAGTTTTTTCTTCAATAGCATCAGATTTCATCCTAAAATACAAGAACTTTTCGTCGTTCTTGTCAATTTTAGTTGGTTTTCATCTGATGAACTTATTTCAGTCAGCTGGATCTTTCTTCTTCAAAGCAAAAAGATTTTATCTTCAAATACAAGAACTTTTCGTGGTTTTGTTGATTTTCAGCAAATGAACATATTTCAGCGAGCGAGAAGTTTTTTCTTTAATAGCGTCAGATTTTATCTTAAAATACAAGAACTTTTCGTGGTTCTTGTCAATTTTTGATGGTTTTGATCGAATGAACTTATTTCAGTCAGCTAGATCTTTCTTCTTCAAAGCAAAAAGATTTTATCTTCAAATACAAGAACTTTTCGTGGTTTTGTTGATTTTCAGCAAATGAACATATTTCAGCGAGCTGGAAGTTTTTTCTTTAATAGCATCAGATTTTATCCTAAAATACAAGAACTTTTCGTGGTTCTTGTCAATTTTTGTTGGTTTTCATCTAATGAACTTATTTCAGTCACCTCGATCTTTCTTCTTCAAAGCAAAAAGATTTTATCTTCAAATACGAGAACTTTTCGTGATTTTGTTGATTTTCAGCAAATGAACATATTTCAGCGAGCTGGAAGTTTTTTCTTTAATAGCATCAGATTTTATCCTAAAATACAAGAACCTTTCGTGGTTCTTGTCAATTTTTGTTGGTTTTCATCTAATGAACATATTTCAGTCAGCTGGAACTTTCTTCTTCAAAGCAAAAAGATTTTATCTTCAAATACAAGAACCTTTCGTGGTTTTGTTGATTTTCAGCAAATGAACATATTTCAGCGAGCGAGAAGTTTTTTCTTTAATAGCGTCAGATTTTATCTTAAAATACAAGAACTTTTCGTGGTTCTTGTCAATTTTTGATGGTTTTGATCGAATGAACTGATTTCAGTCAGCTAGATCTTTCTTCTTCAAAGCAAAAAGATTTTATCTTCAAATACAAGAACTTTTCGTGGTTTTGTTGATTTTCAGCAAATGAACATATTTTAGCGAGCTCGAAATTTTTTCTTTAATAGCCTCAGATTTTATCTTAAAATACAAGAACTTTTCGTGGTTCTTGTCAATTTTTGTTGGTTTTCATCTATTGAACTTAATTCAGTCACCTCGATCTTTCTTCTTCAAAGCAAAAAGATTTTATCTTCAAATACAAGAACTTTTCGTGGTTTTGTTGATTTTCAGCAAATGAACATATTTCAGCGAGCTGGAAGTTTTTCTTCAATAGCCTCAGATTTTATCTTAAAATACAAGAACTTTTCGTGGTTCTTGTCAATTTTTGTTGGTTTTCAACTAATGAACTTATTTCAGTCACCTCGATCTTTCTTCTTCAAAGCAAAAGATTTTATCTTCAAATACAATAACTTTTCGTGGTTTTGTTGATTTTCAGCAAATGAACATATTTCAGCGAGCGAGAAGTTTTTTCTTTAATAGCGTCAGATTTTATCTTAAAATACAAGAACTGTTCGTGGTTCTTGTCAATTTTTGATGGTTTTGATCGAATGAACTGATTTCAGTCAGCTAGATCTTTCTTCTTCAAAGCAAAAAGATTTTATCTTCAAACACAAGAACTTTTCGTGGTTCTGTTGATTTTCAGCAAATGAACATATTTCAGCGAGCTGGAAGTTTTTTCTTTAATAGCATCAGATTTTATCCTAAAATACAAGAACTTTTCGTGGTTCTTGTCAATTTTTGTTGGTTTTCATCTGATGAACTTATTTCAGTCACCTCGATCTTTCTTCTTCAAAGCAAAAAGATTTTATCTTCAAATACAAGAACTTTTCATGGTTTTGTTGATTTTCAGCAAATGAACATATTTCAGCGAGCTGGAAGTTTTTTCTTTAATAGCCTCAGATTTTATCTTAAAATACAAGAACCTTTCGTGGTTCTTGTCAATTTTTGTTGGTTTTCATCTAATGAACATATTTCAGTCACCTCGATCTTTCTTCTTCAAAGCAAAAAGATTTTATCTTCAAATACGAGAACTTTTCGTGTTTTTGTTGATTTTCAGCAAATGAACATATTTCAGCGAGCTGGAAGTTTTTTCTTTAATAGCATCAGATTTTATCCTAAAATACAAGAACCTTTCGTGGTTCTTGTCAATTTTTGTTGGTTTTCATCTAATGAACGTATTTCAGTCAGCTAGAACTTTCTTCTTCAAAGCAAAAAGATTTTATCTTCAAATACAAGAACTTTTCGTGGTTTTGTTGATTTTCAGCAAATTAACATATTTCAGCGAGCGAGAAGTTTTTTCTTTAATGGCGTCAGATTTTATCTTAAAATACAAGAACTTTTCGTGGTTCTTGTCAATTTTTGATGGTTTTGATCGAATGAACTGATTTCAGTCAGCTAGATCTTTCTTCTTCAAAGCAAAAAGATTTTATCTTCAAACACAAGAACTTTTCATGGTTTTGTTGATTTTCAGCAAATGAACATATTTCAGCGAGCTGGAAGTTTTTTCTTTAATAGCATCAGATTTTATCCTAAAATACAAGAACTTTTCGTGGTTCTTGTCAATTTTTGATGGTTTTGATCGAATGAACTGATTTCAGTCAGCTAGATCTTTCTTCTTCAAAGCAAAAAGATTTTATCTTCAAACACAAGAACTTTTCATGGTTTTGTTGATTTTCAGCAAATGAACATATTTCAGCGAGCTGGAAGTTTTTTCTTCAATAGCATCAGATTTTATCCTAAAATACAAGAACTTTTCGTGGTTCTTGTCAATTTTTGTTGGTTTTCATCTGATGAACTTATTTCAGTCACCTCGATCTTTCTTCTTCAAAGCAAAAAGATTTTATCTTCAAATACAAGAACTTTTCGTGGTTCTTGTCAATTTTTGTTGGTTTTCATCTATTGAACTTAATTCAGTCACCTCGATCTTTCTTCTTCAAAGCAAAAAGATTTTATGGCCTCAGATTTTATCTTAAAATACAAGAAGTTTTCGTGGTTCTTGTCAATTTTTGTTGGTTTTCATCTAATGAACTTATTTCAGTCACCTCGATCTTTCTTCTTCAAAGCAAAAATATGTTATCTTCAAATACAAGAACTTTTCGTGGTTTTGTTGATTTTCAGCAAATGAACATATTTCAGCGAGCTAGAAGTTTTTTCTTTAATAGCCTCAGATTGTATCTTAAAATACAAGTACTTTTCGTGTTTCTTGTCAATTTTTGTTGGTTTTCATCGAATGAACTTATTTCAGTCACCTCGAACTTTCTTCTTCAAAGCAAAAAGATTTTATCTTCAAATACAAGAACTTTTCGTGGTTTTGTTGATTTTCAGCAAATGAACATATTTCAGCGAGCGAGAAGTTT
This sequence comes from Heptranchias perlo, assembly GCF_035084215.1. Lineage (NCBI taxonomy): Eukaryota > Metazoa > Chordata > Chondrichthyes > Hexanchiformes > Hexanchidae > Heptranchias > Heptranchias perlo. The sequence continues at coordinate 74,640,622 of NC_090337.1, read as the reverse complement.
TTTCTTTGATAGCGTCAGATTTTATCTTCAAATCCAAGCACTTTTCGTGGTTCTTGTCAATTTTTGTTGGTTTTGATCGAATGAACTTATTTCAGTCACCTCGATCTTTCTTCTTCAAAGAAAAAAGATTTTATCTTCAAATACAAGAACTTTTCGTGGTTTTGTTGGTTTTCAGCAAATGAACATATTTCAGCGAGCTGGAAGTTTTTTCTTTAATAGCGCAAGATTTTATCTTAAAATACAAGAACATTTCGTGGCTCTTGTCAATTTTTGTTGGTTTTCATCTGATGAACTTATTTCAGTCACCTAGATCTTTCTTCTTCAAAGCAAAAAGATTTTATCTTGAAATCCAAGAACTTTTCGTGGTTTTGTTGATTTTCATCAAATGAACATATTTCAGCGAGCGAGAAGTTTTTTCTTTAATAGCGTCAGATTTTATCTTAAAATACAAGAACTTATCGTGGTTCTTGTCAATTTTTGTTGGTTTTCATCTAATGAAATTATTTCAGTCACCTCGATCTTTCTTCTTCAAAGCAAAAAGATTTTATCTTCAAATACAAGAACTTTTCGTGGTTCTTGTCAATTTTTATTGGTTTTGATCGAATGAACTTATTTCAGTCAGCTGGATCTTTCTTCTTCAAAGCAAAAAGATTTTATCTTCAAATACAAGAACATTTCGTGGTTTCGTTGATTTTCAGCAAATGAACATTTTTCAGCGAGCTGGAAGTTTTTTCTTCAATAGCATCAGATTTCATCCCAAAATACAAGAACTTTTCGTCGTTCTTGTCAATTTTAGTTGGTTTTCATCTGATGAAGTTATTTCAGTCAGCTGGATCTTTCTTCTTCAAAGCAAAAAGATTTTATCTTCAAATACAAGAACTTTTCGTGGTTTTGTTGATTTTCAGCAAATGAACATATTTCAGCAAGCTTGAAGTTTTTTCTTTAATAGCATCAGATTTTATCCTAAAATACAAGAACTTTTCGTGGTTCTTGTCAATTTTTGTTGGTTTTCATCTAATGAACTTATTTCAGTCACCTCGATCTTTCTTCTTCAAAGCAAAAAGATTTTATCTTCAAATACGAGAACTTTTCGTGATTTTGTTGATTTTCAGCAAATGAACATATTTCAGCGAGCTGGAAGTTTTTCTTCAATAGCCTCAGATTTTATCTTAAAATACAAGAACTTTTCGTGGTTCTTGTCAATTTTTGTTGATTTTCATCTCATGAACTTATTTCAGTCACCTCGATCTTTCTTCTTCAAAGCAAAAGATTTTATCTTCAAATCCAATAACTTTTCGTGGTTTTGTTGATTTTCAGCAAATGAACATATTTCAGCGAGCGAGAAGTTTTTTCTTTAATAGCGTCAGATTTTATCTTAAAATACAAGAACTTTTCGTGGTTCTTGTCAATTTTTGATGGTTTTGATCGAATGAACTGATTTCAGTCAGCTAGATCTTTCTTCTTCAAAGCAAAAAGATTTTATCTTCAAACACAAGAACTTTTCGTGGTTCTGTTGATTTTCAGCAAATGAACATATTTCAGCGAGCTGGAAGTTTTTTCTTTAATAGCATCAGATTTTATCCTAAAATACAAGAACTTTTCGTGGTTCTTGTCAATTTTTGTTGGTTTTCATCTGATGAACTTATTTCAGTCACCTCGATCTTTCTTCTTCAAAGCAAAAAGTTTTTATCTTCAAATACAAGAACTTTTCATGGTTTTGTTGATTTTCAGCAAATGAACATATTTCAGCGAGCTGGAAGCTTTTTCTTTAATAGCCTCAGATTTGATCTTAAAATACAAGAACCTTTCGTGGTTCTTGTCAATTTTTGTTGGTTTTCATCTAATGAACATATTTCAGTCACCTCGATCTTTCTTCTTCAAAGCAAAAAGATTTTATCTTCAAATACGAGAACTTTTCGTGTTTTTGTTGATTTTCAGCAAATGAACATATTTCAGCGAGCTGGAAGTTTTTTCTTTAATAGCATCAGATTTTATCCTAAAATACAAGAACCTTTCGTGGTTCTTGTCAATTTTTGTTGGTTTTCATCTAATGAACATATTTCAGTCAGCGAGAACTTTCTTCTTCAAAGCAAAAAGATTTTATCTTTAAATACAAGAACTTTTCGTGGTTTTGTTGATTTTCAGCAAATGAACATATTTCAGCGAGCGAGAAGTTTTTTCTTTAATAGCGTCAGATTTTATCTTAAAATACAAGAATTTTTCGTGGTTCTTGTCAATTTTTGATGGTTTTGATCGAATGAACTGATTTCAGTCACCTCGATCTTTCTTCTTCAAAGCAAAAAGATTTTATCTTCAAACACAAGAACTTTTCATGGTTTTGTTGATTTTCAGCAAATGAACATATTTCAGCGAGCTGGAAGTTTTTTCTTTAATAGCATCAGATTTTATCCTAAAATACAAGAACTTTTCGTGGTTCTTGTCAATTTTTGATGGTTTTGATCGAATGAACTGATTTCAGTCAGCTAGATCTTTCTTCTTCAAAGCAAAAAGATTTTATCTTCAAACACAAGAACTTTTCATGGTTTTGTTGATTTTCAGCAAATGAACATATTTCAGCGAGCTGGAAGTTTTTTCTTTAATAGCATCAGATTTTATCCTAAAATACAAGAACTTTTCGTGGTTCTTGTCAATTTTTGTTGGTTTTCATCTGATGAACTTATTTCAGTCACCTCGATCTTTCTTCTTCAAAGCAAAAAGATTTTATCTTCAAATACAAGAACTTTTCGTGGTTCTTGTCAATTTTTGTTGGTTTTCATCTATTGAACTTAATTCAGTCACCTCGATCTTTCTTCTTCAAAGCAAAAAGATTTTATCTTCAAATACAAGAACTTTTCGTGGTTTTGTTGATTTTCAGCAAATGAACATATTTCAGCGAGCTAGAAGTTTTTCTTCAATAGCCTCAGATTTTATCTTAAAATACAAGATCGTTTCGTGGTTCTTGTCAATTTTTGTTGGTTTTCATCTAATGAACTTATTTCAGTCACCTCGATCTTTCTTCTTCAAAGCAAAAGATTTTATCTTCAAATACAATAACTTTTCGTGGTTTTGTTGATTTTCAGCAAATGAACATATTTCAGCGAGCTGGAAGTTTTTTCTTTAATAGCCTCAGATTTTATCCTAAAATACAAGAACTTTTCGTGGTTCTTGTCAATTTTTGTTGGTTTTCATCTCATGAACTTATTTCATGCAGCGAGATCTTTCTTCTTCAAAGCAAAAAGATTTTATCTTCAAATACGAGAACTTTTCGTGGTTTTGTTGATTTTCAGCAAATGAACATATTTCAGCGAGCTGGAAGTTTTTTCTTTAATAGCGTCAGATTTTATCTTAAAATACAAGAACTTTTCGTGGTTCTTGTCAATTTTTGTTAGTTTTCATCTAATGAACTTACTTCAGTCACCTCGATCTTTCTTCTTCAAAGCAAAAAGATTTTATCTTCAAATACGAGAACTTTTCGTGATTTTGTTGATTTTCAGCAAATGAACATATTTCAGCGAGCTGGAAGTTTTTTCTTTAATAGCATCAGATTTTATCTTAAAATACAAGAACCTTTCGTGGTTCTTGTCAATTTTTGTTGGTTTTCATCTAATGAACATATTTCAGTCAGCTAGAACTTTCTTCTTCAAAGCAAAAAGATTTTATCTTCAAATACAAGAACTTTTCGTGGTTTTGTTGATTTTCAGCAAATGAACATATTTCAGCGAGCGAGAAGTTTTTTCTTTAATAGCGTCAGATTTTATCTTAAAATACAAGAACTTTTCGTGGTTCTTGTCAATTCTTGATGGTTTTGATCGAATGAACTGATTTCAGTCAGCTAGATCTTTCTTCTTCAAAGCAAAAAGATTTTATCTTCAAACACAAGAACTTTTCGTGGTTTTGTTGATTTTCAGCAAATGAACATATTTCAGCGAGCTGGAAGTTTTTTCTTTAATAGCCTCAGATTTTATCTTAAAATACAAGAACTTTTCGTGGTTCTTGTCAATTTTTGTTGGTTTTCATCTATTGAACTTATTTCAGTCACCTCGATCTTTCTTCTTCAAAGCAAAAAGATTTTATCTTGAAATACAATAACTTTTCGTGGTTTTGTTGATTTTCAGCAAATGAACATATTTCAGCGAGCTGGAAGTTTTTTCTTTAATAGCCTCAGATTTTATCCTAAAATACAAGAACTTTTCGTGGTTCTTGTCAATTTTTGTTGGTTTTCATCTAATGAACTTATTTCATGCAGCGAGATCTTTCTTCTTCAAAGCAAAAAGATTTTATCTTCAAATACAAGAACTTTTCGTGGTTTTGTTGATTTTCAGCAAATGAACATATTTCAGCGAGCTGGAAGTTTTTTTCTTTAATAGCGTCAGATTTTATCTTAAAATACAAGAACTTTTCGTGGTTCTTGTCAATTTTTGTTGATTTTCATCTCATGAACTTATTTCAGTCACCTCGATCTTTCTTCTTCAAAGCAAAAAGATTTTATCTTCAAATACAAGAACTTTTCGTGGTTTTGTTGATTTTCAGCAAATGAACATATTTCAGCGAGCTGGAAGTTTTTTCTTTAATCGCGCAAGATTTTATCTTGAAAGACAAGAACATTTCGTGGTTCTTGTCAATTTTTGTTGGTTTTCATCTGATGAACTTATTTCAGTCACCTCGATCTTTCTTCTTCAAAGCAAAAAGATTTTATCCTAAAATACAAGAACCTTTCGTGGTTCTTGTCAATTTTTGTTGGTTTTCATCTGATGAACATATTTCAGTCAGCTAGAACTTTCTTCTTCAAAGCAAAAAGATTTTATCTTCAAATACAAGAACTTTTCGTGGTTTATTGATTTTCAGCAAATGAACATATTTCAGCGAGCGAGAAGTTTTTTCTTTAATCGCGTCAGATTTTATCTTAAAATACAAGAACCTTTCGTGGTTCTTGTCAGTTTTTGATGGTTTTGATCGAATGAACTGATTTCAGTCAGCTAGATCTTTCTTCTTCAAAGCAAAAAGATTTTATCTTCAAACACAAGAACTTTTCGTGGTTTTGTTGATTTTCAGCAAATGAACATATTTCAGCGAGCTGGAAGTTTTTTCTTTAATAGCCTCAGATTTTATCTTAAAATACAAGAACTTTTCGTGGTTCTTGTCAATTTTTGTTGGTTTTCATCGAATGAACTTATTTCAGTCACCTCGATCTTTCTTCTTCAAAGCAAAAAGATTTTATCTTCAAATACAAGAACTTTCGTGGTTTTGTTGATTTTCAGCAAATGAACATATTTCAGCGAGCTGGAAGTTTTTCTTCAATAGCCTCAGATTTTATCTTAAAATACAAGAACTTTTCGTGGTTCTTGTCAATTTTTGTTGGTTTTCATCTAATGAACTTATTTCATGCAGCGAGATCTTTCTTCTTCAAAGCAAAAAGATTTTATCTTCAAATACAAGAACTTTTTGTGGTTTTGTTGATTTTCAGCAAATGAACATATTTCAGCGAGCTGGAAGTTTTTTTCTTTAATAGCGTCAGATTTTATCTTAAAATACAAGAACTTTTCGTGGTTCTTGTCAATTTTTGTTGATTTTCATCTGATGAACTTATTTCAGTCACCTCGATCTTTCTTCTTCAAAGCAAAAAGATTTTATCTTCAAACACAAGAACTTTTCGTGGTTTTGTTGATTTTCAGCAAATGAACATATTTCAGCGAGCTGGAAGTTTTTTCTTTAATAGCATCAGATTTTATCCTAAAATACAAGAACTTTTCGTGGTTCTTGTTAATTTTTGTTGGTTTTCATCTGATGAACTTATTTCAGTCACCTCGATCTTTCTTCTTCAAAGCAAAAAGATTTTATCTTCAAATACAAGAACTTTTCATGGTTTTGTTGATTTTTAGCAAATGAACATATTTCAGCGAGCTGGAAGTTTTTTCTTTAATAGCGTCAGATTTTATCTTAAAATACAAGAACTTTTCGTGGTTCTTGTCAATTTTTGATGGTTTTGATCGAATGAACTGATTTCAGTCAGCTAGATCTTTCTTCTTCAAAGCAAAAAGATTTTATCTTCAAACACAAGAACTTTTCATGGTTTTGTTGATTTTCAGCAAATGAACATATTTCAGCGAGCTGGAAGTTTTTTCTTTAATAGCATCAGATTTTATCCTAAAATACAAGAACTTTTCGTGGTTCTTGTCAATTTTTGATGGTTTTGATCGAATGAACTGATTTCAGTCAGCTAGATCTTTCTTCTTCAAAGCAAAAAGATTTTATCTTCAAACACAAGAACTTTTCATGGTTTTGTTGATTTTCAGCAAATGAACATATTTCAGCGAGCTGGAGGTTTTTTCTTTAATAGCATCAGATTTTATCCTAAAATACAAGAACTTTTCGTGGTTCTTGTCAATTTTTGTTGGTTTTCATCTGATGAACTTATTTCAGTCACCTCGATCTTTCTTCTTCAAAGCAAAAAGATTTTATCTTCGAATACAAGAACTTTTCGTGGTTCTTGTCAATTTTTGTTGGTTTTCATCTATTGAACTTAATTCAGTCACCTCGATCTTTCTTCTTCAAAGCAAAAAGATTTTATCTTCAAATACAAGAACTTTTCGTGGTTTTGTTGATTTTCAGCAAATGAACATATTTCAGCGAGCTAGAAGTTTTTCTTCAATAGCCTCAGATTTTATCTTAAAATACAAGATCGTTTCGTGGTTCTTGTCAATTTTTGTTGGTTTTCATCTAATGAACTTATTTCAGTCACCTCGATCTTTCTTCTTCAAAGCAAAAGATTTTATCTTCAAATACAATAACTTTTCGTGGTTTTGTTGATTTTCAGCAAATGAACATATTTCAGCGAGCTGGAAGTTTTTTCTTTAATAGCCTCAGATTTTATCCTAAAATACAAGAACTTTTCGTGGTTCTTGTCAATTTTTGTTGGTTTTCATCTCATGAACTTATTTCATGCAGCGAGATCTTTCTTCTTCAAAGCAAAAAGATTTTATCTTCAAATACGAGAACTTTTCGTGGTTTTGTTGATTTTCAGCAAATGAACATATTTCAGCGAGCTGGAAGTTTTTTCTTTAATAGCGTCAGATTTTATCTTAAAATACAAGAACTTTTCGTGGTTCTTGTCAATTTTTGTTAGTTTTCATCTAATGAACTTACTTCAGTCACCTCGATCTTTCTTCTTCAAAGCAAAAAGATTTTATCTTCAAATACGAGAACTTTTCGTGATTTTGTTGATTTTCAGCAAATGAACATATTTCAGCGAGCTGGAAGTTTTTTCTTTAATAGCATCAGATTTTATCTTAAAATACAAGAACCTTTCGTGGTTCTTGTCAATTTTTGTTGGTTTTCATCTAATGAACATATTTCAGTCAGCTAGAACTTTCTTCTTCAAAGCAAAAAGATTTTATCTTCAAATACAAGAACTTTTCGTGGTTTTGTTGATTTTCAGCAAATGAACATATTTCAGCGAGCGAGAAGTTTTTTCTTTAATAGCGTCAGATTTTATCTTAAAATACAAGAACTTTTCGTGGTTCTTGTCAATTCTTGATGGTTTTGATCGAATGAACTGATTTCAGTCAGCTAGATCTTTCTTCTTCAAAGCAAAAAGATTTTATCTTCAAACACAAGAACTTTTCGTGGTTTTGTTGATTTTCAGCAAATGAACATATTTCAGCGAGCTGGAAGTTTTTTCTTTAATAGCCTCAGATTTTATCTTAAAATACAAGAACTTTTCGTGGTTCTTGTCAATTTTTGTTGGTTTTCATCTATTGAACTTATTTCAGTCACCTCGATCTTTCTTCTTCAAAGCAAAAAGATTTTATCTTGAAATACAATAACTTTTCGTGGTTTTGTTGATTTTCAGCAAATGAACATATTTCAGCGAGCTGGAAGTTTTTTCTTTAATAGCCTCAGATTTTATCCTAAAATACAAGAACTTTTCGTGGTTCTTGTCAATTTTTGTTGGTTTTCATCTAATGAACTTATTGCATGCAGCGAGATCTTTCTTCTTCAAAGCAAAAAGATTTTATCTTCAAATACAAGAACTTTTCGTGGTTTTGTTGATTTTCAGCAAATGAACATATTTCAGCGAGCTGGAAGTTTTTTTCTTTAATAGCGTCAGATTTTATCTTAAAATACAAGAACTTTTCGTGGTTCTTGTCAATTTTTGTTGATTTTCATCTCATGAACTTATTTCAGTCACCTCGATCTTTCTTCTTCAAAGCAAAAAGATTTTATCTTCAAATACAAGAACTTTTCGTGGTTTTGTTGATTTTCAGCAAATGAACATATTTCAGCGAGCTGGAAGTTTTTTCTTTAATCGCGCAAGATTTTATCTTGAAAGACAAGAACATTTCGTGGTTCTTGTCAATTTTTGTTGGTTTTCATCTGATGAACTTATTTCAGTCACCTCGATCTTTCTTCTTCAAAGCAAAAAGATTTTATCCTAAAATACAAGAACCTTTCGTGGTTCTTGTCAATTTTTGTTGGTTTTCATCTGATGAACATATTTCAGTCAGCTAGAACTTTCTTCTTCAAAGCAAAAAGTTTTATCTTCAAATACAAGAACTTTTCGTGGTTTTATTGATTTTCAGCAAATGAACAGATTTCAGCGAGCGAGAAGTTTTTTCTTTAATCGCGTCAGATTTTATCTTAAAATACAAGAACCTTTCGTGGTTCTTGTCAGTTTTTGATGGTTTTGATCGAATGAACTGATTTCAGTCAGCTAGATCTTTCTTCTTCAAAGCAAAAAGATTTTATCTTCAAACACAAGAACTTTTCGTGGTTTTGTTGATTTTCAGCAAATGAACATATTTCAGCGAGCTGGAAGTTTTTTCTTTAATAGCCTCAGATTTTATCTTAAAATACAAGAACTTTTCGTGGTTCTTGTCAATTTTTGTTGGTTTTCATCGAATGAACTTATTTCAGTCACCTCGATCTTTCTTCTTCAAAGCAAAAAGATTTTATCTTCAAATACAAGAACTTTCGTGGTTTTGTTGATTTTCAGCAAATGAACATATTTCAGCGAGCTGGAAGTTTTTCTTCAATAGCCTCAGATTTTATCTTAAAATACAAGAACTTTTCGTGGTTCTTGTCAATTTTTGTTGGTTTTCATCTAATGAACTTATTTCATGCAGCGAGATCTTTCTTCTTCAAAGCAAAAAGATTTTATCTTCAAATACAAGAACTTTTTGTGGTTTTGTTGATTTTCAGCAAATGAACATATTTCAGCGAGCTGGAAGTTTTTTTCTTTAATAGCGTCAGATTTTATCTTAAAATACAAGAACTTTTCGTGGTTCTTGTCAATTTTTGTTGATTTTCATCTGATGAACTTATTTCAGTCACCTCGATCTTTCTTCTTCAAAGCAAAAAGATTTTATCTTCAAACACAAGAACTTTTCGTGGTTTTGTTGATTTTCAGCAAATGAACATATTTCAGCGAGCTGGAAGTTTTTTCTTTAATAGCATCAGATTTTATAATACAAGAACTTTTCGTGGTTCTTGTTAATTTTTGTTGGTTTTCATCTGATGAACTTATTTCAGTCACCTCGATCTTTCTTCTTCAAAGCAAAAAGATTTTATCTTCAAATACAAGAACTTTTCATGGTTTTGTTGATTTTTAGCAAATGAACATATTTCAGCGAGCTAGAAGTTTTTTCTTTAATAGCCTCAGATTTAATCTTAAAATACAAGAACTTTTCGTGGTTCTTGTCAATTTTTGTTGGTTTTCATCGAATGAACTTATTTCAGTCACCTCGATCTTTCTTCTTCAAAGCAAAAAGATTTTATCTTCAAATACAAGAACTTTTCGTGGTTTTGTTGATTTTCAGCAAATGAACATATTTCAGCAAGCTGAAAGTTTTTCTTCAATAGCCTCAGATTTTATCTTAAAATACAAGAACTTTTCGTGGTTCTTGTCAATTTTTGTTGGTTTTCATCTAATGAACTTATTTCATGCAGCGAGATCTTTCTTCTTCAAAGCAAAAAGATTTTATCTTCAAATACAAGAACTTTTTGTGGTTTTGTTGATTTTCAGCAAATGAACATATTTCAGCGAGCTGGAAGTTTTTTTCTTTAATAACGTCAGATTTTATCTTAAAATACAAGAACTTTTCGTGGTTCTTGTCAATTTTTGTTGATTTTCATCTGATGAACTTATTTCAGTCACCTCGATCTTTCTTCTTCAAAGCAAAAAGATTTTATCTTCAAATACAAGAACTTTTCGTGGTTTTGTTGATTTTCAGCAAATGAACATATTTCAGCGAGCGAGAAGTTTTTTCTTTGATAGCGTCAGATTTTATCTTAAAATACAAGAACTTTTCGTGGTTCTTGTCAATTTTTGATGGTTTTGATCGAATGAACTGATTTCAGTCAGCTAGATCTTTCTTCTTCAAAGCAAAAATATTTTATCTTCAAACACAAGAACTTTACGTGGTTTTGTTGATTTTCAGCAAATGAACATATTTCAGCGAGCTGGAAGTTTTTTCTTTAACAGCATCAGATTTTATCCTAAAATACAAGAACTTTTCGTGGTTCTTGTTAATTTTTGTTGGTTTTCATCTGATGAACTTATTTCAGTCACCTCGATCTTTCTTCTTCAAAGCAAAAAGATTTTATCTTCAAATACAAGAACTTTTCATGGTTTTGTTGATTTTCAGCAAATGAACATATTTCAGCGAGCTGGAAGTTTTTTCTTTAATAGCATCAGATTTTATCCTAAAATACAAGAACCTTTCGTGGTTCTTGTCAATTTTTGTTGGTTTTCATCTAATGAACATATTTCAGTCAGCTAGAACTTTCTTCTTCAAAGCAAAAAGATTTTATCTTCAAATACAAGAACTTTTCGTGGTTTTGTGGATTTTCAGCTCATGAACATATTTCAGCGAGCGAGAAGTTTTTTCTTTAATAGCGTCAGATTTTATCTTAAAATACAAGAACTTTTCGTGGTTCTTGTCAATTTTTGATGGTTTTGATCAAATGAACTGATTTCAGTCAGCAAGATCTTTCTTCTTCAAAGCAAAAAGATTTTATCTTCAAACACAAGAACTTTTCGTGGTTTTGTTGATTTTCAGCAAATGAACATATTTCAGCGAGCTGGAAGTTTTTTCTTTAATAGCCTCAGATTTTATCCTAAAATACAAGAACTTTTCGTGGTTCTTGTCAATTTTTGTTGGTTTTCATCTCATGAACTTATTTCATGCAGCGAGATCTTTCTTCTTCAAAGCAAAAAGATTTTATCTTCAAATACGAGAACTTTTCGTGGTTTTGTTGATTTTCAGCAAATGAACATATTTCAGCGAGCTGGAAGTTTTTTCATTAATAGCATCAGATTTTATCCTAAAATACAAGAACCTTTCGTGGTTCTTGTCAATTTTTGTTGGTTTTCATCTAATGAACATATTTCAGTCAGCTGGAACTTTCTTCTTCAAAGCAAAAAGATTTTATCTTCAAATACAAGAACTTTTCGTGGTTTTGTTGATTTTCAGCAAATGAACATATTTCAGCGAGCGAGAAGTTTTTTCTTTAATAGCGTCAGATTTTATCTTAAAATACAAGAACTTTTCGTGGTTCTTGTCAATTCTTGATGGTTTTGATCGAATGAACTGATTTCAGTCAGCTAGATCTTTCTTCTTCAAAGCAAAAATATTTTATCTTCAAACACAAGAACTTTTCGTGGTTTTGTTGATTTTCAGCAAATGAACATATTTCAGCGAGCTGGAAGTTTTTTCTTTAATAGCCTCAGATTTTATCTTAAAATACAAGAACTTTTCGTGGTTCTTGTCAATTTTTGTTGGTTTTCATCGAATGAACTTATTTCAGTCACCTCGATCTTTCTTCTTCAAAGCAAAAAGATTTTATCTTCAAATACAAGAACTTTTCGTGGTTTTGTTGATTTTCAGCAAATGAACATATTTCAGCGAGCTAGAAGTTTTTCTTCAATAGCCTCAGATTTTATCTTAAAATACAAGAACTTTTCGTGGTTCTTGTCAATTTTTGTTGGTTTTCATCTAATGAACTTATTTCAGTCACCTCGATCTTTCTTCTTCAAATCAAAAGATTTTAACTTCAAATACAATAACTTTTCGTGGTTTTGTTGATTTTCAGCAAATGAACATATTTCAGCGAGCTGGAAGTTTTTTCTTTAATAGCCTCAGATTTTATCTTAAAATACAAGAACTTTTCGTGGTTCTTGTCAATTTTTGTTGGTTTTCATCTAATGAACTTATTTCATGCAGCGAGATCTTTCTTCTTCAAAGCAAAAAGATTTTATCTTCAAATACGAGAACTTTTCGTGATTTTGTTGGTTTTCAGCAAATGAACATATTTCAGCGAGCTGGAAGTTTTTTCTTTAATAGCGCAAGATTTTATCTTGAAATACAAGAACATTTCGTGGTTCTTGTCAATTTTTGTTGATTTTCATCTGATGAACTTATTTCAGTCACCTCGATCTTTCTTCTTCAAAGCAAAAAGATTTTATCTTCAAATACGAGAACTTTTCGTGGTTTTGTTGATTTTCAGCAAATGAACATATTTCAGCGAGCTGGAAGTTTTTTCTTTAATAGCGTCAGATTTTATCTTAAAATACAAGAACTTTTCGTGGTTCTTGTCAATTTTTGTTAGTTTTCATCTAATGAACTTATTTCAGTCACCTCGATCTTTCTTCTTCAAAGGAAAAAGATTTTATCTTCAAATACGAGAACTTTTCGTGATTTTGTTGATTTTCAGCAAATGAACATATTTCAGCGAGCTGGAAGTTTTTTCTTTTATAGCATCAGATTTTATCCTAAAATACAAGAACCTTTCGTGGTTCTTGTCAATTTTTGTTGGTTTTCATCTGATGAACATATTTCAGTCAGCTAGAACTTTCTTCTTCAAAGCAAAAAGATTTTATCTTCGAATACAAGAACTTTTCGTGGTTTTGTTGATTTTCAGCAAATGAACATATTTCAGCGAGCGAGAAGTTTTTTCTTTAACAGCGTCAGATTTTATCTTAAAATACAAGAACTTTTCGTGGTTCTTGTCAATTTTTGATGGTTTTGATCGAATGAACTGATTTCAGTCAGCTAGATCTTTCTTCTTAAAAGCAAAAAGATTTTATCTTCAAATACAAGAACTTTTCGTGGTTTTGTTGATTTTCAGCAAATGAACATATTTCAGCGAGCTAGAAGTTTTTTCTTTAATAGCCTCAGATTTTATCTTAAAATAAAAGAACTTTTCGTGGTTCTTGTCAATTTTTGTTGGTTTTCATCTATTGAACTTATTTCAGTCACCTCGATCGTTCTTCTTCAAAGCAAAAAGATTTTATCTTCAAATACAAGAACTTTTCGTGGTTTTGTTGATTTTCAGCAAATGAACATATTTCAGCGATCTGGAAGTTTTTTCTTTCATAGCATCAGATTTTATCCTAAAATACAAGAACTTTTCGTGGTTCTTGTCAATTTTTGTTGGTTTTCATCTCATGAACTTATTTCATGCAGCGAGATCTTACTTCTTCAAAGCAAAAAGATTTTATCTTCAAATACAAGAACTTTTCGTGGTTTTGTTGGTTTTCAGCAAATGAACATATTTCAGCGAGCTGGAAGTTTTTTCTTTAATAGCGCAAGATTTTATCTTGAAATACAAGAACATTTCGTGGTTCTTGTCAATTTTTGTTGGTTTTCATCTGATGAACTTATTTCAGTCACCTCGATCTTTCTTCTTCAAAGCAAAAAGATTTTATCTTCAAATACGAGAACTTTTCGTGGTTTTGTTGATTTTCAGCAAATGAACATATTTCAGCGAGCTGGAAGTTTTTTCTTTAATAGCGTCAGATTTTATCTTAAAATACAAGAACTTTTCGTGGTTCTTGTCAATTTTTGTTAGTTTTCATCGAATGAACTTATTTCAGTCACCTCGATCTTTCTTCTTCAAAGCAAAAAGATTTTATCTTCAAATACGAGAACTTTTCGTGATTTTGTTGATTTTCAGCAAATGAACATATTTCAGCGAGCTGGAAGTTTTTTCTTTAATAGCATCAGATTTTATCCTAAAATACAAGAACCTTTCGTGGTTCTTGTCAATTTTTGTTGGTTTTCATCTAATGAACATATTTCAGTCAGCTAGAACTTTCTTCTTCAAAGCAAAAAGATTTTATCTTCAAATACAAGAACTTTTCGTGGTTTTGTTGATTTTCAGCTAATGAACATATTTCAGCGAGCGAGAAGTTTTTTCTTCAATAGCGTCAGATTTTATCTTAAAATACAAGAACTTTTCGTGGTTCTTGTCAATTTTTGATGGTTTTGATCGAATGAACTGATTTCAGTCAGCTAGATCTTTCTTCTTCAAAGCAAAAAGATTTTATCTTCAAACACAAGAACTTTTTGTGATTTTGTTGATTTTCAGCAAATGAACATATTTCAGCGAGCTAGAAGTTTTTTCTTTGATAGCCTCAGATTTTATCTTAAAATACAAGAACTTTTCGTGGTTCTTGTCAATTTTTGTTGGTTTTCATCTGATGAACTTATTTCAGTCACCTCGATCTTTCTTCTTCAAAGCAAAAAGATTTTATCTTCAAATACGAGAACTTTTCGTGTTTTTGTTGATTTTCAGCAAATGAACATATTTCAGCGAGCTGGAAGTTTTTTCTTTAATAGCATCAGATGTTATCCTAAAATACAAGAACCTTTCGTGGTTCTTGTCAATTTCTGTTGGTTTTCATCTAATGAACATATTTCAGTCAGCTGGAACTTTCTTCTTCAAAGCAAAAAGATTTTATCTTCAAATACAAGAACTTTTCGTGGTTTTGTTGATTTTCAGCAAATGAACATATTTCAGCGAGCGAGAAGTTTTTTCTTTAATAGCCTCAGATTTTATCTTAAAATACAAGAACTTTTCGTGGTTCTTGTCAATTTTTGTTGGTTTTCATCTGATGAACTTATTTCAGTCACCTCGATCTTTCTTCTTCAAAGCAAAAAGATTTTATCTTCAAATACGAGAACTTTTCGTGTTTTTGTTGATTTTCAGCAAATGAACATATTTCAGCGAGCTGGAAGTTTTTTCTTTAATAGCATCAGATTTTATCCTAAAATACAAGAACTTTTCGTGGTTCTTGTCAATTTTTGATGGTTTTGATCGAATGAACTGATTTCAGTCAGCTAGATCTTTCTTCTTCAAAGCAAAAAGATTTTATCTTCAAACACAAGAACTTTTCATGGTTTTGTTGATTTTCAGCAAATGAACATATTTCAGCGTGCGAGAAGTTTTTTCTTTAATAGCGTCGGATTTTATCTTAAAATACAAGAACTTTTCGTGGTTCTTGTCAATTTTTGATGGTTTTGATCGAATGAACTGATTTCAGTCAGCTAGATCTTTCTTCTTCAAGGCAAAAAGATTTTATCTTCAAACACAAGAACTTTTCGTGGTTTTGTTGATTTTCAGCAAATGAACATATTTCAGCGAGCTGGAAGTTTTTTCTTTAATAGCATCAGATTTTATCCTAAAATACAAGAAATTTTCGTGGTTCTTGTCAATTTTTGTTGGTTTTCATCTGATGAACTTATTTCAGTCACCTCGATCTTTCTTCTTCAAAGCAAAAAGATTTTATCTTCAAATACAAGAACTTTTCGTGGTTTTGTTGATTTTCAGCTAATGAACATATTTCAGCGAGCGAGAAGTTTTTTCTTTAATAGCGTCAGATTTTATCTTAAAATACAAGAACTTTTCGTGGTTCTTGTCAATTTTTGATGGTTTTGATCGAATGAACTGATTTCAGTCAGCTAGATCTTTCTTCTTCAAAGCAAAAAGATTTTATCTTCAAACACAAGAACTTTTTGTGATTTTGTTGATTTTCAGCAAATGAACATATTTCAGCGAGCTAGAAGTTTTTTCTTTGATAGCCTCAGATTTTATCTTAAAATACAAGAACTTTTCGTGGTTCTTGTCAATTTTTGTTGGTTTTCATCTGATGAACTTATTTCAGTCACCTCGATCTTTCTTCTTCAAAGCAAAAAGATTTTATCTTCAAATACGAGAACTTTTCGTGTTTTTGTTGATTTTCAGCAAATGAACATATTTCAGCGAGCTGGAAGTTTTTTCTTTAATAGCATCAGATGTTATCCTAAAATACAAGAACCTTTCGTGGTTCTTGTCAATTTCTGTTGGTTTTCATCTAATGAACATATTTCAGTCAGCTGGAACTTTCTTCTTCAAAGCAAAAAGATTTTATCTTCAAATACAAGAACTTTTCGTGGTTTTGTTGATTTTCAGCAAATGAACATATTTCAGCGAGCGAGAAGTTTTTTCTTTAATAGCCTCAGATTTTATCTTAAAATACAAGAACTTTTCGTGGTTCTTGTCAATTTTTGTTGGTTTTCATCTGATGAACTTATTTCAGTCACCTCGATCTTTCTTCTTCAAAGCAAAAAGATTTTATCTTCAAATACGAGAACTTTTCGTGTTTTTGTTGATTTTCAGCAAATGAACATATTTCAGCGAGCTGGAAGTTTTTTCTTTAATAGCATCAGATTTTATCCTAAAATACAAGAACTTTTCGTGGTTCTTGTCAATTTTTGATGGTTTTGATCGAATGAACTGATTTCAGTCAGCTAGATCTTTCTTCTTCAAAGCAAAAAGATTTTATCTTCAAACACAAGAACTTTTCATGGTTTTGTTGATTTTCAGCAAATGAACATATTTCAGCGTGCGAGAAGTTTTTTCTTTAATAGCGTCGGATTTTATCTTAAAATACAAGAACTTTTCGTGGTTCTTGTCAATTTTTGATGGTTTTGATCGAATGAACTGATTTCAGTCAGCTAGATCTTTCTTCTTCAAGGCAAAAAGATTTTATCTTCAAACACAAGAACTTTTCGTGGTTTTGTTGATTTTCAGCAAATGAACATATTTCAGCGAGCTGGAAGTTTTTTCTTTAATAGCATCAGATTTTATCCTAAAATACAAGAAATTTTCGTGGTTCTTGTCAATTTTTGTTGGTTTTCATCTGATGAACTTATTTCAGTCACCTTGATCTTTCTTCTTCAAAGCAAAAAGATTTTATCTTCAAATACAAGAACTTTTCATGGTTTTGTTGATTTTCGGCAAATGAACATATTTCAGCGAGCTAGAAGTTTTTTCTTTAATAGCCTCAGATTTAATCTTAAAATACAAGAACTTTTCGTGGTTCTTGTCAATTTTTTTGGTTTTCATCTATTGAACTTATTTCAGTCACCTCGATCTTTCTTCTTCAAAGCAAAAAGATTTTATCTTCAAATACAAGAACTTTTCGAGGTTTTGTTGATTTTCAGCAAATGAACATATTTCAGCGAGCTAGAAGTTTTTTCTTTGATAGCCTAAGATTTTATCTTAAAATACAAGAACTTTTCGTGGTTCTTGTCAATTTTTGTTGGTTTTCATCTATTGAACTTCTTTCAGTCACCTCGATCTTTCTTCTTCAAAGCAAAAAGATTTTATCTTCAAATACAAGAACTTTTCGTGGTTTTGTTGATTTTCAGCAAATGAACATATTTCAGCGAGCTGGAAGTTTTTTCTTTAATAGCCTCAGATTTTATCTTAAAATACAAGAACTTTTCGTGGTTCTTGTCAATTTTTGTTGGTTTTCATCGAATGAACTTATTTCAGTCACCTCGATCTTTCTTCTTCAAAGCAAAAGATTTTAACTTCAAATACAATAACTTTTCGTGGTTTTGTTGATTTTCAGCAAATGAACATATTTCAGCGAGCTGGAAGTTTTTTCTTTAATAGCCTCAGATTTTATGTTAAAATACAAGAACTTTTCGTGGTTCTTGTCAATTTTTGTTGGTTTTCATCTAATGAACTTATTTCATGCAGCGAGATCTTTCTTCTTCAAAGCAAAAAGATTTTATCTTCAAATACAAGAACTTTTTGTGGTTTTGTTGATTTTCAGCAAATGAACATATTTCAGCGAGCTGGAAGTTTTTTCTTTAATAGCGTCAGATTTTATCTTAAAATACAAGAACTTTTCGTGGTTCTTGTCAATTTTTGTTAGTTTTCATCTAATGAACTTATTTCAGTCACCTCGATCTTTCTTCTTCAAAGCAAAAAGATTTTATCTTCAAATACGAGAACTTTTCGTGATTTTGTTGATTTTCAGCAAATGAACATATTTCAGCGAGCTGGAAGTTTTTTCTTTAATAGCATCAGATTTTATCCTAAAATACAAGAACCTTTCGTGGTTCTTGTCAATTTTTGTTGGTTTTCATCTAATGAACATATTTCAGTCAGCTAGAACTTTCTTCTTCAAAGCAAGAAGATTTTATCTTCAAATACAAGAACTTTTCGTGGTTTTGTTGATTTTCAGCAAAGGAACATATTTCAGCGAGCGAGAAGTTTTTTCTTTAATAGCGTCAGATTTTATCTTAAAATACAAGAACTTTTCGTGGTTCTTGTCAATTTTTGATGGTTTTGATCGAATGAACTGATTTCAGTCAGCTAGATCTTTCTTCTTCAAAGCAAAAAGATTTTATCTTCAAACACAAGAACTTTTCGTGGTTTTGTTGATTTTCAGCAAATGAACATATTTCAGCGAGCTGGAAGTTTTTTCTTTAATAGCATCAGATTTTATCCTAAAATACAAGAACTTTTCGTGGTTCTTGTCAATTTTTGTTGGTTTTCATCTGATGAACTTATTTCAGTCACCTCGATCTTTCTTCTTCAAAGCAAAAAGATTTTATCTTCAAATACAAGAACTTTTCATGGTTTTGTTGATTTTTAGCAAATGAACATATTTCAGCGAGCTAGAAGTTTTTTCTTTAACAGCCTCAGATTTAATCTTAAAATACAAGAACTTTTCGTGGTTCCTGTCAATTTTTGTTGGTTTTCATCTATTGAACTTATTTCAGTCACCTCGATCTTTCTTCTTCAAAGCAAAAAGATTTTATCTTCAAATACGAGAACTTTTCGTGTTTTTGTTGATTTTCAGCAAATGAACATATTTCAGCGAGCTGGAAGTTTTTTCTTTAATAGCATCAGATGTTATCCTAAAATACAAGAACCTTTCGTGGTTCTTGTCAATTTCTGTTGGTTTTCATCTAATGAACATATTTCAGTCAGCTGGAACTTTCTTCTTCAAAGCAAAAAGATTTTATCTTCAAATACAAGAACTTTTCGTGGTTTTGTTGATTTTCAGCAAATGAACATATTTCAGCGAGCGAGAAGTTTTTTCTTTAATAGCCTCAGATTTTATCTTAAAATACAAGAACTTTTCGTGGTTCTTGTCAATTTTTGTTGGTTTTCATCTGATGAACTTATTTCAGTCACCTCGATCTTTCTTCTTCAAAGCAAAAAGATTGTATCTTCAAATACGAGAACTTTTCGTGTTTTTGTTGATTTTCAGCAAATGAACATATTTCAGCGAGCTGGAAGTTTTTTCTTTAATAGCATCAGATTTTATCCTAAAATACAAGAACTTTTCGTGGTTCTTGTCAATTTTTGATGGTTTTGATCGAATGAACTGATTTCAGTCAGCTAGATCTTTCTTCTTCAAAGCAAAAAGATTTTATCTTCAAACACAAGAACTTTTCATGGTTTTGTTGATTTTCAGCAAATGAACATATTTCAGCGTGCGAGAAGTTTTTTCTTTAATAGCGTCGGATTTTATCTTAAAATACAAGAACTTTTCGTGGTTCTTGTCAATTTTTGATGGTTTTGATCGAATGAACTGATTTCAGTCAGCTAGATCTTTCTTCTTCAAGGCAAAAAGATTTTATCTTCAAACACAAGAACTTTTCGTGGTTTTGTTGATTTTCAGCAAATGAACATATTTCAGCGAGCTGGAAGTTTTTTCTTTAATAGCATCAGATTTTATCCTAAAATACAAGAAATTTTCGTGGTTCTTGTCAATTTTTGTTGGTTTTCATCTGATGAACTTATTTCAGTCACCTCGATCTTTCTTCTTCAAAGCAAAAAGATTTTATCTTCAAATACAAGAACTTTTCATGGTTTTGTTGATTTTCGGCAAATGAACATATTTCAGCGAGCTAGAAGTTTTTTCTTTAATAGCCTCTGATTTAATCTTAAAATACAAGAACTTTTCGTGGTTCTTGTCAATTTTTTTGGTTTTCATCTATTGAACTTATTTCAGTCACCTCGATCTTTCTTCTTCAAAGCAAAAAGATTTTATCTTCAAATACAAGAACTTTTCGTGGTTTTGTTGATTTTCAGCAAATGAACATATTTCAGCGAGCTAGAAGTTTTTTCTTTGATAGCCTCAGATTTTATCTTAAAATACAAGAACTTTTCGTGGTTCTTGTCAATTTTTGTTGGTTTTCATCTATTGAACTTCTTTCAGTCACCTCGATCTTTCTTCTTCAAAGCAAAAAGATTTTATCTTCAAATACAAGAACTTTTCGTGGTTTTGTTGATTTTCAGCAAATGAACATATTTCAGCGAGCTGGAAGTTTTTTCTTTAATAGCCTCAGATTTTATCTTAAAATACAAGAACTTTTCGTGGTTCTTGTCAATTTTTGTTGGTTTTCATCGAATGAACTTATTTCAGTCACCTCGATCTTTCTTCTTCAAAGCAAAAGATTTTAACTTCAAATACAATAACTTTTCGTGGTTTTGTTGATTTTCAGCAAATGAACATATTTCAGCGAGCTGGAAGTTTTTTCTTTAATAGCCTCAGATTTTATGTTAAAATACAAGAACTTTTCATGGTTCTTGTCAATTTTTGTTGGTTTTCATCTAATGAACTTATTTCATGCAGCGAGATCTTTCTTCTTCAAAGCAAAAAGATTTTATCTTCAAATACAAGAACTTTTTGTGGTTTTGTTGATTTTCAGCAAATGAACATATTTCAGCGAGCTGGAAGTTTTTTCTTTAATAGCGTCAGATTTTATCTTAAAATACAAGAACTTTTCGTGGTTCTTGTCAATTTTTGTTAGTTTTCATCTAATGAACTTATTTCAGTCACCTCGATCTTTCTTCTTCAAAGCAAAAAGATTTTATCTTCAAATACGAGAACTTTTCGTGATTTTGTTGATTTTCAGCAAATGAACATATTTCAGCGAGCTGGAAGTTTTTTCTTTAATAGCATCAGATTTTATCCTAAAATACAAGAACCTTTCGTGGTTCTTGTCAATTTTTGTTGGTTTTCATCTAATGAACATATTTCAGTCAGCTAGAACTTTCTTCTTCAAAGCAAAAAGATTTTATCTTCAAATACAAGAACTTTTCGTGGTTTTGTTGATTTTCAGCAAATGAACATATTTCAGCGAGCGAGAAGTTTTTTCTTTAATAGCGTCAGATTTTATCTTAAAATACAAGAACTTTTCGTGGTTCTTGTCAATTTTTGATGGTTTTGATCGAATGAACTGATTTCAGTCAGCTAGATCTTTCTTCTTCAAAGCAAAAAGATTTTATCTTCAAACACAAGAACTTTTCGTGGTTTTGTTGATTTTCAGCAAATGAACATATTTCAGCGAGCTGGAAGTTTTTTCTTTAATAGCATCAGATTTTATCCTAAAATACAAGAACTTTTCGTGGTTCTTGTCAATTTTTGTTGGTTTTCATCGAATGAACTTATTTCAGTCACCTCGATCTTTCTTCTTCAAAGCAAAAGATTTTAACTTCAAATACAATAACTTTTCGTGGTTTTGTTGATTTTCAGCAAATGAACATATTTCAGCGAGCTGGAAGTTTTTTCTTTAATAGCCTCAGATTTTATGTTAAAATACAAGAACTTTTCGTGGTTCTTGTCAATTTTTGTTGGTTTTCATCTAATGAACTTATTTCATGCAGCGAGATCTTTCTTCTTCAAAGCAAAAAGATTTTATCTTCAAATACAAGAACTTTTTGTGGTTTTGTTGATTTTCAGCAAATGAACATATTTCAGCGAGCTGGAAGTTTTTTCTTTAATAGCGTCAGATTTTATCTTAAAATACAAGAACTTTTCGTGGTTCTTGTCAATTTTTGTTAGTTTTCATCTAATGAACTTATTTCAGTCACCTCGATCTTTCTTCTTCAAAGCAAAAAGATTTTCTCTTCAAATACGAGAACTTTTCGTGATTTTGTTGATTTTCAGCAAATGAACATATTTCAGCGAGCTGGAAGTTTTTTCTTTAATAGCATCAGATTTTATCCTAAAATACAAGAACCTTTCGTGGTTCTTGTCAATTTTTGTTGGTTTTCATCTAATGAACATATTTCAGTCAGCTAGAACTTTCTTCTTCAAAGCAAAAAGATTTTATCTTCAAATACAAGAACTTTTCGTGGTTTTGTTGATTTTCAGCAAATGAACATATTTCAGCGAGCGAGAAGTTTTTTCTTTAATAGCGTCAGATTTTATCTTAAAATACAAGAACTTTTCGTGGTTCTTGTCAATTTTTGATGGTTTTGATCGAATGAACTGATTTCAGTCAGCTAGATCTTTCTTCTTCAAAGCAAAAAGATTTTATCTTCAAACACAAGAACTTTTCGTGGTTTTGTTGATTTTCAGCAAATGAACATATTTCAGCGAGCTGGAAGTTTTTTCTTTAATAGCATCAGATTTTATCCTAAAATACAAGAACTTTTCGTGGTTCTTGTCAATTTTTGTTGGTTTTCATCTGATGAACTTATTTCAGTCACCTCGATCTTTCTTCTTCAAAGCAAAAAGATTTTATCTTCAAATACAAGAACTTTTCATGGTTTTGTTGATTTTTAGCAAATGAACATATTTCAGCGAGCTAGAAGTTTTTTCTTTAACAGCCTCAGATTTAATCTTAAAATACAAGAACTTTTCGTGGTTCCTGTCAATTTTTGTTGGTTTTCATCTATTGAACTTATTTCAGTCACCTCGATCTTTCTTCTTCAAAGCAAAAAGATTTTATCTTCAAATACGAGAACTTTTCGTGTTTTTGTTGATTTTCAGCAAATGAACATATTTCAGCGAGCTGGAAGTTTTTTCTTTAATAGCATCAGATGTTATCCTAAAATACAAGAACCTTTCGTGGTTCTTGTCAATTTCTGTTGGTTTTCATCTAATGAACATATTTCAGTCAGCTGGAACTTTCTTCTTCAAAGCAAAAAGATTTTATCTTCAAATACAAGAACTTTTCGTGGTTTTGTTGATTTTCAGCAAATGAACATATTTCAGCGAGCGAGAAGTTTTTTCTTTAATAGCCTCAGATTTTATCTTAAAATACAAGAACTTTTCGTGGTTCTTGTCAATTTTTGTTGGTTTTCATCTGATGAACTTATTTCAGTCACCTCGATCTTTCTTCTTCAAAGCAAAAAGATTTTATCTTCAAATACGAGAACTTTTCGTGTTTTTGTTGATTTTCAGCAAATGAACATATTTCAGCGAGCTGGAAGTTTTTTCTTTAATAGCATCAGATTTTATCCTAAAATACAAGAACTTTTCGTGGTTCTTGTCAATTTTTGATGGTTTTGATCGAATGAACTGATTTCAGTCAGCTAGATCTTTCTTCTTCAAAGCAAAAAGATTTTATCTTCAAACACAAGAACTTTTCATGGTTTTGTTGATTTTCAGCAAATGAACATATTTCAGCGTGCGAGAAGTTTTTTCTTTAATAGCGTCGGATTTTATCTTAAAATACAAGAACTATTCGTGGTTCTTGTCAATTTTTGATGGTTTTGATCGAATGAACTGATTTCAGTCAGCTAGATCTTTCTTCTTCAAGGCAAAAAGATTTTATCTTCAAACACAAGAACTTTTCGTGGTTTTGTTGATTTTCAGCAAATGAACATATTTCAGCGAGCTGGAAGTTTTTTCTTTAATAGCATCAGATTTTATCCTAAAATACAAGAACCTTTCGTGGTTCTTGTCAATTTTTGTTGGTTTTCATCTAATGAACATATTTCAGTCAGCTAGAACTTTCTTCTTCAAAGCAAAAAGATTTTATCTTCAAATACAAGAACTTTTCGTGGTTTTGTTGATTTTCAGCAAATGAACATATTTCAGCGAGCGAGAAGTTTTTTCTTTAATAGCGTCAGATTTTATCTTAAAATACAAGAACTTTTCGTGGTTCTTGTCAATTTTTGATGGTTTTGATCGAATGAACTGATTTCAGTCAGCTAGATCTTTCTTCTTCAAAGCAAAAAGATTTTATCTTCAAACACAAGAACTTTTCGTGGTTTTGTTGATTTTCAGCAAATGAACATATTTCAGCGAGCTGGAAGTTTTTTCTTTAATAGCATCAGATTTTATCCTAAAATACAAGAACTTTTCGTGGTTCTTGTCAATTTTTGTTGGTTTTCATCTGATGAACTTATTTCAGTCACCTCGATCTTTCTTCTTCAAAGCAAAAAGATTTTATCTTCAAATACAAGAACTTTTCATGGTTTTGTTGATTTTTAGCAAATGAACATATTTCAGCGAGCTAGAAGTTTTTTCTTTAACAGCCTCAGATTTAATCTTAAAATACAAGAACTTTTCGTGGTTCCTGTCAATTTTTGTTGGTTTTCATCTATTGAACTTATTTCAGTCACCTCGATCTTTCTTCTTCAAAGCAAAAAGATTTTATCTTCAAATACGAGAACTTTTCGTGTTTTTGTTGATTTTCAGCAAATGAACATATTTCAGCGAGCTGGAAGTTTTTTCTTTAATAGCATCAGATGTTATCCTAAAATACAAGAACCTTTCGTGGTTCTTGTCAATTTCTGTTGGTTTTCATCTAATGAACATATTTCAGTCAGCTGGAACTTTCTTCTTCAAAGCAAAAAGATTTTATCTTCAAATACAAGAACTTTTCGTGGTTTTGTTGATTTTCAGCAAATGAACATATTTCAGCGAGCGAGAAGTTTTTTCTTTAATAGCCTCAGATTTTATCTTAAAATACAAGAACTTTTCGTGGTTCTTGTCAATTTTTGTTGGTTTTCATCTGATGAACTTATTTCAGTCACCTCGATCTTTCTTCTTCAAAGCAAAAAGATTTTATCTTCAAATACGAGAACTTTTCGTGTTTTTGTTGATTTTCAGCAAATGAACATATTTCAGCGAGCTGGAAGTTTTTTCTTTAATAGCATCAGATTTTATCCTAAAATACAAGAACTTTTCGTGGTTCTTGTCAATTTTTGATGGTTTTGATCGAATGAACTGATTTCAGTCAGCTAGATCTTTCTTCTTCAAAGCAAAAAGATTTTATCTTCAAACACAAGAACTTTTCATGGTTTTGTTGATTTTCAGCAAATGAACATATTTCAGCGTGCGAGAAGTTTTTTCTTTAATAGCGTCGGATTTTATCTTAAAATACAAGAACTATTCGTGGTTCTTGTCAATTTTTGATGGTTTTGATCGAATGAACTGATTTCAGTCAGCTAGATCTTTCTTCTTCAAGGCAAAAAGATTTTATCTTCAAACACAAGAACTTTTCGTGGTTTTGTTGATTTTCAGCAAATGAACATATTTCAGCGAGCTGGAAGTTTTTTCTTTAATAGCATCAGATTTTATCCTAAAATACAAGAAATTTTCGTGGTTCTTGTCAATTTTTGTTGGTTTTCATCTGATGAACTTATTTCAGTCACCTCGATCTTTCTTCTTCAAAGCAAAAAGATTTTATCTTCAAATACAAGAACTTTTCATGGTTTTGTTGATTTTCGGCAAATGAACATATTTCAGCGAGCTAGAAGTTTTTTCTTTAATAGCCTCAGATTTAATCTTAAAATACAAGAACTTTTCGTGGTTCTTGTCAATTTTTTTGGTTTTCATCTATTGAACTTATTTCAGTCACCTCGATCTTTCTTCTTCAAAGCAAAAAGATTTTATCTTCAAATACAAGAACTTTTCGTGGTTTTGTTGATTTTCAGCAAATGAACATATTTCAGCGAGCTAGAAGTTTTTTCTTTGATAGCCTCAGATTTTATCTTAAAATACAAGAACTTTTCGTGGTTCTTGTCAATTTTTGTTGGTTTTCATCTATTGAACTTATTTCAGTCACCTCGATCTTTCTTCTTCAAAGCAAAAAGATTTTATCTTCAAATACAAGAACTTTTCGTGGTTTTGTTGATTTTCAGCAAATGAACATATTTCAGCGAGCTGGAAGTTTTTTCTTTAATAGCCTCAGATTTTATCTTAAAATACAAGAACTTTTCGTGGTTCTTGTCAATTTTTGTTGGTTTTCATCGAATGAACTTATTTCAGTCACCTCGATCTTTCTTCTTCAAAGCAAAAGATTTTAACTTCAAATACAATAACTTTTCGTGGTTTTGTTGATTTTCAGCAAATGAACATATTTCAGCGAGCTGGAAGTTTTTTCTTTAATAGCCTCAGATTTTATGTTAAAATACAAGAACTTTTCGTGGTTCTTGTCAATTTTTGTTGGTTTTCATCTAATGAACTTATTTCATGCAGCGAGATCTTTCTTCTTCAAAGCAAAAAGATTTTATCTTCAAATACAAGAACTTTTTGTGGTTTTGTTGATTTTCAGCAAATGAACATATTTCAGCGAGCTGGAAGTTTTTTCTTTAATAGCGTCAGATTTTATCTTAAAATACAAGAACTTTTCGTGGTTCTTGTCAATTTTTGTTAGTTTTCATCTAATGAACTTATTTCAGTCACCTCGATCTTTCTTCTTCAAAGCAAAAAGATTTTATCTTCAAATACGAGAACTTTTCGTGATTTTGTTGATTTTCAGCAAATGAACATATTTCAGCGAGCTGGAAGTTTTTTCTTTAATAGCATCAGATTTTATCCTAAAATACAAGAACCTTTCGTGGTTCTTGTCAATTTTTGTTGGTTTTCATCTAATGAACATATTTCAGTCAGCTAGAACTTTCTTCTTCAAAGCAAAAAGATTTTATCTTCAAATACAAGAACTTTTCGTGGTTTTGTTGATTTTCAGCAAATGAACATATTTCAGCGAGCGAGAAGTTTTTTCTTTAATAGCGTCAGATTTTATCTTAAAATACAAGAACTTTTCGTGGTTCTTGTCAATTTTTGATGGTTTTGATCGAATGAACTGATTTCAGTCAGCTAGATCTTTCTTCTTCAAAGCAAAAAGATTTTATCTTCAAACACAAGAACTTTTCGTGGTTTTGTTGATTTTCAGCAAATGAACATATTTCAGCGAGCTGGAAGTTTTTTCTTTAATAGCATCAGATTTTATCCTAAAATACAAGAACTTTTCGTGGTTCTTGTCAATTTTTGTTGGTTTTCATCTAATGAACTTATTTCAGTCACCTCGATCTTTCTTCTTCAAAGCAAAAAGATTTTATCTTCAAATACAAGAACTTTTCGTGGTTTTGTTGATTTTCAGCAAATGAACATATTTCAGCGAGCTGGAAGTTTTTTCTTTAATAGCCTCAGATTTTATCTTAAAATAGAAGAACTTTTCGTGGTTCTTGTCAATTTTTGTTGGTTTTCATCTATTGAACTTATTTCAGTCACCTCGATCGTTCTTCTTCAAAGCAAAAAGATTTTATCTTCAAATACAAGAACTTTTCGTGGTTTTGTTGATTTTCAGCAAATGAACATATTTCAGCGAGCTGGAAGTTTTTTCTTTAATAGCCTCAGATTTTATCCTAAAATACAAGAACTTTTCGTGGTTCTTGTCAATTTTTGTTGGTTTTCATCTCATGAACTTATTTCATGCAGCGAGATCTTTCTTCTTCAAAGCAAAAAGATTTTATCTTCAAATACAAGAACTTTTCGTGGTTTTGTTGGTTTTCAGCAAATGAACATATTTCAGCGAGCTGGAAGTTTTTTCTTTAATAGCGCAAGATTTTATCTTGAAATACAAGAACATTTCGTGGTTCTTGTCAATTTTTGTTGGTTTTCATCTGATGAACTTATTTCAGTCACCTCGATCTTTCTTCTTCAAAGCAAAAAGATTTTATCTTCAAATACGAGAACTTTTCGTGGTTTTGTTGATTTTCAGCAAATGAACATATTTCAGCGAGCTGGAAGTTTTTTCTTTAATAGCGTCAGATTTTATCTTAAAATACAAGAACTTTTCGTGGTTCTTGTCAATTTTTGTTAGTTTTCATCTAATGAACTTATTTCAGTCACCTCGATCTTTCTTCTTCAAAGCAAAAAGATTTTATCTTCAAATACGAGAACTTTTCGTGATTTTGTTGATTTTCAGCAAATGAACATATTTCAGCGAGCTGGAAGTTTTTTCTTTAATAGCGTCAGATTTTATCTTAAAATACAAGAACTTTTCGTGGTTCTTGTCAATTTTTGTTAGTTTTCATCTAATGAACTTATTTCAGTCACCTCGATCTTTCTTCTTCAAAGCAAAAAGATTTTATCTTCAAATACGAGAACTTTTCGTGATTTTGTTGATTTTCAGCAAATGAACATATTTCAGCGAGCTGGAAGTTTTTTCTTTAATAGCATCAGATTTTATCCTAAAATACAAGAACCTTTCGTGGTTCTTGTCAATTTTTGTTGGTTTTCATCTAATGAACATATTTCAGTCAGCTAGAACTTTCTTCTTCAAAGCAAAAAGATTTTATCTTCAAATACAAGAACTTTTCGTGGTTTTGTTGATTTTCAGCAAATGAACATATTTCAGCGAGCGAGAAGTTTTTTCTTTAATAGCGTCAGATTTTATCTTAAAATACAAGAACTTTTCGTGGTTCTTGTCAATTTTTGATGGTTTTGATCGAATGAACTGATTTCAGTCAGCTCGATCTTTCTTCTTCAAAGCAAAAAGATTTTATCTTCAAACACAAGAACTTTTCGTGGTTTTGTTGATTTTCAGCAAATGAACATATTTCAGCGAGCTGGAAGTTTTTTCTTTAATAGCATCAGATTTTATCCTAAAATACAAGAACTTTTCGTGGTTCTTGTCAATTTTTGTTGGTTTTCATCTAATGAACTTATTTCAGTCACCTCGATCTTTCTTCTTCAAAGCAAAAAGATTTTATCTTCAAATACAAGAACTTTTCATGGTTTTGTTGATTTTTAGCAAATGAACATATTTCAGCGAGCTAGAAGTTTTTTCTTTAACAGCCTCAGATTTAATCTTAAAATACAAGAACTTTTCGTGGTTCCTGTCAATTTTTGTTGGTTTTCATCTATTGAACTTATTTCAGTCACCTCGATCTTTCTTCTTCAAAGCAAAAAGATTTTATCTTCAAATACAAGAACTTTTCGTGGTTTTGTTGATTTTCAGCAAATGAACATATTTCAGCGAGCTAGAAGTTTTTTCTTTAATAGCCTCAGATTTTATCTTAAAATACAAGAACTTTTCGTGGTTCTTGTCAATTTTTGTTGGTTTTCATCTATTGAACTTATTTCAGTCACCTCGATCGTTCTTCTTCAAAGCAAAAAGATTTTATCTTCAAATACAAGAACTTTTCGTGGTTTTGTTGATTTTCAGCAAATGAACATATTTCAGCGAGCTGGAAGTTTTTTCTTTAATAGCCTCAGATTTTATCCTAAAATACAAGAACTTTTCGTGGTTCTTGTCAATTTTTGTTGGTTTTCATCTCATGAACTTATTTCATGCAGCGAGATCTTTCTTCTTCAAAGCAAAAAGATTTTATCTTCAAATACAAGAACTTTTCGTGGTTTTGTTGGTTTTCAGCAAATGAACATATTTCAGCGAGCTGGAAGTTTTTTCTTTAATAGCGCAAGATTTTATCTTGAAATACAAGAACATTTCGTGGTTCTTGTCAATTTTTGTTGGTTTTCATCTGATGAACTTATTTCAGTCACCTCGTTCTTTCTTCTTCAAAGCAAAAAGATTTTATCTTCAAATACGAGAACTTTTCGTGGTTTTGTTGATTTTCAGCAAATGAACATATTTCAGCGAGCTGGAAGTTTTTTCTTTAATAGCGTCAGATTTTATCTTAAAATACAAGAACTTTTCGTGGTTCTTGTCAATTTTTGTTAGTTTTCATCTAATGAACTTATTTCAGTCACCTCGATCTTTCTTCTTCAAAGCAAAAAGATTTTATCTTCAAATACGAGAACTTTTCGTGATTTTGTTGATTTTCAGCAAATGAACATATTTCAGCGAGCTGGAAGTTTTTTCTTTAATAGCATCAGATTTTATCCTAAAATACAAGAACCTTTCGTGGTTCTTGTCAATTTTTGTTGGTTTTCATCTAATGAACATATTTCAGTCAGCTAGAACTTTCTTCTTCAAAGCAAAAAGATTTTATCTTCAAATACAAGAACTTTTCGTGGTTTTGTTGATTTTCAGCAAATGAACATATTTCAGCGAGCGAGAAGTTTTTTCTTTAATAGCGTCAGATTTTATCTTAAAATACAAGAACTTTTCGTGGTTCTTGTCAATTTTTGATGGTTTTGATCGAATGAACTGATTTCAGTCAGCTCGATCTTTCTTCTTCAAAGCAAAAAGATTTTATCTTCAAACACAAGAACTTTTCGTGGTTTTGTTGATTTTCAGCAAATGAACATATTTCAGCGAGCTGGAAGTTTTTTCTTTAATAGCATCAGATTTTATCCTAAAATACAAGAACTTTTCGTGGTTCTTGTCAATTTTTGTTGGTTTTCATCTAATGAACTTATTTCAGTCACCTCGATCTTTCTTCTTCAAAGCAAAAAGATTTTATCTTCAAATACAAGAACTTTTCATGGTTTTGTTGATTTTTAGCAAATGAACATATTTCAGCGAGCTAGAAGTTTTTTCTTTAACAGCCTCAGATTTAATCTTAAAATACAAGAACTTTTCGTGGTTCCTGTCAATTTTTGTTGGTTTTCATCTATTGAACTTATTTCAGTCACCTCGATCTTTCTTCTTCAAAGCAAAAAGATTTTATCTTCAAATACAAGAACTTTTCGTGGTTTTGTTGATTTTCAGCAAATGAACATATTTCAGCGAGCTAGAAGTTTTTTCTTTAATAGCCTCAGATTTTATCTTAAAATACAAGAACTTTTCGTGGTTCTTGTCAATTTTTGTTGGTTTTCATCTCATGAACTTATTTCATGCAGCGAGATCTTTCTTCTTCAAAGCAAAAAGATTTTATCTTCAAATACAAGAACTTTTCGTGGTTTTGTTGGTTTTCAGCAAATGAACATATTTCAGCGAGCTGGAAGTTTTTTCTTTAATAGCGCAAGATTTTATCTTGAAATACAAGAACATTTCGTGGTTCTTGTCAATTTTTGTTGGTTTTCATCTGATGAACTTATTTCAGTCACCTCGATCTTTCTTCTTCAAAGCAAAAAGATTTTATCTTCAAATACGAGAACTTTTCGTGGTTTTGTTGATTTTCAGCAAATGAACATATTTCAGCGAGCTGGAAGTTTTTTCTTTAATAGCGTCAGATTTTATCTTAAAATACAAGAACTTTTCGTGGTTCTTGTCAATTTTTGTTAGTTTTCATCTAATGAACTTATTTCAGTCACCTCGATCTTTCTTCTTCAAAGCAAAAAGATTTTATCTTCAAATACGAGAACTTTTCGTGATTTTGTTGATTTTCAGCAAATGAACATATTTCAGCGAGCTGGAAGTTTTTTCTTTAATAGCATCAGATTTTATCCTAAAATACAAGAACCTTTCGTGGTTCTTCTCAATTTTTGTTGGTTTTCATCTAATGAACATATTTCAGTCAGCTAGAACTTTCTTCTTCAAAGCAAAAAGATTTTATCTTCAAATACAAGAACTTTTCGTGGTTTTGTTGATTTTCAGCAAATGAACATATTTCAGCGAGCGAGAAGTTTTTTCTTTAATAGCGTCAGATTTTATCTTAAAATACAAGAACTTTTCGTGGTTCTTGTCAATTTTTGATGGTTTTGATCGAATGAACTGATTTCAGTCAGCTAGATCTTTCTTCTTCAAAGCAAAAAGATTTTATCTTCAAACACAAGAACTTTTCGTGGTTTTGTTGATTTTCAGCAAATGAACATATTTCAGCGAGCTGGAAGTTTTTTCTTTAATAGCCTCAGATTTTATCCTAAAATACAAGAACTTTTCGTGGTTCTTGTCAATTTTTGTTGGTTTTCATCTCATGAACTTATTTCATGCAGCGAGATCTTTCTTCTTCAAAGCAAAAAGATTTTATCTTCAAATACGAGACCTTTTCGTGGTTTTGTTGATTTTCAGCAAATGAACATATTTCAGCGAGCTGGAAGTTTTTTCTTTAATAGCGTCAGATTTTATCTTAAAATACAAGAACTTTTCGTGGTTCTTGTCAATTTTTGTTAGTTTTCATCCAATGAACTTACTTCAGTCACCTCGATCTTTCTTCTTCAAAGCAAAAAGATTTTATCTTCAAATACGAGAACTTTTCGTGATTTTGTTGATTTTCAGCAAATGAACATATTTCAGCGAGCTGGAAGTTTTTTCTTTAATAGCATCAGATTTTATCCTAAAATACAAGAACCTTTCGTGGTTCTTGTCAATTTTTGTTGGTTTTCATCTAATGAACATATTTCAGTCAGCTAGAACTTTCTTCTTCAAAGCAAAAAGATTTTATCTTCAAACACAAGAACTTTTTGTTATTTTGTTGATTTTCAGCAAATGAACATATTTCAGCGAGCTAGAAGTTTTTTCTTTGATAGCCTCAGATTTTATCTTAAAATACAAGAACTTTTCGTGGTTCTTGTCAATTTTTGTTGGTTTTCATCTGATGAACTTATTTCAGTCACCTCGATCTTTCTTCTTCAAAGCAAAAAGATTTTATCTTCAAATACGAGAACTTTTCGTGTTTTTGTTGATTTTCAGCAAATGAACATATTTCAGCGAGCTGGAAGTTTTTTCTTTAACAGCATCAGATTTTATCCTAAAATACAAGAACCTTTCGTGGTTCTTGTCAATTTCTGTTGGTTTTCATCTAATGAACATATTTCAGTCAGCTGGAACTTTCTTCTTCAAAGCAAAAAGATTTTATCTTCAAATACAAGAACTTTTCGTGGTTTTGTTGATTTTCAGCAAATGAACATATTTCAGCGAGCGAGAAGTTTTTTCTTTAATAGCGTCAGATTTTATCTTAAAATACAAGAACTTTTCGTGGTTCTTGTCAATTTTTGATGGTTTTGATCGAATGAACTTATTTCAGTCACCTGGATCTTTCTTCTTCAAAGCAAAAAGATTTTATCTTCAAACACAAGAACTTTTCGTGGTTTTGTTGATTTTCAGCAAATGAACATATTTCAGCGAGCTGGAAGTTTTTTCTTTAATAGCCTCAGATTTTATCCTAAAATACAAGAACTTTTCGTGGTTCTTGTCAATTTTTGTTGGTTTTCATCTCATGAACTTATTTCATGCAGCGAGATCTTTCTTCTTCAAAGCAAAAAGATTTTATCTTCAAATACGAGAACTTTTCGTGGTTTTGTTGATTTTCAGCAAATGAACATATTTCAGCGAGCTGGAAGTTTTTTCTTTAATAGCGTCAGATTTTATCTTAAAATACAAGAACTTTTCGTGGTTCTTGTCAATTTTTGTTAGTTTTCATCGAATGAACATATTTCAGTCAGCTAGAACTTTCTTCTTCAAAGCAAAAAGATTTTATCTTCAAACACAAGAACCTTTTGTGATTTTGTTGATTTTCAGCAAATGAACATATTTCAGCGAGCTAGAAGTTTTTTCTTTGATAGCCTCAGATTTTATCTTAAAATACAAGAACTTTTCGTGGTTCTTGTCAATTTTTGTTGGTTTTCATCTGATGAACTTATTTCAGTCACCTCGATCTTTCTTCTTCAAAGCAAAAATATTTTATCTTCAAATACGAGAACTTTTCGTGTTTTTGTTGATTTTCAGCAAATGAACATATTTCAGCGAGCTGGAAGTTTTTTCTTTAATAGCATCAGATTTTATCCTAAACTACAAGAACTTTTCGTGGTTCTTGTCAATTTTTGATGGTTTTGATCGAATGAACTGATTTCAGTCAGCTAGATCTTTCTTCTTCAAAGCAAAAAGATTTTATCTTCAAACACAAGAACTTTTCATGGTTTTGTTGATTTTCAGCAAATGAACATATTTCAGCGAGCGAGAAGTTTTTTCTTTAATAGCGTCAGATTTTATCTTAAAATACAAGAACTTTTCGTGGTTCTTGTCAATTTTTGATGGTTTTGATCGAATGAACTGATTTCAGTCAGCTAGATCTTTCTTCT
The DNA here is from genome assembly GCF_035084215.1 of Heptranchias perlo. NCBI lineage: Eukaryota > Metazoa > Chordata > Chondrichthyes > Hexanchiformes > Hexanchidae > Heptranchias > Heptranchias perlo. The sequence goes on along the minus strand of NC_090337.1, from coordinate 74,606,658 downwards.
TCAAGGCAAAAAGATTTTATCTTCAAACACAAGAACTTTTCGTGGTTTTGTTGATTTTCAGCAAATGAACATATTTCAGCGAGCTGGAAGTTTTTTCTTTAATAGCATCAGATTTTATCCTAAAATACAAGAAATTTTCGTGGTTCTTGTCAATTTTTGTTGGTTTTCATCTGATGAACTTATTTCAGTCACCTCGATCTTTCTTCTTCAAAGCAAAAAGATTTTATCTTCAAATACAAGAACTTTTCATGGTTTTGTTGATTTTCAGCAAATGAACATATTTCAGCGAGCTAGAAGTTTTTTCTTTAATAGCCTCAGATTTAATCTTAAAATACAAGAACTCTTCGTGGTTCTTGTCAATTTTTTTTGGTTTTCATCTGATGAACTTATTTCAGTCACCTCGATCTTTCTTCTTCAAAGCAAAAAGATTTTATCTTCAAATACAAGAACTTTTCGTGGTTTTGTTGATTTTCAGCAAATGAACATATTTCAGCGAGCTAGAAGTTTTTTCTTTAATAGCGTCAGATTTTATCTTAAAATACAAGAACTTTTCGTGGTTCTTGTCAATTTTTGTTGGTTTTCATCTATTGAACTTATTTCAGTCACCTCGATCTTTCTTCTTCAAAGCAAAAAGATTTTATCTTCAAATACAAGAACTTTTCGTGGTTTTGTTGATTTTCAGCAAATGAACATATTTCAGCGAGCTGGAAGTTTTTTCTTTAATAGCCTCAGATTTTATCCTAAAATACAAGAACTTTTCGTGGTTCTTGTCAATTTTTGTTGGTTTTCATCGAATGAACATATTTCAGTCAGCTCGAACTTTCTTCTTCAAAGCAAAAAGATTTTATCTTCAAATACGAGAACTTTTCGTGTTTTTGTTGATTTTCAGCAAATGAACATATTTCAGCGAGCTGGAAGTTTTTTCTTTAATAGCGTCAGATTTTATCTTAAAATACAAGAATTTTTCGTGGTTCTTGTCAATTTTTGATGGTTTTGATCGAATGAACTGATTTCAGTCAGCTAGATCTTTCTTCTTCAAGGCAAAAAGATTTTATCTTCAAACACAAGAACTTTTCGTGGTTTTGTTGATTTTCAGCAAATGAACATATTTCAGCGAGCTGGAAGTTTTTTCTTTAATAGCATCAGATTTTATCCTAAAATACAAGAAATTTTCGTGGTTCTTGTCAATTTTTGTTGGTTTTCATCTGATGAACTTATTTCAGTCACCTCGATCTTTCTTCTTCAAAGCAAAAAGATTTTATCTTCAAATACAAGAACTTTTCATGGTTTTGTTGATTTTCAGCAAATGAACATATTTCAGCGAGCTAGAAGTTTTTTCTTTAATAGCCTCAGATTTAATCTTAAAATACAAGAACTTTTCGTGGTTCTTGTCAATTTTTTTTGGTTTTCATCTATTGAACTTATTTCAGTCACCTCGATGTTTCTTCTTCAAAGCAAAAAGATTTTATCTTCAAATACAAGAACTTTTCGTGGTTTTGTTGATTTTCAGCAAATGAACATATTTCAGCGAGCTAGAAGTTTTTTCTTTAATAGCCTCAGATTTTATCTTAAAATACAAGAACTTTTCGTGGTTCTTGTCAATTTTTGTTGGTTTTCATCTATTGAACTTATTTCAGTCACCTCGATCTTTCTTCTTCAAAGCAAAAAGATTTTATCTTCAAATACAAGAACTTTTCGTGGTTTTGTTGATTTTCAGCAAATGAACATATTTCAGCGAGCTGGAAGTTTTTTCTTTAATAGCCTCAGATTTTATCCTAAAATACAAGAACTTTTCGTGGTTCTTGTCAATTTTTGTTGGTTTTCATCTAATGAACATATTTCAGTCAGCTAGAACTTTCTTCTTCAAAGCAAAAAGATTTTATCTTCAAATACAAGAACTTTTCGTGGTTTTGTTGATTTTCAGCAAATGAACATATTTCAGCGAGCGAGAAGTTTTTTCTTTAATAGCGTCAGATTTTATCTTAAAATACAAGAACTTTTCGTGGTTCTTGTCAATTTTTGATGGTTTTGATCGAATGAACTGATTTCAGTCAGCTAGATCTTTCTTCTTCAAAGCAAAAAGATTTTATCTTCAAACACAAGAACTTTTAGTGATTTTGATGATTTTCAGCAAATGAACATATTTCAGCGAGCTCGAAGTTTTTTCTTTGATAGCCTCAGATTTTATCTTAAAATACAAGAACTTTTCGTGGTTCTTGTCAATTTTTGTTGGTTTTCATCTGATGAACTTATTTCAGTCACCTCGATCTTTCTTCTTCAAAGCAAAAAGATTTTATCTTCAAATACGAGAACTTTTCGTGTTTTTGTTGATTTTCAGCAAATGAACATATTTCAGCGAGCTGGAAGTTTTTTCTTTAATAGCATCAGATTTTATCCTAAAATACAAGAACTTTTCGTGGTTCTTGTCAATTTTTGATGGTTTTGATCGAATGAACTGATTTCAGTCAGCTAGATCTTTCTTCTTCAAGGCAAAAAGATTTTATCTTCAAACACAAGAACTTTTCGTGGTTTTGTTGATTTTCAGCAAATGAACATATTTCAGCGAGCTGGAAGTTTTTTCTTTAATAGCATCAGATTTTATCCCAAAATACAAGAAATTTTCGTGGTTCTTGTCAATTTTTGTTGGTTTTCATCTGATGAACTTATTTCAGTCACCTCGATCTTTCTTCTTCAAAGCAAAAAGATTTTATCTTCAAATACAAGAACTTTTCGTGGTTTTGTTGATTTTCAGCAAATGAACATATTTCAGCGAGCTAGAAGTTTTTTCTTTAATAGCCTCAGATTTAATCTTAAAATACAAGAACTTTTCGTGGTTCTTGTCAATTTTTTTTGGTTTTCATCTATTGAACTTATTTCAGTCACCTCGATCTTTCTTCTTCAAAGCAAAAAGATTTTATCTTCAAATACAAGAACTTTTCGTGGTTTTGTTGATTTTCAGCAAATGAACATATTTCAGCGAGCTAGAAGTTTTTTCTTTAATAGCCTCAGATTTTATCTTAAAATACAAGAACTTTTCGTGGTTCTTGTCAATTTTTGTTAGTTTTCATCTAATGAACTTATTTAAGTCACCTCGATCTTTCTTCTTCAAAGCAAAAAGATTTTATCTTCAAATACGAGAACTTTTCGTGATTTTGTTGATTTTCAGCAAATGAACATATTTCAGCGAGCTGGAAGTTTTTTCTTTAATAGCATCAGATTTTATCCAAAAATACAAGAACCTTTCGTGGTTCTTGTCAATTTTTGTTGGTTTTCATCTGATGAACATATTTCAGTCAGCTAGAACTTTCTTCTTCAAAGCAAAAAGATTTTATCTTCAAATGCAAGAACTTTTCGTGGTTTTGTTGATTTTCAGCAAATGAACATATTTCAGCGAGCGAGAAGTTTTTTCTTTAATAGCGTCAGATTTTATCTTAAAATACAAGAACTTTTCGTGGTTCTTGTCAATTTTTGATGGTTTTGATCGAATGAACTGATTTCAGTCACCTCGATCTTTCTTCTTCAAAGCAAAAAGATTTTATCTTCAAACACAAGAACTTTTCGTGGTTTTGTTGATTTTCAGCAAATGAACATATTTCAGCGAGCTGGAAGTTTTTTCTTTAATAGCATCAGATTTTATCCTAAAATACAAGAACTTTTCGTGGTTCTTGTCAATTTTTGTTGGTTTTCATCTGATGAACTTATTTCAGTCACCTCGATCTTTCTTCTTCAAAGCAAAAAGATTTTATCTTCAAATACAAGAACTTTTCGTGGTTTTGTTGATTTTCAGCAAATGAACATATTTCAGCGAGCGAGAAGTTTTTCTTCAATAGCCTCAGATTTTATCTTAAAATACAAGAACTTTTCGTGGTTCTTGTCAATTTTTGTTGGTTTTCATCTGATGAACTTATTTCAGTCACCTCGATCTTTCTTCTTCAAAGCAAAAAGATTTTATCTTCAAATACAAGAACTTTTCGTGGTTTTGTTGATTTTCAGCAAATGAACATATTTCAGCGAGCTAGAAGTTTTTTCTTTAATAGCCTCAGATTTTATCCTAAAATACAAGAACTTTTCGTGGTTCTTGTCAATTTTTGTTGGTTTTCATCTAATGCACATATTTCAGTCAGCTAGAACTTTCTTCTTCAAAGCAAAAAGATTTTATCTTCAAATACAAGAACTTTTCGTGGTTTTGTTGATTTTCAGCAAATGAACATATTTCAGCGAGCGAGAAGTTTTTTCTTTAATAGCGTCAGATTTTATCTTAAAATACAAGAACTTTTCGTGGTTCTTGTCAATTTTTGATGGTTTTGATCGAATGAACTGATTTCAGTCACCTCGATCTTTCTTCTTCAAAGCAAAAAGATTTTATCTTCAAACACAAGAACTTTTCGTGGTTTTGTTGATTTTCAGCAAATGAAGATATTTCAGCGAGCTGGAAGTTTTTTCTTTAATAGCATCAGATTTTATCCTAAAATACAAGAACTTTTCGTGGTTCTTGTCAATTTTTGTTGGTTTTCATCTGATGAACTTATTTCAGTCACCTCGATCTTTCTTCTTCAAAGCAAAAAGATTTTATCTTCAAATACAAGAACTTTTCGTGGTTTTGTTGATTTTCAGCAAATGAACATATTTCAGCGAGCGAGAAGTTTTTCTTCAATAGCCTCAGATTTTATCTTAAAATACAAGAACTTTTCGTGGTTCTTGTCAATTTTTGTTGGTTTTCATCTGATGAACTTATTTCAGTCACCTCGATCTTTCTTCTTCAAAGCAAAAAGATTTTATCTTCAAATACAAGAACTTTTCGTGGTTTTGTTGATTTTCAGCAAATGAACATATTTCAGCGAGCTAGAAGTTTTTTCTTTAATAGCCTCAGATTTTATCCTAAAATACAAGAACTTTTCGTGGTTCTTGTCAATTTTTGTTGGTTTTCATCTAATGAACATATTTCAGTCAGCTAGAACTTTCTTCTTCAAAGCAAAAAGATTTTATCTTCAAATACAAGAACTTTTCATGGTTTTGTTGATTTTCAGCAAATGAACATATTTCAGCGAGCGAGAAGTTTTTTCTTTAATAGCGTCAGATTTTATCCGAAAATACAAGAACTTTTCGTGGTTCTTGTCAATTTTTGATGGTTTTGATCGAATGAGCTGATTTCAGTCAGCGAGATCTTTCTTCTTCAAAGCAAAAAGATTTTATCTTCAAACACAAGAACTTTTCGTGGTTTTGTTGATTTTCAGCAAATGAACATATTTCAGTGAGCTGGAAGTTTTTTCTTTAATAGCATCAGATTTTATCCTAAAATCCAAGAACTTTTCGTGGTTCTTGTCAATTTTTGTTGGTTTTCATCTGATGAACTTATTTCAGTCACCTCGATCTTTCTTCTTCAAAGCAAAAAGATTTTATCTTCAAATGCAAGAACTTTTCATGGTTTTGTTGATTTTCAGCAAATGAACATATTTCAGCGAGCTAGAAGTTTTTTCTTTAATAGCCTCAGATTTAATCTTAAAATACAAGAACTTTTCGTGGTTCTAGTCAATTTTTGTTGGTTTTCATCTATTGAACTTATTTCAGTCACCTCGATCTTTCTTCTTCAAAGCAAAAAGATTTTATCTTCAAATACAAGAACTTTTCGTGGTTTTGTTGATTTTCAGCAAATGAACATATTTCAGCGAGCTGGAAGTTTTTTCTTCAATAGCCTCAGATTTTATCCTAAAATACAAGAACTTTTCGTGGTTCTTGTCAATTTTTGTTGGTTTTCATCTCATGAACTTATTTCAGTCAGCTGGAACTTTCTTCTTCAAAGCAAAAAGATTTTATCTTCAAATACAAGAACTTTTCGTGGTTTTGTTGATTTTCAGCTAATGAACATATTTCAGCGAGCGAGAAGTTTTTTCTTTAATAGAGTCAGATTTTATCTTAAAATACAAGAACTTTTCGTGGTTCTTGTCAATTTTTGATGGTTTTGATCGAATGAACTGATTTCAGTCAGCTAGATCTTTCTTCTTCAAAGCAAAAAGATTTTATCTTCAAACACAAGAACTTTTCGTGGTTTTGTTGATTTTCAGCAAATGAACATATTTCAGCGAGCTGGAAGTTTTTTCTTTCATAGCATCAGATTTTATCCTAAAATACTAGAACTTTTCGTGGTTCTTGTCAATTTTTGTTGGTTTTCATCTGATGAACTGATTTCAGTCACCTCTATCTTAGTTCTTCAAAGGAAAAGATTTTATCTTCAAATACAAGAACTTTTCGTGGTTTTGTTGATTTTCAGCAAATGAACATATTTCAGCGAGCTAGAAGTTTTTCTTCAATAGCCTCAGATTTTATCTTAAAATACAAGAACTTTTCGTGGTTCTTGTCAATTTTTGTTGGTTTTCATCGAATGAACTTATTTCAGTCACCTCGATCTTTCTTCTTCAAAGCAAAAGATTTTATCTTCAAATACAATAACTTTTCGTGGTTTTGTTGATTTTCAGCAAATGAACATCTTTCAGCGAGCTGGAAGTTTTTTCTTTAATAGCCTCAGATTTTATCCTAAAATACAAGAACTTTTCGTGGTTCTTGTCAATTTTTGTTGGTTTTCATCTAATGAACTTATTTCAGTCAGCGCGATCTTTCTTCTTCAAAGCAAAAAGATTTTATCTTCAAATACAAGAACTTTTCGTGGTTTTGTTGGTTTTCAGCAAATGAACATATTTCAGCGAGCTGGAAGTTTTTTCTTTAATAGCGCAAGATTTTATCTTGAAATACAAGAACATTTCGTGGTTCTTGTCAATTTTTGTTGGTTTTCATCTGATGAACTTATTTCAGTCACCTCGATCTTTCTTCTTCAAAGCAAAAAGATTTTATCTTCAAATACGAGAACTTTTCGTGGTTTTGTTGATTTTCAGCAAATGAACATATTTCAGCGAGCTGGAAGTTTTTTCTTTAATAGCATCAGATTTTATCCTAAAATACAAGAACCTTTCGTGGTTCTTGTCAATTTTTGTTGGTTTTCATCTGATGAACATATTTCAGTCAGCAAGAACTTTCTTCTTCAAAGCAAAAAGATTTTATCTTCAAATACAAGAACTTTTCGTGGTTTTGTTGATTTTCAGCAAATGAACATATTTCAGCGAGCGAGAAGTTTTTTCTTTAATAGCGTCAGATTTTATCTTAAAATACAAGAACTTTTCGTGGTTCTTGTCAATTTTTGATGATTTTGATCGAATGAACTGATTTCAGTCAGCTAGATCTTTCTTCTTCAAAGCAAAAAGATTTTTTCTTCAAACACAAGAACTTTTCGTGGTTTTGTTGATTTTCAGCAAATGAACATATTTCAGCGAGCTGGAAGTTTTTTCTTTAATAGCATCAGATTTTATCCTAACATACAAGAACTTTTCGTGGTTCTTGTCAAGTTTTGTTGGTTTTCATCTGATGAACTTATTTCAGTCACCTCGATCTTTCTTCTTCAAAGCAAAAAGATTTTATCTTCAAATACAAGAACTTTTCATGGTTTTGTTGATTTTCAGCAAATGAACATATTTCAGCGAGCCAGAAGTTTTTTCTTTAATAGCCTCAGATTTTATCTTAAAATACAAGAACTTTTCGTGGTTCTTGTCAATTTTTGTTGGTTTTCATCTATTGAACTTATTTCAGTCACCTCGATCTTTCTTCTTCAAAGCAAAAAGATTTTATCTTCAAATACAAGAACTTTTCGTGGTTTTGTTGATTTTCAGCAAATGAACATATTTCAGCGAGCTGGAAGTTTTTCTTCAATAGCCTCAGATTTTATCTTAAAATACAAGAACTTTTCGTGGTTCTTGTCAATTTTTGTTGGTTTTCAACTAATGAACTTATTTCATGCAGCGAGATCTTTCTTCTTCAAAGCAAAATGATTTTATCTTCAAATACAAGAACTTTTCGTGGTTTTGTTGATTTTCAGCAAATGAACATATTTCAGCGAGCTGGAAGATTTTTCTTTAATAGCGCAAGATTTTATCTTGAAATACAAGAACATTTCGTGGTTCTTGTCAATTTTTGTTGGTTTTCATCTGATGAACTTATTTCAGTCACCTCGATCTTTCTTCTTCAAAGCAAAAAGATTTTATCTTCAAATACGAGAACTTTTTGTGGTTTTGTTGATTTTCAGCAAATGAACATATTTCAGCGAGCTGGAAGTTTTTTCTTTAATAGCGTCAGATTTTATCTTAAAATACAAGAACTTTTCGTGGTTCTTGTCAATTTTTGTTAGTTTTCATCTAATGAACTTATTTCAGTCACCTCGATCTTTCTTCTTCAAAGCAAAAAGATTTTAACTTCAAATACGAGAACTTTTCGTGATTTTGTTGATTTTCAGCAAATGAACATATTTCAGCGAGCTGGAAGTTTTTTCTTGAATAGCATCAGATTTTATCCTAAAATACAAGAACCTTTCGTGGTTCTTGTCAATTTTTGTTGGTTTTCATCTAATGAACATATTTCAGTCAGCTAGAACTTTCTTCAAAGCAAAAAGATTTTATCTTCAAATACAAGAACTTTTCGTGGTTTTGTTGATTTTCAGCAAATGAACATATTTCAGCGAGCTGGAAGTTTTTTCTTTAATAGCATCAGATTTTATCCTAAAATACAAGAACTTTTCGTGGTTCTTGTCAATTTTTGTTGGTTTTCATCTGATGAACGTATTTCAGTCACCTCGATCTTTCTTCTTCAAAGCAAAAAGATTTTATCTTCAAATACAAGAACTTTTCATGGTTTTGTTGATTTTCAGCAAATGAACATATTTCAGCGAGCTAGAAGTTTTTTCTTTAATAGCCTCAGATTTTATCTTAAAATACAAGAACTTTTCGTGGTTCTTGTCATTTTTTTTTGGTTTTCATCTATTGAACTTATTTCAGTCACCTCGATCTTTCTTCTTGAAAGCAAAAAGATTTTATCTTCAAATACAAGAACTTTTCGTGGTTTTGTTGATTTTCAGCAAATGAACATATTTCAGCGAGCAAGAAGTTTTTCTTCAATAGCCTCAGATTTTATCTTAAAATACAAGAACTTTTCGTGGTTCTTGTCATTTTTTGTTGGTTTTCATCTAATGAACTTATTTCAGTCACCTCGATCTTTCTTCTTCAAAGCAAAAGATTTTATCTTCAAACACAATAACTTTTCGTGGTTTTGTTGATTTTCAGCAAATGAACATATTTCAGCGAGCTGGAAGTTTTTTCTTCAATAGTCTCAGATTTTATCCTAAAATACAAGAACTTTTCTTGGTTCTTGTCAATTTTTGTTGGTTTTCATCTAATGAACTTATTTCATGCAGCGAGATCTTTCTTCTTCAAAGCAAAAAGATTTTATCTTCAAATACAAGAACTTTTCGTGGTTTTGTTGATTTTCAGCAAATGAACATATTTCAGCGAGCTGGAAGTTTTTTCTTTAATCGCGTCAGATTTTATCTTAAAATACAAGAACTTTTCGTGGTTCTTGTCAATTTTTGTTGACTTTCATCTCATGAACTTATTTCAGTCACCTCGATCTTTCTTCTTCAAAGCAAAAAGATTTTATCTTCAAATACAAGAACTTTTCGTGGTTTTGTTGGTTTTCAGCAAATGAACATATTTCAGCGAGCTGGAAGTTTTTTCTTTAATAGCGCAAGATTTTATCTTGAAATACAAGAACATTTCGTGGTTCTTGTCAATTTTTGTTGGTTTTCATATGATGAACTTATTTCAGTCACCTCGATCTTTCTTCTTCAAAGCAAAAAGATTTTATCTTCAAATACGAGAACTTTTCGTGGTTTTGTTGATTTTCAGCAAATGAACATATTTCAGCGAGCTGGAAGTTTTTTCTTTAATAGCGTCAGATTTTATCTTAAAATACAAGAACTTTTCGTGGTTCTTGTCTATTTTTGTTGGTTTTCATCTGATGAACTTATTTCAGTCACCTCGATCTTTCTTCTTCAAAGCAAAAAGATTTTATCTTCAAATACGAGAACTTTTCGTGGTTTTGTTGATTTTCAGCAAATGAACATATTTCAGCGAGCTGGAAGTTTTTTCTTTAATAGCATCAGATTTTATCCTAAAATACAAGAACTTTTCGTGGTTCTTGTCAATTTTTGTTGGTTTTCATCTCATGAACTTATTTCAGTCAGCTAGATCTTTCTTCTTCAAAGCAAAAAGATTTTATCTTGAAATACAAGAACTTTTCGTGGTTTTGTTGATTTTCAGCAAATGAACATATTTCAGCGAGCGAGAAGTTTTTTCTTTGATAGCGTCAGATTTTATCTTAAAATACAAGAAATATTCGTGGTTCTTGTCAATTTTTGTTGGATTTGATCGAATGAACTTATTTCAGTCAGCCAGATCTTTCTTCTTCAAAGCAAAAAGATTTTATCTTCAAATACGAGAACTTTTCGTGGTTTTGTTGATTTTCAGCAAATGAACATATTTCAGCGAGCTGGAAAGTTTTTTCTTTAATAGCATCAGATTTTATCTTAAAATACAAGAACTTTTCGTGGTTCTTGTCAATTTTTGTTGGTTTTCATCTATTGAACTTATTTCAGTCACCTCGATCTTTCTTCTTCAAAGCAAAAAGATTTTATCTTCAAATACAAGAACTTTTCGTGGTTTTGTTGATTTTCAGCAAATGAACATATTTCAGCGAGCTGGAAGTTTTTTCTTTAATAGCATCAGATTTTATCCTAAAATACAAGAACCTTTCGTGGTTCTTGTCAATTTTTGTCAGTTTTCATCTAATGAACTTATTTCAGTCACCTCGATCTTTCTTCTTCAAAGCAAAAAGATTTTATCTTGAAATACAAGAACTTTTTGTGATTTTGTTGATTTTCAGCAAATGAACATATTTCAGCGAGCGAGAAGTTTTTTCTTTGATAGCCTCAGATTTTATCTTAAAATACAAGAACTTTTCGTGGTTCTTGTCAATTTTTGTTGGTTTTCATCTGATGAACTTATTTCAGTCACCTCGATCTTTCTTCTTCAAAGCAAAAAGATTTTATCTTCAAATACGAGAACTTTTCGTGGTTTTGTTGATTTTCAGCAAATGAACATATTTCAGCGAGCTGGAAGTTTTTTCTTTAATAGCCTCAGATTTTATCCTAAAATACAAGAACTTTTCGTGGTTCTTGTCAATTTTTGTTGGTTTTCAACTAATGAACTTATTTCATGCAGCGAGATCTTTCTTCTTCAAAGCAAAATGATTTTATCTTCAAATACAAGAACTTTTCGTGGTTTTGTTGATTTTCAGCAAATGAACATATTTCAGCGAGCTGGAAGTTTTTTTCTTTAATAGCGTCAGATTTTATCTTAAAATACAAGAACTTTTCGTGGTTCTTGTCAATTTTTGTTGATTTTCATCTCATGAACTTATTTCAGTCACCTCGATCTTTCTTCTTCAAAGCAAAAAGATTTTATCTTCAAATACAAGAACTTTTCGTGGTTTTGTTGGTTTTCAGCAAATGAACATATTTCAGCGAGCTGGAAGATTTTTCTTTAATAGCGTCAGATTTTATCTTAAAATACAAGAACTTTTCGTGGTTCTTGTCAATTTTTGTTAGTTTTCATCTAATGAACTTATTTCAGTCACCTCGATCTTTCTTCTTCAAAGCAAAAAGATTTTATCTTCAAATACGAGAACTTTTCGTGATTTTGTTGATTTTCAGCAAATGAACATATTTCAGCGAGCTGGAAGTTTTTTCTTGAATAGCATCAGATTTTATCCTAAAATACAAGAACCTTTCGTGGTTCTTGTCAATTTTTGTTGGTTTTCATCTAATGAACATATTTCAGTCAGCTAGAACTTTCTTCAAAGCAAAAAGATTTTATCTTCAAATACAAGAACTTTTCGTGGTTCTTGTCAATTTTTGTTGACTTTCATCTCATGAACTTATTTCAGTCACCTCGATCTTTCTTCTTCAAAGCAAAAAGATTTTATCTTCAAATACAAGAACTTTTCGTGGTTTTGTTGGTTTTCAGCAAATGAACATATTTCAGCGAGCTGGAAGTTTTTTCTTTAATAGCGCAAGATTTTATCTTGAAATACAAGAACATTTCGTGGTTCTTGTCAATTTTTGTTGGTTTTCATCTGATGAACTTATTTCAGTCACCTCGATCTTTCTTCTTCAAAGCAAAAAGATTTTATCTTCAAATACGAGAACTTTTCGTGGTTTTGTTGATTTTCAGCAAATGAACATATTTCAGCGAGCTGGAAGTTTTTTCTTTAATAGCCTCAGATTTTATCTTAAAATACAAGAACCTTTCGTGGTTCTTGTCAATTTTTGTCAGTTTTCATCTAATGAACTTACTTCAGTCACCTCGATCTTTCTTCTTCAAAGCAAAAAGATTTTATCTTGAAATACAAGAACTTTTTGTGATTTTGTTGATTTTCAGCAAATGAACATATTTCAGCGAGCGAGAAGTTTTTTCTTTGATAGCCTCAGATTTTATCTTAAAATACAAGAACTTTTCGTGGTTCTTGTCAATTTTTGTTGGTTTTCATCTGATGAACTTATTTCAGTCACCTCAATCTTTCTTCTTCAAAGCAAAAAGATTTTATCTTCAAATACGAGAACTTTTCGTGGTTTTGTTGATTTTCAGCAAATGAACATATTTCAGCGAGCTGGAAGTTTTTTCTTTAATAGCCTCAGATTTTATCCTAAAATACAAGAACTTTTCGTGGTTCTTGTCAATTTTTTTTGGTTTTCATCTATTGAACTTATTTCAGTCACCTCGATCTTTCTTCTTCAAAGCAAAAAGATTTTATCTTCAAATACAAGAACTTTTCGTGGTTTTGTTGATTTTCAGCAAATGAACATATTTCAGCGAGCTAGAAGTTTTTCTTCAATAGCCTCAGATTTTATCTTAAAATACAAGAACTTTTTGTGGTTCTTGTCAATTTTTGTTGGTTTTCATCAAATGAACTTATTTCAGTCACCTCGATCTTTCTTCTTCAAAGCAAAAGATTTTATCTTCAAATACAATAACTTTTCGTGGTTTTGTTGATTTTCAGCAAATGAACATATTTCAGCGAGCTGGAAGTTTTTTCTTTAATAGCCTCAGATTTTATCCTAAAATACAAGAACTTTTCGTGGTTCTTGTCAATTTTTGTTGGTTTTCATCTAATGAACTTATTTCATGCAGCAAGATCTTTCTTCTTCAAAGCAAAAAGATTTTATCTTCAAATACAAGAACTTTTCGTGGTTTTGTTGATTTTCAGCAAATGAACATATTTCAGCGAGCTGGAAGTTTTTTCTTTAATAGCGTCAGATTTTATCTTAAAATACAAGAACTTTTCGTGGTTCTTGTCAATTTTTGTTGACTTTCATCTCATGAACTTATTTCAGTCACCTCGATCTTTCTTCTTCAAAGCAAAAAGATTTTATCTTCAAATACAAGAACTTTTCGTGGTTTTGTTGGTTTTCAGCAAATGAACATATTTCAGCGAGCTGGAAGTTTTTTCTTTAATAGCGTAAGATTTTATCTTGAAATACAAGAACATTTCGTGGTTCATGTCAATTTTTGTTGGTTTTCATCTGATGAACTTATTTCAGTCACCTCGATCTTTCTTCTTCAAAGCAAAAAGATTTTATCTTCAAATACGAGAACTTTTCGTGGTTTTGTTGATTTTCAGCAAATGAACATATTTCAGCGAGCGAGAAGTTTTTTCTTTAATAGCGTCAGATTTTATCTTAAAATACAAGAACTTTTCGTGGTTCTTGTCAATTTTTGATGGTTTTCATCTCATCAACTTATTTCAGTCAGCTAGATCTTTCTTCTTCAACGCAAAAAGATTTTATCTTCAAATACAAGAACTTTTCGTGGTTTTGTTGATTTTCAGCAAATGAACATATTTCAGCGAGCGAGAAGTTTTTTCTTTGATAGCGTTAGATTTTATCTTAAAATACAAGAACTTTTCGTGGTTCTTGTCAATTTTTGTTGACTTTCATCTCATGAACTTATTTCAGTCACCTCGATCTTTCTTCTTCAAAGCAAAAAGATTTTATCTTCAAATACAAGAACTTTTCGTGGTTTTGTTGGTTTTCAGCAAATGAACATATTTCAGCGAGCTGGAAGTTTTTTCTTTAATAGCGCAAGATTTTATCTTGAAATACAAGAACTTTTCGTGGTTCTTGTCAATTTTTTTTGGTTTTCATCTATTGAACTTATTTCAGTCACCTCGATCTTTCTTCTTCAAAGCAAAAAGATTTTATCTTCAAATACAAGAACTTTTCGTGGTTTTGTTGATTTTCAGCAAATGAACATATTTCAGCGAGCTAGAAGTTTTTCTTCAATAGCCTCAGATTTTATCTTAAAATACAAGAACTTTTTGTGGTTCTTGTCAATTTTTGTTGGTTTTCATCAAATGAACTTATTTCAGTCACCTCGATCTTTCTTCTTCAAAGCAAAAGATTTTATCTTCAAATACAATAACTTTTCGTGGTTTTGTTGATTTTCAGCAAATGAACATATTTCAGCGAGCTGGAAGTTTTTTCTTTAATAGCCTCAGATTTTATCCTAAAATACAAGAACTTTTCGTGGTTCTTGTCAATTTTTGTTGGTTTTCATCTAATGAACTTATTTCATGCAGCAAGATCTTTCTTCTTCAAAGCAAAAAGATTTTATCTTCAAATACAAGAACTTTTCGTGGTTTTGTTGATTTTCAGCAAATGAACATATTTCAGCGAGCTGGAAGTTTTTTCTTTAATAGCGTCAGATTTTATCTTAAAATACAAGAACTTTTCGTGGTTCTTGTCAATTTTTGTTGACTTTCATCTCATGAACTTATTTCAGTCACCTCGATCTTTCTTCTTCAAAGCAAAAAGATTTTATCTTCAAATACAAGAACTTTTCGTGGTTTTGTTGGTTTTCAGCAAATGAACATATTTCAGCGAGCTGGAAGTTTTTTCTTTAATAGCGCAAGATTTTATCTTGAAATACAAGAACATTTCGTGGTTCATGTCAATTTTTGTTGGTTTTCATCTGATGAACTTATTTCAGTCACCTCGATCTTTCTTCTTCAAAGCAAAAAGATTTTATCTTCAAATACGAGAACTTTTCGTGGTTTTGTTGATTTTCAGCAAATGAACATATTTCAGCGAGCGAGAAGTTTTTTCTTTAATAGCGTCAGATTTTATCTTAAAATACAAGAACTTTTCGTGGTTCTTGTCAATTTTTGATGGTTTTCATCTCATGAACTTATTTCAGTCAGCTAGATCTTTCTTCTTCAACGCAAAAAGATTTTATCTTCAAATACAAGAACTTTTCGTGGTTTTGTTGATTTTCAGCAAATGAACATATTTCAGCGAGCGAGAAGTTTTTTCTTTGATAGCGTTAGATTTTATCTTAAAATACAAGAACTTTTCGTGGTTCTTGTCAATTTTTGTTGACTTTCATCTCATGAACTTATTTCAGTCACCTCGATCTTTCTTCTTCAAAGCAAAAAGATTTTATCTTCAAATACAAGAACTTTTCGTGGTTTTGTTGGTTTTCAGCAAATGAACATATTTCAGCGAGCTGGAAGTTTTTTCTTTAATAGCGCAAGATTTTATCTTGAAATACAAGAACATTTCGTGGTTCTTGTCAATTTTTGTTGGTTTTCATCTGATGAACTTATTTCAGTCACCTCGATCTTTCTTCTTCAAAGCAAAAAGATTTTATCTTCAAATACGAGAACTTTTCGTGGTTTTGTTGATTTTCAGCAAATGAACATATTTCAGCGAGCTGGAAGTTTTTTCTTTAATAGCGTCAGATTTTATCTTAAAATACAAGAACTTTTCGTGGTTCTTGTCAATTTTTGATGGTTTTCATCTAATGAACTTATTTCAGTCACCTCGATCTTTCTTCTTCAACGCAAAAAGATTTTATCTTCAAATACAAGAACTTTTCGTGGTTTTGTTGGTTTTCAGCAAATGAACATATTTCAGCGAGCTGAAACTTTTTTCTTTAATAGCGCCAGATTTTATCTTAAAATACAAGAACATTTCGTGGTTCTTGTCAATTTTTGTTGGTTTGCATCTGATGAACTTATTTCAGTCACGTAGAACTTTCTTCTTCAAAGCAAAAAGATTTTATCTTCAAATACAAGAACTTTTCGTGGTTTTGTTGATTTTCAGCAAATGAACATATTTCAGTGAGCGAGAAGTTTTTTCTTTAATAGCGTCAGATTTTATCTTAAAATACAAGAACTTTTCGTGGTTCTTGTCAATTTTTGTTGGTTTTGATCGAATGAACTTATTTCATTCACCTCGATCTTTCTTCTTCAAATCAAAAAGATTTTATTTTCAAATACAAGAACTTTTCGTGGTTTTGTTGATTTTCAGCAAATGAACATTTTTCAGTGAGCGAGAAGTTTTTTCGTTAATAGCATCAGATTTTATCCTAAAATACAAGAACTTTTCGTGGTTCTTGTCAATTTTTGTTGGTTTTCATCTAATGAACTTATTTCAGTCAGCTAGATCTTTCTTCTTCAAAGCAAAAAGATTTTATCTTCCAATACAAGAACTTTTCGTGGTTTTGTTGATTTTCAGCAAATGAACATATTTCAGCGAGCGAGAAGTTTTTTCTTTGATATCGTTGGAATTTATCTTAAAATACAAGAACTTTTCGTGGTTCTTGTCAATTTTTGTTGGTTTTCATCTAATGAACTTATTTCAGTCACCTCGATCTTTCTTCTTCAAAGCAAAAAGATTTTATCTTCAAATACAAGAACTTTTCGTGGTTTTTTGATTTTCAGCAAATGAACATATTTCAGCGACCAAGATGTTTTTTCTTTAATAGCCTCAGATTGTATCTTAAAATACAAGAACTTTTCGTGGTTCTTGTCAATTTTTGTTGGTTTTCATCTGATGAACTTATTTCAGTCACCTCGATCTTTCTTCTTCAAAGCAAAAAGATTTTATCTTCAAATACAAGAACTTTTCGTGGTTTTGTTGATTTTCAGCAAATGAACATATTTCAGCGAGCTGGAAGTTTTTTCTTGAATAGCATCAGATTTTATCGTAAAATAAAAGAACTTTTCGTGGTTCTTGTCAATTTTTGTTGGTTTTCATCCAATGAACTTATTTCAGTCAGCGAGATCTTTCTTCTTCAAAGCAAAAAGATTTTATCTTCAAATACAAGAACTTTTCGTGGTTTTGTTGATTTTCAGCAAATGAACATATTTCAGCGAGCGAGAAGTTTTTTCTTTGATAGCGTCAGATTTTATCTTAAAATACAAGAACTTTTCGTGGTTCTTGTCAATTTTTATTGGTTTTGATCGAATGAACTTATTTCAGTCAGCTGGATCTTTCTTCTTCAAAGCAAAAAGATTTTATCTTCAAATACAAGAACTTTTCGTGGTTTTGTTGATTTTCAGCAAATGAACATATTTCAGCGACCAAGATGTTTTTTCTTTAATAGCCTCAGATTGTATCTTAAAATACAAGAACTTTTCGTGGTTCTTGTCAATTTTTGTTGGTTTTCATCTATTGAACTTATTTCAGTCACCTCGATCTTTCTTCTTCAAAGCAAAAAGATTTTATCTTCAAATACAAGAACTTTTCGTGGTTTTGTTGATTTTCAGCAAATGAACATATTTCAGCGAACTGGAAGTTTTTTCTTTAATAGCATCAGATTTTATCCTAAAATAAAAGAGCTTTTCGTGGTTCTTGTCAATTTTTATTGGTTTTGATCGAATGAACTTATTTCAGTCAGCTGGATCTTTCTTCTTCAAAGCAAAAAGATTTTATCTTCAAATACAAGAACTTTTCGTGGTTTTGTTGATATTCAGCAAATGAACATATTTCAGCGAGCGAGAAGTTTTTTCTTTAATAGCGTCAGATTTTATCTTAAAATACAAGAACTTTTCGTGGTTCTGGTCAATTTTTGATGGTTTTGATTGAATGAACTTATTTCAGTCAGCGAGATCTTTCTTCTTCAAAGCAAAAAGATTTTATCTTCAAATACAAGAAGTTTACGTGGTTTTGTTGATTTTCAGCAAATGAACATATTTCAGCGAGCTGGAAGTTTTTTCTTTAACAGCGTCAGATTTTATCTTAAAATACAAGAACTTTTCGTGGTTCTTGTCAATTTTTGTTGGTTTCCATCTAATGAACTTATTTCAGTCAGCTAGATCTTTCTTCTTCAAAGCAAAAAGATTTTATCTTCAAATACGAGAACTTTTCGTGGTTCTTGTCAATTTTGGTTGGAGTTGATCGAATGAACTTATTTCAGTCAGCCAGATCTTTCTTCTTCAAAGCAAAAAGATTTTATCTTCAAATACGAGAACTTTTCGTGGTTTTGTTGATTTTCAGCAAATGAACATATTTCAGCGAGCTAGAAGTTTTTTCTTTAATAGCCTCAGATTTTATCTTAAAATACAAGAACTTTTCGTGGTTCTTGTCAATTTTTGTTGGTTTTCATCTGATGAACTTATTTCAGTCACCTCGATCTTTCTTCTTCAAAGCAAAAGATTTTATCTTCAAATACAAGAACTTTTCGTGGTTTTGTTGATTTTCAGCAAATGAACATATTTCAGCGAGCTGGAAGTTTTTTCTTTAATAGCCTCAGATTTTATCTTAAAATACAAGAACTTTTCGTGGTTCTTGTCAATTTTTGTTGGTTTTCATCTGATGAACTTATTTCAGTCACCTCGATCTTTCTTCTTCAAAGCAAAAGATTTTATCTTCAAATACAAGAACTTTTCGTGGTTTTGTTGATTTTCAGCAAATGAACATATTTCAGCGAGCTGGAAGTTTTTTCTTTAATAGCATCAGATTTTATCCTAAAATACAAGAACTTTTCGTGGTTCTTGTCAATTTTTGTTGGTTTTCATCTAATGAACTTATTTCAGTCAGCGAGATCTTTCTTCTTCAAAGCAAAAAGATTTTATCTTCAAATACAAGAACTTTTCGTGGTTTTGTTGATTTTCAGCAAATGAACATATTTCAGCGAGCTGGAAGTTTTTTCTTTAATAGAGTCAGATTTTATCTTAAAATACAAGAACTTTTTGTGGTTCTTGTCAATTTTTGTTGATTTTCATCTCATGAACTTATTTCAGTCACCTCGATCTTTCTTCTTCAAAGCAAAAAGATTTTATCTTCAAATACAAGAACTTTTCGTGGTTTTGTTGATTTTCAGCAAATGAACATATTTCAGCGACCAAGATGTTTTTTCTTTAATAGCCTCAGATTGTATCTTAAAATACAAGAACTTTTCGTGGTTCTTGTCAATTTTTGTTGGTTTTCATCTAATGAACTTATTTCAGTCACCTCGATCTTTCTTCTTCAAAGCAAAAAGATTTTATCTTCAAATACAAGAACTTTTCATGGTTTTGTTGATTTTCAGCAAATGAACATATTTCAGCGAACTGGAAGTTTTTTCTTTAATAGCATCAGATTTTATCCTAAAATAAAAGAACTTTTCGTGGTTCTTGTCAATTTTTGTTGGTTTTCATCTAATGAACTTATTTCAGTCACCCAGATCTTTCTTCTTCAAAGCAAAAAGATTTTATCTTGAAACACAAGAACTTTTCGTGGTTTTGTTGATTTTCAGCAAATGAACATATTTCAGCGAGCGAGAAGTTTTTTCTTTGATAGCTTCAGATTTTATCTTAAAATACAAGAACTTTTCGTGGTTCTTGTCAATTTTTATTGGTTTTGATCGAATGAACTTATTTCAGTCAGCTGGATCTTTCTTCATCAAAGCAAAAAGATTTTATCTTCAAATACAAGAACTTTTCGTGGTTTTGTTGATATTCAGCAAATGAACATATTTCAGCGAGCGAGAAGTTTTTTCTTTAATAGCGTCAGATTTTATCTTAAAATACAAGAACTTTTCGTGGTTCTGGTCAATTTTTGATGGTTTTGATTGAATGAACTTATTTCAGTCAGCGAGATCTT
Source organism: Heptranchias perlo (assembly GCF_035084215.1). Lineage (NCBI taxonomy): Eukaryota > Metazoa > Chordata > Chondrichthyes > Hexanchiformes > Hexanchidae > Heptranchias > Heptranchias perlo. The sequence continues at coordinate 74,586,800 of NC_090337.1, read as the reverse complement.
TCTTCTTCAAAGCAAAAAGATTTTATCTTCAAATACAAGAAGTTCACGTGGTTTTGTTGATTTTCAGCAAATGAACATATTTCAGCGAGCTGGAAGTTTTTTCTTTAATAGCGTCAGATTTTATCTTAAAATACAAGAACTTTTCGTGGTTCTTGTCAATTTTTGTTGGTTTCCATCTAATGAACTTATTTCAGTCAGCTAGATCTTTCTTCTTCAAAGCAAAAAGATTTTATCTTCAAATACGAGAACTTTTCGTGGTTCTTGTCAATTTTGGTTGGAGTTGATCGAATGAACTTATTTCAGTCAGCCAGATCTTTCTTCTTCAAAGCAAAAAGATTTTATCTTCAAATACGAGAACTTTTCGTGGTTTTGTTGATTTTCAGCAAATGAACATATTTCAGCGACCAAGATGTTTTTTCTTTAATAGCCTCAGATTTTATCTTAAAATACAAGAACTTTTCGTGGTTCTTGTCAATTTTTGTTGGTTTTCATCTGATGAACTTATTTCAGTCACCTCGATCTTTCTTCTTCAAAGCAAAAGATTTTATCTTCAAATACAAGAACTTTTCGTGGTTTTGTTGATTTTCAGCAAATGAACATATTTCAGCGAGCTGGAAGTTTTTTCTTTAATAGCATCAGATTTTATCCTAAAATACAAGAACTTTTCGTGGTTCTTGTCAATTTTTGTTGGTTTTCATCGAATGAACTTATTTCAGTCAGCGAGATCTTTCTTCTTCAAAGCAAAAAGATTTTATCTTCAAATACAAGAACTTTTCGTGGTTTTGTTGATTTTCAGCAAATGAACATATTTCAGCGAGCTGGAAGTTTTTTCTTTAATAGAGTCAGATTTTATCTTAAAATACAAGAACTTTTCGTGGTTCTTGTCAATTTTTGTTGATTTTCATCTCATGAACTTATTTCAGTCACCTCGATCTTTCTTCTTCAAAGCAAAAAGATTTTATCTTCAAAGACAAGAACTTTTCGTGGTTTTGTTGGTTTTCAGCAAATGAACATATTTCAGCGAGCTGGAAGTTTTTTCTTTAATAGCCTCAGATTTTATCTTAAAATACAAGAACTTTTCGTGGTTCTTGTCAATTTTTGTTGGTTTTCATCTGATGAACTTATTTCAGTCACCTCGATCTTTCTTCTTCAAAGCAAAAGATTTTATCTTCAAATACAAGAACTTTTCGTGGTTTTGTTGATTTTCAGCAAATGAACATATTTCAGCGAGCTGGAAGTTTTTTCTTTAATAGCCTCAGATTTTATCCTAAAATACAAGAACTTTTCGTGGTTCTTGTCAATTTTTGTTGGTTTTCATCTAATGAACTTATTTCAGTCAGCGAGATCTTTCTTCTTCAAAGCAAAAAGATTTTATCTTCAAATACAAGAACTTTTCGTGGTTTTGTTGGTTTTCAGCAAATGAACATATTTCAGCGAGCTGGAAGTTTTTTCTTTAATAGCGCAAGATTTTATCTTGAAATACAAGAACATTTCGTGGTTCTTGTCAATTTTTGTTGGTTTTCATCTGATGAACTTATTTCAGTCACCCAGATCTTTCTTCTTCAAAGCAAAAAGATTTTATCTTGAAATACAAGAACTTTTCGTGGTTTTGTTGATTTTCAGCAAATGAACATATTTCAGCGAGCGAGACGTTTTTTCTTTGAAAGCGTCAGATTTTATCTTAAAATACAAGAACTTTTCGTGGTTCTTGTCAATTTTGGTTGGAGTTGATCGAATGAACTTATTTCAGTCAGCCAGATCTTTCTTCTTCAAAGCAAAAAGATTTTATCTTCAAATACAAGAACTTTTCGTGGTTTTGTTGATTTTCAGCAAATGAACATATTTCAGCGAGCTAGATGTTTTTTCTTTAATAGCCTCAGATTTTATCTTAAAATACAAGAACTTTTCGTGGTTCTTGTCAATTTTTGTTGATTTTCATCTCATGAACTTATTTCAGTCACCTCGATCTTTCTTCTTCAAAGCAAAAAGATTTTATCTTCAAATACAAGAACTTTTCGTGGTTTTGTTGGTTTTCAGCAAATGAACATATTTCAGCGAGCTGGAAGTTTTTTCTTTAATAGCCTCAGATTTTATCTTAAAATACAAGAACTTTTCGTGGTTCTTGTCAATTTTTGTTGGTTTTCATCTGATGAACTTATTTCAGTCACCTCGATCTTTCTTCTTCAAAGCAAAAGATTTTATCTTCAAATACAAGAACTTTTCGTGGTTTTGTTGATTTTCAGCAAATGAACATATTTCAGCGAGCTGGAAGTTTTTTCTTTAATAGCATCAGATTTTATCCTAAAATACAAGAACTTTTCGTGGTTCTTGTCAATTTTTGTTGGTTTTCATCTAATGAACTTATTTCAGTCAGCGAGATCTTTCTTCTTCAAAGCAAAAAGATTTTATCTTCAAATACAAGAACTTTTCGTGGTTTTGTTGATTTTCAGCAAATGAACATATTTCAGCGAGCTGGAAGTTTTTTCTTTAATAGCGTCAGATTTTATCTTAAAATACAAGAACGTTTCGTGGTTCTTGTCAATTTTTGTTGGTTTCCATCTAATGAACTTATTTCAGTCACCTCGATCTTTCTTCTTCAAAGCAAAAAGATTTTATCTTCAAATACGAGAACTTTTCGTGGTTCTTGTCAATTTTGGTTGGAGTTGATCGAATGAACTTATTTCAGTCAGCCAGATCTTTCTTCTTCAAAGCAAAAAGATTTTATCTTCAAATACGAGAACTTTTCGTGGTTTTGTTGATTTTCAGCAAATGAACATATTTCAGCGAGCTGGAAGTTTTTTCTTTAATAGCATCAGATTTTATCTTAAAATACAAGAACTTTTCGTGGTTCTTGTCAATTTTTGTTGGTTTTCATCTAATGAACTTATTTCAGTCACCTCGATCTTTCTTCTTCAAAGCAAAAGATTTTATCTTCAAATACAAGAACTTTTCGTGGTTTTGTTGATTTTCAGCAAATGAACATATTTCAGCGAGCTGGAAGTTTTTTCTTTAATAGCGTCAGATTTTATCTTAAAATACAAGAACTTTTCGTGGTTCTTGTCAATTTTTGTTGGTTTCCATCTAATGAACTTATTTCAGTCAGCGAGATCTTTCTTCTTCAAAGCAAAAAGATTTTATCTTCAAATACAAGAACTTTTCGTGGTTTTGTTGATTTTCAGCAAATGAACATATTTCAGCGAGCTGGAAGTTTTTTCTTCAATAGAGTCAGATTTTATCTTAAAATACAAGAACTTTTCGTGGTTCTTGTCAATTTTTGTTGATTTTCATCTCATGAACTTATTTCAGTCACCTCGATCTTTCTTCTTCAAAGCAAAAAGATTTTATCTTCAAATACAAGAACTTTTCGTGGTTTTGTTGGTTTTCAGCAAATGAACATATTTCAGCGAGCTGGAAGTTTTTTCTTTAATAGCGCAAGATTTTATCTTGAAATACAAGAACATTTCGTGGTTCTTGTCAATTTTTGTTGGTTTTCATCTGATGAACTTATTTCAGTCACCCAGATCTTTCTTCTTCAAAGCAAAAAGATTTTATCTTGAAATACAAGAACTTTTCGTGGTTTTGTTGATTTTCAGCAAATGAACATATTTCAGCGAGCGAGACGTTTTTTCTTTGATAGCGTCAGATTTTATCATAAAATACAAGAACTTTTCGTGGTTCTTGTCAATTTTGGTTGGAGTTGATCGAATGAACTTATTTCAGTCAGCCAGATCTTTCTTCTTCAAAGCAAAAAGATTTTATCTTCAAATACGAGAACTTTTCGTGGTTTTGTTGGTTTTCAGCAAATGAACATATTTCAGCGAGCTGGAAGTTTTTTCTTTAATAGCCTCAGATTTTATCTTAAAATACAAGAACTTTTCGTGGTTCTTGTCAATTTTTGTTGGTTTTCATCCAATGAACTTATTTCAGTCACCTCGATCTTTCTTCTTCAAAGCAAAAGATTTTATCTTCAAATACAAGAACTTTTCGTGGTTTTGTTGATTTTCAGCAAATGAACATATTTCAGCGAGCTGGAAGTTTTTTCTTTAATAGCGTCAGATTTTATCTTAAAATACAAGAACTTTTCGTGGTTCTTGTCAATTTTTGTTGGTTTCCATCTAATGAACTTATTTCAGTCAGCGAGATCTTTCTTCTTCAAAGCAAAAAGATTTTATCTTCAAATACAAGAACTTTTCGTGGTTTTGTTGATTTTCAGCAAATGAACATATTTCAGCGAGCTGGAAGTTTTTTCTTCAATAGAGTCAGATTTTATCTTAAAATACAAGAACTTTTCGTGGTTCTTGTCAATTTTTGTTGATTTTCATCTCATGAACTTATTTCAGTCACCTCGATCTTTCTTCTTCAAAGCAAAAAGATTTTATCTTCAAATACAAGAACTTTTCGTGGTTTTGTTGGTTTTCAGCAAATGAACATATTTCATCGAGCTGGAAGTTTTTTCTTTAATAGCGCAAGATTTTATCTTGAAATACAAGAACATTTCGTGGTTCTTGTCAATTTTTGTTGGTTTTCATCTGATGAACTTATTTCAGTCAGCCAGATCTTTCTTCTTCAAAGCAAAAAGATTTTATCTTGAAATACAAGAACTTTTCGTGGTTTTGTTGATTTTCAGCAAATGAACATATTTCAGCGAGCGAGACGTTTTTTCTTTGATAGCGTCAGATTTTATCATAAAATACAAGAACTTTTCGTGGTTCTTGTCAATTTTGGTTGGAGTTGATCGAATGAACTTATTTCAGTCAGCCAGATCTTTCTTCTTCAAAGCAAAAAGATTTTATCTTCAAATACGAGAACTTTTCGTGGTTTTGTTGGTTTTCAGCAAATGAACATATTTCAGCGAGCTGGAAGTTTTTTCTTTAATAGCGCAAGATTTTATCTTAAAATACAAGAACTTTTCGTGGTTCTTGTCAATTTTTGTTCGTTTTCATCTGATGAACTTATTTCAGTCACCTCGATCTTTCTTCTTCAAAGCAAAAAGATTTTATCTTCAAATACGAGAACTTTTCGTGGTTTTGTTGATTTTCAGCAAATGAACATATTTCAGCGAGCTGGAAGTTTATTCTTTAATAGCGTCAGATTTTATCTTAAAATACAAGAACTTTTCGTGGTTCTTGTCAATTTTTGTTGGTTTCCATCTCATGAACTTATTTCGGTCACCTCGATCTTTCTTCTTCAAAGCAAAAAGATTTTATCTTCAAATACGAGAACTTTTCGTGGTTCTTGTCAATTTTGGTTGGAGTTGATCGAATGAACTTATTTCAGTCAGCCAGATCTTTCTTCTTCAAAGCAAAAAGATTTTATCTTCAAATACGAGAACTTTTCGTGGTTTTGTTGACTTTCAGCAAATGAACATATTTCAGCGAGCTAGAAGTTTTTTCTTTAATAGCCTCAGATTTTATCTTAAAATACAAGAACTTTTCGTGGTTCTTGTCAATTTTTGTTGGTTTTCATCTAATGAACTTATTTCAGTCACCTCGATCTTTCTTCTTCAAAGCAAAAGATTTTATCTTCAAATACAAGAACTTTTCGTGGTTTTGTTGATTTTCAGCAAATGAACATATTTCAGCGAGCTGGAAGTTTTTTCTTTAATAGCGTCAGATTTTATCTTAAAATACAAGAACTTTTCGTGGTTCTTGTCAATTTTTGTTGGTTTCCATCTAATGAACTTATTTCAGTCAGCGAGATCTTTCTTCTTCAAAGCAAAAAGATTTTATCTTCAAATACAAGAACTTTTCGTGGTTTTGTTGATTTTCAGCAAATGAACATATTTCAGCGAGCTGGAAGTTTTTTCTTCAATAGAGTCAGATTTTATCTTAAAATACAAGAACTTTTCGTGGTTCTTGTCAATTTTTGTTGATTTTCATCTCATGAACTTATTTCAGTCACCTCGATCTTTCTTCTTCAAAGCAAAAAGATTTTATCTTCAAATACAAGAACTTTTCGTGGTTTTGTTGGTTTTCAGCAAATGAACATATTTCATCGAGCTGGAAGTTTTTTCTTTAATAGCGCAAGATTTTATCTTGAAATACAAGAACATTTCGTGGTTCTTGTCAATTTTTGTTGGTTTTCATCTGATGAACTTATTTCAGTCAGCCAGATCTTTCTTCTTCAAAGCAAAAAGATTTTATCTTGAAATACAAGAACTTTTCGTGGTTTTGTTGATTTTCAGCAAATGAACATATTTCAGCAGGCGAGACGTTTTTTCTTTGATAGCGTCAGATTTTATCATAAAATACAAGAACTTTTCGTGGTTCTTGTCAATTTTGGTTGGAGTTGATCGAATGAACTTATTTCAGTCAGCCAGATCTTTCTTCTTCAAAGCAAAAAGATTTTATCTTCAAATACGAGAACTTTTCGTGGTTTTGTTGGTTTTCAGCAAATGAACATATTTCAGCGAGCTGGAAGTTTTTTCTTTAATAGCGCAAGATTTTATCTTAAAATACAAGAACTTTTCGTGGTTCTTGTCAATTTTTGTTCGTTTTCATCTGATGAACTTATTTCAGTCACCTCGATCTTTCTTCTTCAAAGCAAAAAGATTTTATCTTCAAATACGAGAACTTTTCGTGGTTTTGTTGATTTTCAGCAAATGAACATATTTCAGCGAGCTGGAAGTTTATTCTTTAATAGCGTCAGATTTTATCTTAAAATACAAGAACTTTTCGTGGTTCTTGTCAATTTTTGTTGGTTTCCATCTCATGAACTTATTTCAGTCACCTCGATCTTTCTTCTTCAAAGCAAAAAGATTTTATCTTCAAATACGAGAACTTTTCGTGGTTCTTGTCAATTTTGGTTGGAGTTGATCGAATGAACTTATTTCAGTCAGCCAGATCTTTCTTCTTCAAAGCAAAAAGATTTTATCTTCAAATACGAGAACTTTTCGTGGTTTTGTTGATTTTCAGCAAATGAACATATTTCAGCGAGCTAGAAGTTTTTTCTTTAATAGCCTCAGATTTTATCTTAAAATACAAGAACTTTTCGTGGTTCTTGTCAATTTTTGTTGGTTTTCATCTAATGAACTTATTTCAGTCACCTCGATCTTTCTTCTTCAAAGCAAAAGATTTTATCTTCAAATACAAGAACTTTTCGTGGTTTTGTTGATTTTCAGCAAATGAACATATTTCAGCGAGCTGGAAGTTTTTTCTTTAATAGCGTCAGATTTTATCTTAAAATACAAGAACTTTTCGTGGTTCTTGTCAATTTTTGTTGGTTTCCATCTAATGAACTTATTTCAGTCAGCGAGATCTTTCTTCTTCAAAGCAAAAAGATTTTATCTTCAAATACAAGAACTTTTCGTGGTTTTGTTGATTTTCAGCAAATGAACATATTTCAGCGAGCTGGAAGTTTTTTCTTTAATAGAGTCAGATTTTATCTTAAAATACAAGAACTTTTCGTGGTTCTTGTCAATTTTTGTTGATTTTCATCTCATGAACTTATTTCAGTCACCCAGATCTTTCTTCTTCAAAGCAAAAAGATTTTATCTTGAAATACAAGAACTTTTCGTGGTTTTGTTGATTTTCAGCAAATGAACATATTTCAGCGAGCGAGACGTTTTTTCTTTGATAGCGTCAGATTTTATCATAAAATACAAGAACTTTTCGTGGTTCTTGTCAATTTTTGTTGGAGTTGATCGAATGAACTTATTTCAGTCAGCCAGATCTTTCTTCTTCAAAGCAAAAAGATTTTATCTTCAAATACAAGAACTTTTCGTGGTTTTGTTGGTTTTCAGCAAATGAACATATTTCAGCGAGCTCGAAGTTTTTTCTTCAATAGCGCAAGATTTTATCTTGAAATACAAGAACATTTCGTGGTTCTTGTCAATTTTTGTTGGTTTTCATCTGATGAACTTATTTCAGTCACCCAGATGTTTCTTCTTCAAAGCAAAAAAATTTTATCTTGAAATGCAAGAACTTTTCGTGGTTTTGTTGGTTTACAGCAAATGAACATATTTCAGCGAGCGAGAAGTTTTTTCTTTGATAGCGTCAGATTTTATCTTAAAATACAAGAACTTTTCGTGGTTCTTGTCAATTTTTGTTGGCTTTGGTCGAATGAACTTATTTCAGTCAGCTGGATCTTTCTTCTTCAAAGCAAAAAGATTTTATCTTCAAATACGAGAACTTTTCGTGGTTTTGTTGGTTTTCAGCAAATGAACATATTTCAGCGAGCTGGAAGTTTTTTCTTTAATAGCGTCAGATTTTATCTTAAAATACAAGAACTTTTCGTGGTTCTTGTCAATTTTTGTTCGTTTTCATCTGATGAACTTATTTCAGTCACCTCGATCTTTCTTCTTCAAAGCAAAAAGATTTTATCTTCAAATACGAGAACTTTTCGTGGTTTTGTTGATTTTCAGCAAATGAACATATTTCAGCGAGCTGGAAGTTTTTTCTTTAATAGCGTCAGATTTTATCTTAAAATACAAGAACGTTTCGTGGTTCTTGTCAATTTTTGTTGGTTTCCATCTAATGAACTTATTTCAGTCACCTCGATCTTTCTTCTTCAAAGCAAAAAGATTTTATCTTCAAATACGAGAACTTTTCGTGGTTCTTGTCAATTTTGGTTGGTTTTCATCTAATGAACTTATTTCAGTCACCTCGATCTTTCTTCTTCAAAGCAAAAAGATTTTATCTTCAAATACAAGAACTTTTCGTGGTTTTGTTGATTTTCAGCAAATGAACATATTTCAGCGAGCTGGAAGTTTTTTCTTCAATAGAGTCAGATTTTATCTTAAAATACAAGAACTTTTCGTGGTTCTTGTCAATTTTTGTTGATTTTCATCTCATGAACTTATTTCAGTCACCTCGATCTTTCTTCTTCAAAGCAAAAAGATTTTATCTTCAAATACAAGAACTTTTCGTGGTTTTGTTGGTTTTCAGCAAATGAACATATTTCATCGAGCTGGAAGTTTTTTCTTTAATAGCGCAAGATTTTATCTTGAAATACAAGAACATTTCGTGGTTCTTGTCAATTTTTGTTGGTTTTCATCTGATGAACTTATTTCAGTCAGCCAGATCTTTCTTCTTCAAAGCAAAAAGATTTTATCTTGAAATACAAGAACTTTTCGTGGTTTTGTTGATTTTCAGCAAATGAACATATTTCAGCGAGCGAGACGTTTTTTCTTTGATAGCGTCAGATTTTATCATAAAATACAAGAACTTTTCGTGGTTCTTGTCAATTTTTGTTGGAGTTGATCGAATGAACTTATTTCAGTCAGCCAGATCTTTCTTCTTCAAAGCAAAAAGATTTTATCTTCAAATACGAGAACTTTTCGTGGTTTTGTTGGTTTTCAGCAAATGAACATATTTCAGCGAGCTGGAAGTTTTTTCTTTAATAGCGCAAGATTTTATCTTAAAATACAAGAACTTTTCGTGGTTCTTGTCAATTTTTGTTCGTTTTCATCTGATGAACTTATTTCAGTCACCTCGATCTTTCTTCTTCAAAGCAAAAAGATTTTATCTTCAAATACGAGAACTTTTCGTGGTTTTGTTGATTTTCAGCAAATGAACATATTTCAGCGAGCTGGAAGTTTATTCTTTAATAGCGTCAGATTTTATCTTAAAATACAAGAACTTTTCATGGTTCTTGTCAATTTTTGTTGGTTTCCATCTAATGAACTTATTTCAGTCACCTCGATCTTTCTTCTTCAAAGCAAAAAGATTTTATCTTCAAATACGAGAACTTTTCGTGGTTCTTGTCAATTTTGGTTGGAGTTGATCGAATGAACTTATTTCAGTCAGCCAGATCTTTCTTCTTCAAAGCAAAAAGATTTTATCTTCAAATACAAGAACTTTTCGTGGTTTTGTTGGTTTTCAGCAAATGAACATATTTCATCGAGCTGGAAGTTTTTTCTTTAATAGCGCAAGATTTTATCTTGAAATACAAGAACATTTCGTGGTTCTTGTCAATTTTTGTTGGTTTTCATCTGATGAACTTATTTCAGTCAGCCAGATCTTTCTTCTTCAAAGCAAAAAGATTTTATCTTGAAATACAAGAACTTTTCGTGGTTTTGTTGATTTTCAGCAAATGAACATATTTCAGCGAGCGAGACGTTTTTTCTTTGATAGCGTCAGATTTTATCATAAAATACAAGAACTTTTCGTGGTTCTTGTCAATTTTGGTTGGAGTTGATCGAATGAACTTATTTCAGTCAGCCAGATCTTTCTTCTTCAAAGCAAAAAGATTTTATCTTCAAATACGAGAACTTTTCGTGGTTTTGTTGATTTTCAGCAAATGAACATATTTCAGCGAGCTGAAAGTTTTTTCTTTAATAGCCTCAGATTTTATCTTAAAATACAAGAACTTTTCGTGGTTCTTGTCAATTTTTGTTGGTTTTCATCTCATGAACTTATTTCAGTCACCTCGTCTTTCTTCTTCAAAGCAAAAAGATTTTATCTTCAAATACAAGAACTTTTCGTGGTTTTGTTGATTTTCAGCAAATGAACATATTTCAGCGAGCTAGAAGTTTTTTCTTTAATAGCCTCAGATTTTATCTTAAAATACAAGAACTTTTCGTGGTTCTTGTCAATTTTTGTTGGTTTTCATCGAATGAACTTATTTCAGTCACCTCGATCTTTCTTCTTCAAAGCAAAAGATTATATCTTCAAATACAAGAACTTTTCGTGGTTTTGTTGATTTTCAGCAAATGAACATATTTCAGCGAGCTGGAAGTTTTTTCTTTAATAGCGTCAGATTTTATCTTAAAATACAAGAACTTTTCGTGGTTCTTGTCAATTTTTGTTGATTTTCATCTCATGAACTTATTTCAGTCACCTCGATCTTTCTTCTTCAAAGCAAAAAGATTTTATCTTCAAATACAAGAACTTTTCGTGGTTTTGTTGGTTTTCAGCAAATGAACATATTTCAGCGAGCTAGAAGTTTTTTCTTTAATAGCCTCAGATTTTATCTTAAAATACAAGAACTTTTCGTGGTTCTTGTCAATTTTTGTTGGTTTTCATCTAATGAACTTATTTCAGTCACCTCGATCTTTCTTCTTCAAAGCAAAAGATTTTATCTTCAAATACAAGAACTTTTCGTGGTTTTGTTGATTTTCAGCAAATGAACATATTTCAGCGAGCTGGAAGTTTTTTCTTTAATAGCGTCAGATTTTATCTTAAAATACAAGAACTTTTCGTGGTTCTTGTCAATTTTTGTTGGTTTCCATCTAATGAACTTATTTCAGTCAGCGAGATCTTTCTTCTTCAAAGCAAAAAGATTTTATCTTCAAATACAAGAACTTTTCGTGGTTTTGTTGATTTTCAGCAAATGAACATATTTCAGCGAGCTGGAAGTTTTTTCTTTAATAGAGTCAGATTTTATCTTAAAATACAAGAACTTTTCGTGGTTCTTGTCAATTTTTGTTGATTTTCATCTCATGAACTTATTTCAGTCACCCAGATCTTTCTTCTTCAAAGCAAAAAGATTTTATCTTGAAATACAAGAACTTTTCGTGGTTTTGTTGATTTTCAGCAAATGAACATATTTCAGCGAGCGAGACGTTTTTTCTTTGATAGCGTCAGATTTTATCATAAAATACAAGAACTTTTCGTGGTTCTTGTCAATTTTGGTTGGAGTTGATCGAATGAACTTATTTCAGTCCGCCAGATCTTTCTTCTTCAAAGCAAAAAGATTTTATCTTCAAATACGAGAACTTTTCGTGGTTTTGTTGATTTTCAGCAAATGAACATATTTCAGCGAGCTGGATGTTTTTTCTTTAATAGCCTCAGATTTTATCTTAAAATACAAGAACTTTTCGTGGTTCTTGTCAATTTTTGTTGGTTTTCATCCCATGAACTTATTTCAGTCACCTCGATCTTTCTTCTTCAAAGCAAAAGATTTTATCTTCAAATACAAGAACTTTTCGTGGTTTTGTTGATTTTCAGCAAATGCACATATTTCAGCGAGCTGGAAGTTTTTTCTTTAATAGCATCAGATTTTATCCGAAAATACAAGAACTTTTCGTGGTTCTTGTCAATTTTTGTTGGTTTTCATCTGATGAAATTATTTCAGTCACCTCGATCTTTCTTCTTCAAAGCAAAAAGATTTTATCTTCAAATACATGAACTTTTCGTGGTTCTTGTCAATTTTTATTGGTTTTGATCGAATGAACTTATTTCAGTCAGCTGGATCTTTCTTCTTCAAAGCAAAAAGATTTTATCTTCAAATACAAGAACATTTCGTGGTTTCGTTGATTTTCAGCAAATGAACATTTTTCAGCGAGCTGGAAGTTTTTTCTTCAATAGCATCAGATTTCATCCTAAAATACAAGAACTTTTCGTCGTTCTTGTCAATTTTAGTTGGTTTTCATCTGATGAACTTATTTCAGTCAGCTGGATCTTTCTTCTTCAAAGCAAAAAGATTTTATCTTCAAATACAAGAACTTTTCGTGGTTTTGTTGATTTTCAGCAAATGAACATATTTCAGCGAGCGAGAAGTTTTTTCTTTAATAGCGTCAGATTTTATCTTAAAATACAAGAACTTTTCGTGGTTCTTGTCAATTTTTGATGGTTTTGATCGAATGAACTTATTTCAGTCAGCTAGATCTTTCTTCTTCAAAGCAAAAAGATTTTATCTTCAAATACAAGAACTTTTCGTGGTTTTGTTGATTTTCAGCAAATGAACATATTTCAGCGAGCTGGAAGTTTTTTCTTTAATAGCATCAGATTTTATCCTAAAATACAAGAACTTTTCGTGGTTCTTGTCAATTTTTGTTGGTTTTCATCTAATGAACTTATTTCAGTCACCTCGATCTTTCTTCTTCAAAGCAAAAAGATTTTATCTTCAAATACGAGAACTTTTCGTGATTTTGTTGATTTTCAGCAAATGAACATATTTCAGCGAGCTGGAAGTTTTTTCTTTAATAGCATCAGATTTTATCCTAAAATACAAGAACCTTTCGTGGTTCTTGTCAATTTTTGTTGGTTTTCATCTAATGAACATATTTCAGTCAGCTGGAACTTTCTTCTTCAAAGCAAAAAGATTTTATCTTCAAATACAAGAACCTTTCGTGGTTTTGTTGATTTTCAGCAAATGAACATATTTCAGCGAGCGAGAAGTTTTTTCTTTAATAGCGTCAGATTTTATCTTAAAATACAAGAACTTTTCGTGGTTCTTGTCAATTTTTGATGGTTTTGATCGAATGAACTGATTTCAGTCAGCTAGATCTTTCTTCTTCAAAGCAAAAAGATTTTATCTTCAAATACAAGAACTTTTCGTGGTTTTGTTGATTTTCAGCAAATGAACATATTTTAGCGAGCTCGAAATTTTTTCTTTAATAGCCTCAGATTTTATCTTAAAATACAAGAACTTTTCGTGGTTCTTGTCAATTTTTGTTGGTTTTCATCTATTGAACTTAATTCAGTCACCTCGATCTTTCTTCTTCAAAGCAAAAAGATTTTATCTTCAAATACAAGAACTTTTCGTGGTTTTGTTGATTTTCAGCAAATGAACATATTTCAGCGAGCTGGAAGTTTTTCTTCAATAGCCTCAGATTTTATCTTAAAATACAAGAACTTTTCGTGGTTCTTGTCAATTTTTGTTGGTTTTCAACTAATGAACTTATTTCAGTCACCTCGATCTTTCTTCTTCAAAGCAAAAGATTTTATCTTCAAATACAATAACTTTTCGTGGTTTTGTTGATTTTCAGCAAATGAACATATTTCAGCGAGCGAGAAGTTTTTTCTTTAATAGCGTCAGATTTTATCTTAAAATACAAGAACTGTTCGTGGTTCTTGTCAATTTTTGATGGTTTTGATCGAATGAACTGATTTCAGTCAGCTAGATCTTTCTTCTTCAAAGCAAAAAGATTTTATCTTCAAACACAAGAACTTTTCGTGGTTCTGTTGATTTTCAGCAAATGAACATATTTCAGCGAGCTGGAAGTTTTTTCTTTAATAGCATCAGATTTTATCCTAAAATACAAGAACTTTTCGTGGTTCTTGTCAATTTTTGTTGGTTTTCATCTGATGAACTTATTTCAGTCACCTCGATCTTTCTTCTTCAAAGCAAAAAGATTTTATCTTCAAATACAAGAACTTTTCATGGTTTTGTTGATTTTCAGCAAATGAACATATTTCAGCGAGCTGGAAGTTTTTTCTTTAATAGCCTCAGATTTTATCTTAAAATACAAGAACCTTTCGTGGTTCTTGTCAATTTTTGTTGGTTTTCATCTAATGAACATATTTCAGTCACCTCGATCTTTCTTCTTCAAAGCAAAAAGATTTTATCTTCAAATACGAGAACTTTTCGTGTTTTTGTTGATTTTCAGCAAATGAACATATTTCAGCGAGCTGGAAGTTTTTTCTTTAATAGCATCAGATTTTATCCTAAAATACAAGAACCTTTCGTGGTTCTTGTCAATTTTTGTTGGTTTTCATCTAATGAACGTATTTCAGTCAGCTAGAACTTTCTTCTTCAAAGCAAAAAGATTTTATCTTCAAATACAAGAACTTTTCGTGGTTTTGTTGATTTTCAGCAAATTAACATATTTCAGCGAGCGAGAAGTTTTTTCTTTAATGGCGTCAGATTTTATCTTAAAATACAAGAACTTTTCGTGGTTCTTGTCAATTTTTGATGGTTTTGATCGAATGAACTGATTTCAGTCAGCTAGATCTTTCTTCTTCAAAGCAAAAAGATTTTATCTTCAAACACAAGAACTTTTCATGGTTTTGTTGATTTTCAGCAAATTAACATATTTCAGCGAGCGAGAAGTTTTTTCTTTAATGGCGTCAGATTTTATCTTAAAATACAAGAACTTTTCGTGGTTCTTGTCAATTTTTGATGGTTTTGATCGAATGAACTGATTTCAGTCAGCTAGATCTTTCTTCTTCAAAGCAAAAAGATTTTATCTTCAAATACAAGAACTTTTCGTGTTTCTTGTCAATTTTTGTTGGTTTTCATCGAATGAACTTATTTCAGTCACCTCGAACTTTCTTCTTCAAAGCAAAAAGATTTTATCTTCAAATACAAGAACTTTTCGTGGTTTTGTTGATTTTCAGCAAATGAACATATTTCAGCGAGCGAGAAGTTTTTTCTTTGATAGCGTCAGATTTTATCTTCAAATCCAAGCACTTTTCGTGGTTCTTGTCAATTTTTGTTGGTTTTGATCGAATGAACTTATTTCAGTCACCTCGATCTTTCTTCTTCAAAGAAAAAAGATTTTATCTTCAAATACAAGAACTTTTCGTGGTTTTGTTGGTTTTCAGCAAATGAACATATTTCAGCGAGCTGGAAGTTTTTTCTTTAATAGCGCAAGATTTTATCTTAAAATACAAGAACATTTCGTGGCTCTTGTCAATTTTTGTTGGTTTTCATCTGATGAACTTATTTCAGTCACCTAGATCTTTCTTCTTCAAAGCAAAAAGATTTTATCTTGAAATCCAAGAACTTTTCGTGGTTTTGTTGATTTTCATCAAATGAACATATTTCAGCGAGCGAGAAGTTTTTTCTTTAATAGCGTCAGATTTTATCTTAAAATACAAGAACTTATCGTGGTTCTTGTCAATTTTTGTTGGTTTTCATCTAATGAAATTATTTCAGTCACCTCGATCTTTCTTCTTCAAAGCAAAAAGATTTTATCTTCAAATACAAGAACTTTTCGTGGTTTTGTTGGTTTTCAGCAAATGAACAAATTTCAGCGAGCTGGAAGTTTTTTGTTTAATAGCGCAAGATTTTATCTTAAAATACAAGAACATTTCGTGGTTCTTGTCAATTTTTGTTGGTTTTCATCTGATGAAATTATTTCAGTCACCTCGATCTTTCTTCTTCAAAGCAAAAAGATTTTATCTTCAAATACAAGAACTTTTCGTGGTTCTTGTCAATTTTTATTGGTTTTGATCGAATGAACTTATTTCAGTCAGCTGGATCTTTCTTCTTCAAAGCAAAAAGATTTTATCTTCAAATACAAGAACATTTCGTGGTTTCGTTGATTTTCAGCAAATGAACATTTTTCAGCGAGCTGGAAGTTTTTTCTTCAATAGCATCAGATTTCATCCCAAAATACAAGAACTTTTCGTCGTTCTTGTCAATTTTAGTTGGTTTTCATCTGATGAAGTTATTTCAGTCAGCTGGATCTTTCTTCTTCAAAGCAAAAAGATTTTATCTTCAAATACAAGAACTTTTCGTGGTTTTGTTGATTTTCAGCAAATGAACATATTTCAGCAAGCTGGAAGTTTTTTCTTTAATAGCATCAGATTTTATCCTAAAATACAAGAACTTTTCGTGGTTCTTGTCAATTTTTGTTGGTTTTCATCTAATGAACTTATTTCAGTCACCTCGATCTTTCTTCTTCAAAGCAAAAAGATTTTATCTTCAAATACGAGAACTTTTCGTGATTTTGTTGATTTTCAGCAAATGAACATATTTCAGCGAGCTGGAAGTTTTTCTTCAATAGCCTCAGATTTTATCTTAAAATACAAGAACTTTTCGTGGTTCTTGTCAATTTTTGTTGATTTTCATCTCATGAACTTATTTCAGTCACCTCGATCTTTCTTCTTCAAAGCAAAAGATTTTATCTTCAAATCCAATAACTTTTCGTGGTTTTGTTGATTTTCAGCAAATGAACATATTTCAGCGAGCGAGAAGTTTTTTCTTTAATAGCGTCAGATTTTATCTTAAAATACAAGAACTTTTCGTGGTTCTTGTCAATTTTTGATGGTTTTGATCGAATGAACTGATTTCAGTCAGCTAGATCTTTCTTCTTCAAAGCAAAAAGATTTTATCTTCAAACACAAGAACTTTTCGTGGTTCTGTTGATTTTCAGCAAATGAACATATTTCAGCGAGCTGGAAGTTTTTTCTTTAATAGCATCAGATTTTATCCTAAAATACAAGAACTTTTCGTGGTTCTTGTCAATTTTTGTTGGTTTTCATCTGATGAACTTATTTCAGTCACCTCGATCTTTCTTCTTCAAAGCAAAAAGTTTTTATCTTCAAATACAAGAACTTTTCATGGTTTTGTTGATTTTCAGCAAATGAACATATTTCAGCGAGCTGGAAGCTTTTTCTTTAATAGCCTCAGATTTGATCTTAAAATACAAGAACCTTTCGTGGTTCTTGTCAATTTTTGTTGGTTTTCATCTAATGAACATATTTCAGTCACCTCGATCTTTCTTCTTCAAAGCAAAAAGATTTTATCTTCAAATACGAGAACTTTTCGTGTTTTTGTTGATTTTCAGCAAATGAACATATTTCAGCGAGCTGGAAGTTTTTTCTTTAATAGCATCAGATTTTATCCTAAAATACAAGAACCTTTCGTGGTTCTTGTCAATTTTTGTTGGTTTTCATCTAATGAACATATTTCAGTCAGCGAGAACTTTCTTCTTCAAAGCAAAAAGATTTTATCTTTAAATACAAGAACTTTTCGTGGTTTTGTTGATTTTCAGCAAATGAACATATTTCAGCGAGCGAGAAGTTTTTTCTTTAATAGCGTCAGATTTTATCTTAAAATACAAGAATTTTTCGTGGTTCTTGTCAATTTTTGATGGTTTTGATCGAATGAACTGATTTCAGTCACCTCGATCTTTCTTCTTCAAAGCAAAAAGATTTTATCTTCAAACACAAGAACTTTTCATGGTTTTGTTGATTTTCAGCAAATGAACATATTTCAGCGAGCTGGAAGTTTTTTCTTTAATAGCATCAGATTTTATCCTAAAATACAAGAACTTTTCGTGGTTCTTGTCAATTTTTGATGGTTTTGATCGAATGAACTGATTTCAGTCAGCTAGATCTTTCTTCTTCAAAGCAAAAAGATTTTATCTTCAAACACAAGAACTTTTCATGGTTTTGTTGATTTTCAGCAAATGAACATATTTCAGCGAGCTGGAAGTTTTTTCTTTAATAGCATCAGATTTTATCCTAAAATACAAGAACTTTTCGTGGTTCTTGTCAATTTTTGTTGGTTTTCATCTGATGAACTTATTTCAGTCACCTCGATCTTTCTTCTTCAAAGCAAAAAGATTTTATCTTCAAATACAAGAACTTTTCGTGGTTCTTGTCAATTTTTGTTGGTTTTCATCTATTGAACTTAATTCAGTCACCTCGATCTTTCTTCTTCAAAGCAAAAGATTTTATCTTCAAATACAATAACTTTTCGTGGTTTTGTTGATTTTCAGCAAATGAACATATTTCAGCGAGCTGGAAGTTTTTTCTTTAATAGCCTCAGATTTTATCCTAAAATACAAGAACTTTTCGTGGTTCTTGTCAATTTTTGTTGGTTTTCATCTCATGAACTTATTTCATGCAGCGAGATCTTTCTTCTTCAAAGCAAAAAGATTTTATCTTCAAATACGAGAACTTTTCGTGGTTTTGTTGATTTTCAGCAAATGAACATATTTCAGCGAGCTGGAAGTTTTTTCTTTAATAGCATCAGATTTTATCTTAAAATACAAGAACCTTTCGTGGTTCTTGTCAATTTTTGTTGGTTTTCATCTAATGAACATATTTCAGTCAGCTAGAACTTTCTTCTTCAAAGCAAAAAGATTTTATCTTCAAATACAAGAACTTTTCGTGGTTTTGTTGATTTTCAGCAAATGAACATATTTCAGCGAGCGAGAAGTTTTTTCTTTAATAGCGTCAGATTTTATCTTAAAATACAAGAACTTTTCGTGGTTCTTGTCAATTCTTGATGGTTTTGATCGAATGAACTGATTTCAGTCAGCTAGATCTTTCTTCTTCAAAGCAAAAAGATTTTATCTTCAAACACAAGAACTTTTCGTGGTTTTGTTGATTTTCAGCAAATGAACATATTTCAGCGAGCTGGAAGTTTTTTCTTTAATAGCCTCAGATTTTATCTTAAAATACAAGAACTTTTCGTGGTTCTTGTCAATTTTTGTTGGTTTTCATCTATTGAACTTATTTCAGTCACCTCGATCTTTCTTCTTCAAAGCAAAAAGATTTTATCTTGAAATACAATAACTTTTCGTGGTTTTGTTGATTTTCAGCAAATGAACATATTTCAGCGAGCTGGAAGTTTTTTCTTTAATAGCCTCAGATTTTATCCTAAAATACAAGAACTTTTCGTGGTTCTTGTCAATTTTTGTTGGTTTTCATCTAATGAACTTATTTCATGCAGCGAGATCTTTCTTCTTCAAAGCAAAAAGATTTTATCTTCAAATACAAGAACTTTTCGTGGTTTTGTTGATTTTCAGCAAATGAACATATTTCAGCGAGCTGGAAGTTTTTTTCTTTAATAGCGTCAGATTTTATCTTAAAATACAAGAACTTTTCGTGGTTCTTGTCAATTTTTGTTGATTTTCATCTCATGAACTTATTTCAGTCACCTCGATCTTTCTTCTTCAAAGCAAAAAGATTTTATCTTCAAATACAAGAACTTTTCGTGGTTTTGTTGATTTTCAGCAAATGAACATATTTCAGCGAGCTGGAAGTTTTTTCTTTAATCGCGCAAGATTTTATCTTGAAAGACAAGAACATTTCGTGGTTCTTGTCAATTTTTGTTGGTTTTCATCTGATGAACTTATTTCAGTCACCTCGATCTTTCTTCTTCAAAGCAAAAAGATTTTATCCTAAAATACAAGAACCTTTCGTGGTTCTTGTCAATTTTTGTTGGTTTTCATCTGATGAACATATTTCAGTCAGCTAGAACTTTCTTCTTCAAAGCAAAAAGATTTTATCTTCAAATACAAGAACTTTTCGTGGTTTATTGATTTTCAGCAAATGAACATATTTCAGCGAGCGAGAAGTTTTTTCTTTAATCGCGTCAGATTTTATCTTAAAATACAAGAACCTTTCGTGGTTCTTGTCAGTTTTTGATGGTTTTGATCGAATGAACTGATTTCAGTCAGCTAGATCTTTCTTCTTCAAAGCAAAAAGATTTTATCTTCAAACACAAGAACTTTTCGTGGTTTTGTTGATTTTCAGCAAATGAACATATTTCAGCGAGCTGGAAGTTTTTTCTTTAATAGCCTCAGATTTTATCTTAAAATACAAGAACTTTTCGTGGTTCTTGTCAATTTTTGTTGGTTTTCATCGAATGAACTTATTTCAGTCACCTCGATCTTTCTTCTTCAAAGCAAAAAGATTTTATCTTCAAATACAAGAACTTTCGTGGTTTTGTTGATTTTCAGCAAATGAACATATTTCAGCGAGCTGGAAGTTTTTCTTCAATAGCCTCAGATTTTATCTTAAAATACAAGAACTTTTCGTGGTTCTTGTCAATTTTTGTTGGTTTTCATCTAATGAACTTATTTCATGCAGCGAGATCTTTCTTCTTCAAAGCAAAAAGATTTTATCTTCAAATACAAGAACTTTTTGTGGTTTTGTTGATTTTCAGCAAATGAACATATTTCAGCGAGCTGGAAGTTTTTTTCTTTAATAGCGTCAGATTTTATCTTAAAATACAAGAACTTTTCGTGGTTCTTGTCAATTTTTGTTGATTTTCATCTGATGAACTTATTTCAGTCACCTCGATCTTTCTTCTTCAAAGCAAAAAGATTTTATCTTCAAACACAAGAACTTTTCGTGGTTTTGTTGATTTTCAGCAAATGAACATATTTCAGCGAGCTGGAAGTTTTTTCTTTAATAGCATCAGATTTTATCCTAAAATACAAGAACTTTTCGTGGTTCTTGTTAATTTTTGTTGGTTTTCATCTGATGAACTTATTTCAGTCACCTCGATCTTTCTTCTTCAAAGCAAAAAGATTTTATCTTCAAATACAAGAACTTTTCATGGTTTTGTTGATTTTTAGCAAATGAACATATTTCAGCGAGCTGGAAGTTTTTTCTTTAATAGCGTCAGATTTTATCTTAAAATACAAGAACTTTTCGTGGTTCTTGTCAATTTTTGATGGTTTTGATCGAATGAACTGATTTCAGTCAGCTAGATCTTTCTTCTTCAAAGCAAAAAGATTTTATCTTCAAACACAAGAACTTTTCATGGTTTTGTTGATTTTCAGCAAATGAACATATTTCAGCGAGCTGGAAGTTTTTTCTTTAATAGCATCAGATTTTATCCTAAAATACAAGAACTTTTCGTGGTTCTTGTCAATTTTTGATGGTTTTGATCGAATGAACTGATTTCAGTCAGCTAGATCTTTCTTCTTCAAAGCAAAAAGATTTTATCTTCAAACACAAGAACTTTTCATGGTTTTGTTGATTTTCAGCAAATGAACATATTTCAGCGAGCTGGAGGTTTTTTCTTTAATAGCATCAGATTTTATCCTAAAATACAAGAACTTTTCGTGGTTCTTGTCAATTTTTGTTGGTTTTCATCTGATGAACTTATTTCAGTCACCTCGATCTTTCTTCTTCAAAGCAAAAAGATTTTATCTTCGAATACAAGAACTTTTCGTGGTTCTTGTCAATTTTTGTTGGTTTTCATCTATTGAACTTAATTCAGTCACCTCGATCTTTCTTCTTCAAAGCAAAAAGATTTTATCTTCAAATACAAGAACTTTTCGTGGTTTTGTTGATTTTCAGCAAATGAACATATTTCAGCGAGCTAGAAGTTTTTCTTCAATAGCCTCAGATTTTATCTTAAAATACAAGATCGTTTCGTGGTTCTTGTCAATTTTTGTTGGTTTTCATCTAATGAACTTATTTCAGTCACCTCGATCTTTCTTCTTCAAAGCAAAAGATTTTATCTTCAAATACAATAACTTTTCGTGGTTTTGTTGATTTTCAGCAAATGAACATATTTCAGCGAGCTGGAAGTTTTTTCTTTAATAGCCTCAGATTTTATCCTAAAATACAAGAACTTTTCGTGGTTCTTGTCAATTTTTGTTGGTTTTCATCTCATGAACTTATTTCATGCAGCGAGATCTTTCTTCTTCAAAGCAAAAAGATTTTATCTTCAAATACGAGAACTTTTCGTGGTTTTGTTGATTTTCAGCAAATGAACATATTTCAGCGAGCTGGAAGTTTTTTCTTTAATAGCGTCAGATTTTATCTTAAAATACAAGAACTTTTCGTGGTTCTTGTCAATTTTTGTTAGTTTTCATCTAATGAACTTACTTCAGTCACCTCGATCTTTCTTCTTCAAAGCAAAAAGATTTTATCTTCAAATACGAGAACTTTTCGTGATTTTGTTGATTTTCAGCAAATGAACATATTTCAGCGAGCTGGAAGTTTTTTCTTTAATAGCATCAGATTTTATCTTAAAATACAAGAACCTTTCGTGGTTCTTGTCAATTTTTGTTGGTTTTCATCTAATGAACATATTTCAGTCAGCTAGAACTTTCTTCTTCAAAGCAAAAAGATTTTATCTTCAAATACAAGAACTTTTCGTGGTTTTGTTGATTTTCAGCAAATGAACATATTTCAGCGAGCGAGAAGTTTTTTCTTTAATAGCGTCAGATTTTATCTTAAAATACAAGAACTTTTCGTGGTTCTTGTCAATTCTTGATGGTTTTGATCGAATGAACTGATTTCAGTCAGCTAGATCTTTCTTCTTCAAAGCAAAAAGATTTTATCTTCAAACACAAGAACTTTTCGTGGTTTTGTTGATTTTCAGCAAATGAACATATTTCAGCGAGCTGGAAGTTTTTTCTTTAATAGCCTCAGATTTTATCTTAAAATACAAGAACTTTTCGTGGTTCTTGTCAATTTTTGTTGGTTTTCATCTATTGAACTTATTTCAGTCACCTCGATCTTTCTTCTTCAAAGCAAAAAGATTTTATCTTGAAATACAATAACTTTTCGTGGTTTTGTTGATTTTCAGCAAATGAACATATTTCAGCGAGCTGGAAGTTTTTTCTTTAATAGCCTCAGATTTTATCCTAAAATACAAGAACTTTTCGTGGTTCTTGTCAATTTTTGTTGGTTTTCATCTAATGAACTTATTTCATGCAGCGAGATCTTTCTTCTTCAAAGCAAAAAGATTTTATCTTCAAATACAAGAACTTTTCGTGGTTTTGTTGATTTTCAGCAAATGAACATATTTCAGCGAGCTGGAAGTTTTTTTCTTTAATAGCGTCAGATTTTATCTTAAAATACAAGAACTTTTCGTGGTTCTTGTCAATTTTTGTTGATTTTCATCTCATGAACTTATTTCAGTCACCTCGATCTTTCTTCTTCAAAGCAAAAAGATTTTATCTTCAAATACAAGAACTTTTCGTGGTTTTGTTGATTTTCAGCAAATGAACATATTTCAGCGAGCTGGAAGTTTTTTCTTTAATCGCGCAAGATTTTATCTTGAAAGACAAGAACATTTCGTGGTTCTTGTCAATTTTTGTTGGTTTTCATCTGATGAACTTATTTCAGTCACCTCGATCTTTCTTCTTCAAAGCAAAAAGATTTTATCCTAAAATACAAGAACCTTTCGTGGTTCTTGTCAATTTTTGTTGGTTTTCATCTGATGAACATATTTCAGTCAGCTAGAACTTTCTTCTTCAAAGCAAAAAGTTTTATCTTCAAATACAAGAACTTTTCGTGGTTTTATTGATTTTCAGCAAATGAACAGATTTCAGCGAGCGAGAAGTTTTTTCTTTAATCGCGTCAGATTTTATCTTAAAATACAAGAACCTTTCGTGGTTCTTGTCAGTTTTTGATGGTTTTGATCGAATGAACTGATTTCAGTCAGCTAGATCTTTCTTCTTCAAAGCAAAAAGATTTTATCTTCAAACACAAGAACTTTTCGTGGTTTTGTTGATTTTCAGCAAATGAACATATTTCAGCGAGCTGGAAGTTTTTTCTTTAATAGCCTCAGATTTTATCTTAAAATACAAGAACTTTTCGTGGTTCTTGTCAATTTTTGTTGGTTTTCATCGAATGAACTTATTTCAGTCACCTCGATCTTTCTTCTTCAAAGCAAAAAGATTTTATCTTCAAATACAAGAACTTTCGTGGTTTTGTTGATTTTCAGCAAATGAACATATTTCAGCGAGCTGGAAGTTTTTCTTCAATAGCCTCAGATTTTATCTTAAAATACAAGAACTTTTCGTGGTTCTTGTCAATTTTTGTTGGTTTTCATCTAATGAACTTATTTCATGCAGCGAGATCTTTCTTCTTCAAAGCAAAAAGATTTTATCTTCAAATACAAGAACTTTTTGTGGTTTTGTTGATTTTCAGCAAATGAACATATTTCAGCGAGCTGGAAGTTTTTTTCTTTAATAGCGTCAGATTTTATCTTAAAATACAAGAACTTTTCGTGGTTCTTGTCAATTTTTGTTGATTTTCATCTGATGAACTTATTTCAGTCACCTCGATCTTTCTTCTTCAAAGCAAAAAGATTTTATCTTCAAACACAAGAACTTTTCGTGGTTTTGTTGATTTTCAGCAAATGAACATATTTCAGCGAGCTGGAAGTTTTTTCTTTAATAGCATCAGATTTTATAATACAAGAACTTTTCGTGGTTCTTGTTAATTTTTGTTGGTTTTCATCTGATGAACTTATTTCAGTCACCTCGATCTTTCTTCTTCAAAGCAAAAAGATTTTATCTTCAAATACAAGAACTTTTCATGGTTTTGTTGATTTTTAGCAAATGAACATATTTCAGCGAGCTAGAAGTTTTTTCTTTAATAGCCTCAGATTTAATCTTAAAATACAAGAACTTTTCGTGGTTCTTGTCAATTTTTGTTGGTTTTCATCGAATGAACTTATTTCAGTCACCTCGATCTTTCTTCTTCAAAGCAAAAAGATTTTATCTTCAAATACAAGAACTTTTCGTGGTTTTGTTGATTTTCAGCAAATGAACATATTTCAGCAAGCTGAAAGTTTTTCTTCAATAGCCTCAGATTTTATCTTAAAATACAAGAACTTTTCGTGGTTCTTGTCAATTTTTGTTGGTTTTCATCTAATGAACTTATTTCATGCAGCGAGATCTTTCTTCTTCAAAGCAAAAAGATTTTATCTTCAAATACAAGAACTTTTTGTGGTTTTGTTGATTTTCAGCAAATGAACATATTTCAGCGAGCTGGAAGTTTTTTTCTTTAATAACGTCAGATTTTATCTTAAAATACAAGAACTTTTCGTGGTTCTTGTCAATTTTTGTTGATTTTCATCTGATGAACTTATTTCAGTCACCTCGATCTTTCTTCTTCAAAGCAAAAAGATTTTATCTTCAAATACAAGAACTTTTCGTGGTTTTGTTGATTTTCAGCAAATGAACATATTTCAGCGAGCGAGAAGTTTTTTCTTTGATAGCGTCAGATTTTATCTTAAAATACAAGAACTTTTCGTGGTTCTTGTCAATTTTTGATGGTTTTGATCGAATGAACTGATTTCAGTCAGCTAGATCTTTCTTCTTCAAAGCAAAAATATTTTATCTTCAAACACAAGAACTTTTCGTGGTTTTGTTGATTTTCAGCAAATGAACATATTTCAGCGAGCTGGAAGTTTTTTCTTTAACAGCATCAGATTTTATCCTAAAATACAAGAACTTTTCGTGGTTCTTGTTAATTTTTGTTGGTTTTCATCTGATGAACTTATTTCAGTCACCTCGATCTTTCTTCTTCAAAGCAAAAAGATTTTATCTTCAAATACAAGAACTTTTCATGGTTTTGTTGATTTTTAGCAAATGAACATATTTCAGCGAGCTAGAAGTTTTTTCTTTAATAGCCTCAGATTTAATCTTAAAATACAAGAACTTTTCGTGGTTCTTGTCAATTTTTGTTGGATTTCATCTATTGAACTTATTTCAGTCACCTCGATCTTTCTTCTTCAAAGCAAAAAGATTTTATCTTCAAATACAAGAACTTTTCGTGGTTTTGTTGATTTTCAGCAAATGAACATATTTCAGCGAGCTAGAAGTTTTTTCTTTAATAGCCTCAGATTTTATCTTAAAATACAAGAACTTTTCGTGCTTCTTGTCAATTTTTGTTGGTTTTCATCTATTGAACTTATTTCAGTCACCTCGATCGTTCTTCTTCAAAGCAAAAAGATTTTATCTTCAAATACAAGAACTTTTCGTGGTTTTGTTGATTTTCAGCAAATGAACATATTTCAGCGAGCTGGAAGTTTTTTCTTCAATAGCCTCAGATTTTATCCTAAAATACAAGAACTTTTCGTGGTTCTTGTCAATTTTTGTTGGTTTTCATCTCATGAACTTATTTCATGCAGCGAGATCTTTCTTCTTCAAAGCAAAAAGATTTTATCTTCAAATACAAGAACTTTTCGTGGTTTTGTTGATTTTCAGCAAATGAACATATTTCAGCGAGCTGGATGTTTTTTCTTTAATAGCGCAAGATTTAATCTTGAAATACAAGAACATTTCGTGGTTCTTGTCAATTTTTGTTGGTTTTCATCTGATGAACTTATTTCAGTCACCTCGATCTTTCTTCTTCAAAGCAAAAAGATTTTATCTTCAAATACAAGAACTTTTCGTGGTTTTGTTGATTTTCAGCAAATGAACATATTTCAGCGAGCTGGAAGTTTTTTCTTTAATAGCGTCAGATTTTACCTTAAAATACAAGAACTTTTCGTGGTTCTTGTCAATTTTTGTTAGTTTTCATCTAATGAACTTATTTCAGTCACCTCGATCTTTCTTCTTCAAAGCAAAAAGATTTTATCTTCAAATACGAGAACTTTTCGTGATTTTGTTGATTTTCAGCAAATGAACATATTTCAGCGAGCTGGAAGTTTTTTCTTTAATAGCATCAGATTTTATCCTAAAATACAAGAACCTTTCGTGGTTCTTGTCAATTTTTGTTGGTTTTCATCTAATGAACATATTTCAGTCAGCTAGAACTTTCTTCTTCAAAGCAAAAAGATTTTATCTTCAAATACAAGAACTTTTCGTGGTTTTGTGGATTTTCAGCTCATGAACATATTTCAGCGAGCGAGAAGTTTTTTCTTTAATAGCGTCAGATTTTATCTTAAAATACAAGAACTTTTCGTGGTTCTTGTCAATTTTTGATGGTTTTGATCAAATGAACTGATTTCAGTCAGCAAGATCTTTCTTCTTCAAAGCAAAAAGATTTTATCTTCAAACACAAGAACTTTTCGTGGTTTTGTTGATTTTCAGCAAATGAACATATTTCAGCGAGCTGGAAGTTTTTTCTTTAATAGCCTCAGATTTTATCCTAAAATACAAGAACTTTTCGTGGTTCTTGTCAATTTTTGTTGGTTTTCATCTCATGAACTTATTTCATGCAGCGAGATCTTTCTTCTTCAAAGCAAAAAGATTTTATCTTCAAATACGAGAACTTTTCGTGGTTTTGTTGATTTTCAGCAAATGAACATATTTCAGCGAGCTGGAAGTTTTTTCATTAATAGCATCAGATTTTATCCTAAAATACAAGAACCTTTCGTGGTTCTTGTCAATTTTTGTTGGTTTTCATCTAATGAACATATTTCAGTCAGCTAGAACTTTCTTCTTCAAAGCAAAAAGATTTTATCTTCAAATACAAGAACTTTTCGTGGTTTTGTTGATTTTCAGCAAATGAACATATTTCAGCGAGCGAGAAGTTTTTTCTTTAATAGCGTCAGATTTTATCTTAAAATACAAGAACTTTTCGTGGTTCTTGTCAATTCTTGATGGTTTTGATCGAATGAACTGATTTCAGTCAGCTAGATCTTTCTTCTTCAAAGCAAAAAGATTTTATCTTCAAACACAAGAACTTTTCGTGGTTTTGTTGATTTTCAGCAAATGAACATATTTCAGCGAGCTGGAAGTTTTTTCTTTAATAGCCTCAGATTTTATCTTAAAATACAAGAACTTTTCGTGGTTCTTGTCAATTTTTGTTGGTTTTCATCGAATGAACTTATTTCAGTCACCTCGATCTTTCTTCTTCAAAGCAAAAAGATTTTATCTTCAAATACAAGAACTTTTCGTGGTTTTGTTGATTTTCAGCAAATGAACATATTTCAGCGAGCTAGAAGTTTTTCTTCAATAGCCTCAGATTTTATCTTAAAATACAAGAACTTTTCGTGGTTCTTGTCAATTTTTGTTGGTTTTCATCTAATGAACTTATTTCAGTCACCTCGATCTTTCTTCTTCAAATCAAAAGATTTTAACTTCAAATACAATAACTTTTCGTGGTTTTGTTGATTTTCAGCAAATGAACATATTTCAGCGAGCTGGAAGTTTTTTCTTTAATAGCCTCAGATTTTATCTTAAAATACAAGAACTTTTCGTGGTTCTTGTCAATTTTTGTTGGTTTTCATCTAATGAACTTATTTCATGCAGCGAGATCTTTCTTCTTCAAAGCAAAAAGATTTTATCTTCAAATACGAGAACTTTTCGTGATTTTGTTGGTTTTCAGCAAATGAACATATTTCAGCGAGCTGGAAGTTTTTTCTTTAATAGCGCAAGATTTTATCTTGAAATACAAGAACATTTCGTGGTTCTTGTCAATTTTTGTTGGTTTTCATCTGATGAACTTATTTCAGTCACCTCGATCTTTCTTCTTCAAAGCAAAAAGATTTTATCTTCAAATACGAGAACTTTTCGTGGTTTTGTTGATTTTCAGCAAATGAACATATTTCAGCGAGCTGGAAGTTTTTTCTTTAATAGCGTCAGATTTTATCTTAAAATACAAGAACTTTTCGTGGTTCTTGTCAATTTTTGTTAGTTTTCATCTAATGAACTTATTTCAGTCACCTCGATCTTTCTTCTTCAAAGGAAAAAGATTTTATCTTCAAATACGAGAACTTTTCGTGATTTTGTTGATTTTCAGCAAATGAACATATTTCAGCGAGCTGGAAGTTTTTTCTTTTATAGCATCAGATTTTATCCTAAAATACAAGAACCTTTCGTGGTTCTTGTCAATTTTTGTTGGTTTTCATCTGATGAACATATTTCAGTCAGCTAGAACTTTCTTCTTCAAAGCAAAAAGATTTTATCTTCGAATACAAGAACTTTTCGTGGTTTTGTTGATTTTCAGCAAATGAACATATTTCAGCGAGCGAGAAGTTTTTTCTTTAACAGCGTCAGATTTTATCTTAAAATACAAGAACTTTTCGTGGTTCTTGTCAATTTTTGATGGTTTTGATCGAATGAACTGATTTCAGTCAGCTAGATCTTTCTTCTTCAAAGCAAAAAGATTTTATCTTCAAATACAAGAACTTTTCGTGGTTTTGTTGATTTTCAGCAAATGAACATATTTCAGCGAGCTAGAAGTTTTTTCTTTAATAGCCTCAGATTTTATCTTAAAATAAAAGAACTTTTCGTGGTTCTTGTCAATTTTTGTTGGTTTTCATCTATTGAACTTATTTCAGTCACCTCGATCGTTCTTCTTCAAAGCAAAAAGATTTTATCTTCAAATACAAGAACTTTTCGTGGTTTTGTTGATTTTCAGCAAATGAACATATTTCAGCGATCTGGAAGTTTTTTCTTTCATAGCATCAGATTTTATCCTAAAATACAAGAACTTTTCGTGGTTCTTGTCAATTTTTGTTGGTTTTCATCTCATGAACTTATTTCATGCAGCGAGATCTTACTTCTTCAAAGCAAAAAGATTTTATCTTCAAATACAAGAACTTTTCGTGGTTTTGTTGGTTTTCAGCAAATGAACATATTTCAGCGAGCTGGAAGTTTTTTCTTTAATAGCGCAAGATTTTATCTTGAAATACAAGAACATTTCGTGGTTCTTGTCAATTTTTGTTGGTTTTCATCTGATGAACTTATTTCAGTCACCTCGATCTTTCTTCTTCAAAGCAAAAAGATTTTATCTTCAAATACGAGAACTTTTCGTGGTTTTGTTGATTTTCAGCAAATGAACATATTTCAGCGAGCTGGAAGTTTTTTCTTTAATAGCGTCAGATTTTATCTTAAAATACAAGAACTTTTCGTGGTTCTTGTCAATTTTTGTTAGTTTTCATCGAATGAACTTATTTCAGTCACCTCGATCTTTCTTCTTCAAAGCAAAAAGATTTTATCTTCAAATACGAGAACTTTTCGTGATTTTGTTGATTTTCAGCAAATGAACATATTTCAGCGAGCTGGAAGTTTTTTCTTTAATAGCATCAGATTTTATCCTAAAATACAAGAACCTTTCGTGGTTCTTGTCAATTTTTGTTGGTTTTCATCTAATGAACATATTTCAGTCAGCTAGAACTTTCTTCTTCAAAGCAAAAAGATTTTATCTTCAAATACAAGAACTTTTCGTGGTTTTGTTGATTTTCAGCTAATGAACATATTTCAGCGAGCGAGAAGTTTTTTCTTTAATAGCGTCAGATTTTATCTTAAAATACAAGAACTTTTCGTGGTTCTTGTCAATTTTTGATGGTTTTGATCGAATGAACTGATTTCAGTCAGCTAGATCTTTCTTCTTCAAAGCAAAAAGATTTTATCTTCAAACACAAGAACTTTTTGTGATTTTGTTGATTTTCAGCAAATGAACATATTTCAGCGAGCTAGAAGTTTTTTCTTTGATAGCCTCAGATTTTATCTTAAAATACAAGAACTTTTCGTGGTTCTTGTCAATTTTTGTTGGTTTTCATCTGATGAACTTATTTCAGTCACCTCGATCTTTCTTCTTCAAAGCAAAAAGATTTTATCTTCAAATACGAGAACTTTTCGTGTTTTTGTTGATTTTCAGCAAATGAACATATTTCAGCGAGCTGGAAGTTTTTTCTTTAATAGCATCAGATGTTATCCTAAAATACAAGAACCTTTCGTGGTTCTTGTCAATTTCTGTTGGTTTTCATCTAATGAACATATTTCAGTCAGCTGGAACTTTCTTCTTCAAAGCAAAAAGATTTTATCTTCAAATACAAGAACTTTTCGTGGTTTTGTTGATTTTCAGCAAATGAACATATTTCAGCGAGCGAGAAGTTTTTTCTTTAATAGCCTCAGATTTTATCTTAAAATACAAGAACTTTTCGTGGTTCTTGTCAATTTTTGTTGGTTTTCATCTGATGAACTTATTTCAGTCACCTCGATCTTTCTTCTTCAAAGCAAAAAGATTTTATCTTCAAATACGAGAACTTTTCGTGTTTTTGTTGATTTTCAGCAAATGAACATATTTCAGTGAGCTGGAAGTTTTTTCTTTAATAGCATCAGATTTTATCCTAAAATACAAGAACTTTTCGTGGTTCTTGTCAATTTTTGATGGTTTTGATCGAATGAACTGATTTCAGTCAGCTAGATCTTTCTTCTTCAAAGCAAAAAGATTTTATCTTCAAACACAAGAACTTTTCATGGTTTTGTTGATTTTCAGCAAATGAACATATTTCAGCGTGCGAGAAGTTTTTTCTTTAATAGCGTCGGATTTTATCTTAAAATACAAGAACTTTTCGTGGTTCTTGTCAATTTTTGATGGTTTTGATCGAATGAACTGATTTCAGTCAGCTAGATCTTTCTTCTTCAAGGCAAAAAGATTTTATCTTCAAACACAAGAACTTTTCGTGGTTTTGTTGATTTTCAGCAAATGAACATATTTCAGCGAGCTGGAAGTTTTTTCTTTAATAGCATCAGATTTTATCCTAAAATACAAGAAATTTTCGTGGTTCTTGTCAATTTTTGTTGGTTTTCATCTGATGAACTTATTTCAGTCACCTCGATCTTTCTTCTTCAAAGCAAAAAGATTTTATCTTCAAATACAAGAACTTTTCGTGGTTTTGTTGATTTTCAGCTAATGAACATATTTCAGCGAGCGAGAAGTTTTTTCTTTAATAGCGTCAGATTTTATCTTAAAATACAAGAACTTTTCGTGGTTCTTGTCAATTTTTGATGGTTTTGATCGAATGAACTGATTTCAGTCAGCTAGATCTTTCTTCTTCAAAGCAAAAAGATTTTATCTTCAAACACAAGAACTTTTTGTGATTTTGTTGATTTTCAGCAAATGAACATATTTCAGCGAGCTAGAAGTTTTTTCTTTGATAGCCTCAGATTTTATCTTAAAATACAAGAACTTTTCGTGGTTCTTGTCAATTTTTGTTGGTTTTCATCTGATGAACTTATTTCAGTCACCTCGATCTTTCTTCTTCAAAGCAAAAAGATTTTATCTTCAAATACGAGAACTTTTCGTGTTTTTGTTGATTTTCAGCAAATGAACATATTTCAGCGAGCTGGAAGTTTTTTCTTTAATAGCATCAGATGTTATCCTAAAATACAAGAACCTTTCGTGGTTCTTGTCAATTTCTGTTGGTTTTCATCTAATGAACATATTTCAGTCAGCTGGAACTTTCTTCTTCAAAGCAAAAAGATTTTATCTTCAAATACAAGAACTTTTCGTGGTTTTGTTGATTTTCAGCAAATGAACATATTTCAGCGAGCGAGAAGTTTTTTCTTTAATAGCCTCAGATTTTATCTTAAAATACAAGAACTTTTCGTGGTTCTTGTCAATTTTTGTTGGTTTTCATCTGATGAACTTATTTCAGTCACCTCGATCTTTCTTCTTCAAAGCAAAAAGATTTTATCTTCAAATACGAGAACTTTTCGTGTTTTTGTTGATTTTCAGCAAATGAACATATTTCAGCGAGCTGGAAGTTTTTTCTTTAA
The DNA here is from genome assembly GCF_035084215.1 of Heptranchias perlo. NCBI lineage: Eukaryota > Metazoa > Chordata > Chondrichthyes > Hexanchiformes > Hexanchidae > Heptranchias > Heptranchias perlo. The sequence goes on along the minus strand of NC_090337.1, from coordinate 74,554,459 downwards.
TAGCATCAGATTTTATCCTAAAATACAAGAACTTTTCGTGGTTCTTGTCAATTTTTGATGGTTTTGATCGAATGAACTGATTTCAGTCAGCTAGATCTTTCTTCTTCAAAGCAAAAAGATTTTATCTTCAAACACAAGAACTTTTCATGGTTTTGTTGATTTTCAGCAAATGAACATATTTCAGCGTGCGAGAAGTTTTTTCTTTAATAGCGTCGGATTTTATCTTAAAATACAAGAACTTTTCGTGGTTCTTGTCAATTTTTGATGGTTTTGATCGAATGAACTGATTTCAGTCAGCTAGATCTTTCTTCTTCAAGGCAAAAAGATTTTATCTTCAAACACAAGAACTTTTCGTGGTTTTGTTGATTTTCAGCAAATGAACATATTTCAGCGAGCTGGAAGTTTTTTCTTTAATAGCATCAGATTTTATCCTAAAATACAAGAAATTTTCGTGGTTCTTGTCAATTTTTGTTGGTTTTCATCTGATGAACTTATTTCAGTCACCTTGATCTTTCTTCTTCAAAGCAAAAAGATTTTATCTTCAAATACAAGAACTTTTCATGGTTTTGTTGATTTTCGGCAAATGAACATATTTCAGCGAGCTAGAAGTTTTTTCTTTAATAGCCTCAGATTTAATCTTAAAATACAAGAACTTTTCGTGGTTCTTGTCAATTTTTTTGGTTTTCATCTATTGAACTTATTTCAGTCACCTCGATCTTTCTTCTTCAAAGCAAAAAGATTTTATCTTCAAATACAAGAACTTTTCGAGGTTTTGTTGATTTTCAGCAAATGAACATATTTCAGCGAGCTAGAAGTTTTTTCTTTGATAGCCTAAGATTTTATCTTAAAATACAAGAACTTTTCGTGGTTCTTGTCAATTTTTGTTGGTTTTCATCTATTGAACTTCTTTCAGTCACCTCGATCTTTCTTCTTCAAAGCAAAAAGATTTTATCTTCAAATACAAGAACTTTTCGTGGTTTTGTTGATTTTCAGCAAATGAACATATTTCAGCGAGCTGGAAGTTTTTTCTTTAATAGCCTCAGATTTTATCTTAAAATACAAGAACTTTTCGTGGTTCTTGTCAATTTTTGTTGGTTTTCATCGAATGAACTTATTTCAGTCACCTCGATCTTTCTTCTTCAAAGCAAAAGATTTTAACTTCAAATACAATAACTTTTCGTGGTTTTGTTGATTTTCAGCAAATGAACATATTTCAGCGAGCTGGAAGTTTTTTCTTTAATAGCCTCAGATTTTATGTTAAAATACAAGAACTTTTCGTGGTTCTTGTCAATTTTTGTTGGTTTTCATCTAATGAACTTATTTCATGCAGCGAGATCTTTCTTCTTCAAAGCAAAAAGATTTTATCTTCAAATACAAGAACTTTTTGTGGTTTTGTTGATTTTCAGCAAATGAACATATTTCAGCGAGCTGGAAGTTTTTTCTTTAATAGCGTCAGATTTTATCTTAAAATACAAGAACTTTTCGTGGTTCTTGTCAATTTTTGTTAGTTTTCATCTAATGAACTTATTTCAGTCACCTCGATCTTTCTTCTTCAAAGCAAAAAGATTTTATCTTCAAATACGAGAACTTTTCGTGATTTTGTTGATTTTCAGCAAATGAACATATTTCAGCGAGCTGGAAGTTTTTTCTTTAATAGCATCAGATTTTATCCTAAAATACAAGAACCTTTCGTGGTTCTTGTCAATTTTTGTTGGTTTTCATCTAATGAACATATTTCAGTCAGCTAGAACTTTCTTCTTCAAAGCAAGAAGATTTTATCTTCAAATACAAGAACTTTTCGTGGTTTTGTTGATTTTCAGCAAAGGAACATATTTCAGCGAGCGAGAAGTTTTTTCTTTAATAGCGTCAGATTTTATCTTAAAATACAAGAACTTTTCGTGGTTCTTGTCAATTTTTGATGGTTTTGATCGAATGAACTGATTTCAGTCAGCTAGATCTTTCTTCTTCAAAGCAAAAAGATTTTATCTTCAAACACAAGAACTTTTCGTGGTTTTGTTGATTTTCAGCAAATGAACATATTTCAGCGAGCTGGAAGTTTTTTCTTTAATAGCATCAGATTTTATCCTAAAATACAAGAACTTTTCGTGGTTCTTGTCAATTTTTGTTGGTTTTCATCTGATGAACTTATTTCAGTCACCTCGATCTTTCTTCTTCAAAGCAAAAAGATTTTATCTTCAAATACAAGAACTTTTCATGGTTTTGTTGATTTTTAGCAAATGAACATATTTCAGCGAGCTAGAAGTTTTTTCTTTAACAGCCTCAGATTTAATCTTAAAATACAAGAACTTTTCGTGGTTCCTGTCAATTTTTGTTGGTTTTCATCTATTGAACTTATTTCAGTCACCTCGATCTTTCTTCTTCAAAGCAAAAAGATTTTATCTTCAAATACGAGAACTTTTCGTGTTTTTGTTGATTTTCAGCAAATGAACATATTTCAGCGAGCTGGAAGTTTTTTCTTTAATAGCATCAGATGTTATCCTAAAATACAAGAACCTTTCGTGGTTCTTGTCAATTTCTGTTGGTTTTCATCTAATGAACATATTTCAGTCAGCTGGAACTTTCTTCTTCAAAGCAAAAAGATTTTATCTTCAAATACAAGAACTTTTCGTGGTTTTGTTGATTTTCAGCAAATGAACATATTTCAGCGAGCGAGAAGTTTTTTCTTTAATAGCCTCAGATTTTATCTTAAAATACAAGAACTTTTCGTGGTTCTTGTCAATTTTTGTTGGTTTTCATCTGATGAACTTATTTCAGTCACCTCGATCTTTCTTCTTCAAAGCAAAAAGATTGTATCTTCAAATACGAGAACTTTTCGTGTTTTTGTTGATTTTCAGCAAATGAACATATTTCAGCGAGCTGGAAGTTTTTTCTTTAATAGCATCAGATTTTATCCTAAAATACAAGAACTTTTCGTGGTTCTTGTCAATTTTTGATGGTTTTGATCGAATGAACTGATTTCAGTCAGCTAGATCTTTCTTCTTCAAAGCAAAAAGATTTTATCTTCAAACACAAGAACTTTTCATGGTTTTGTTGATTTTCAGCAAATGAACATATTTCAGCGTGCGAGAAGTTTTTTCTTTAATAGCGTCGGATTTTATCTTAAAATACAAGAACTTTTCGTGGTTCTTGTCAATTTTTGATGGTTTTGATCGAATGAACTGATTTCAGTCAGCTAGATCTTTCTTCTTCAAGGCAAAAAGATTTTATCTTCAAACACAAGAACTTTTCGTGGTTTTGTTGATTTTCAGCAAATGAACATATTTCAGCGAGCTGGAAGTTTTTTCTTTAATAGCATCAGATTTTATCCTAAAATACAAGAAATTTTCGTGGTTCTTGTCAATTTTTGTTGGTTTTCATCTGATGAACTTATTTCAGTCACCTCGATCTTTCTTCTTCAAAGCAAAAAGATTTTATCTTCAAATACAAGAACTTTTCATGGTTTTGTTGATTTTCGGCAAATGAACATATTTCAGCGAGCTAGAAGTTTTTTCTTTAATAGCCTCTGATTTAATCTTAAAATACAAGAACTTTTCGTGGTTCTTGTCAATTTTTTTGGTTTTCATCTATTGAACTTATTTCAGTCACCTCGATCTTTCTTCTTCAAAGCAAAAAGATTTTATCTTCAAATACAAGAACTTTTCGTGGTTTTGTTGATTTTCAGCAAATGAACATATTTCAGCGAGCTAGAAGTTTTTTCTTTGATAGCCTCAGATTTTATCTTAAAATACAAGAACTTTTCGTGGTTCTTGTCAATTTTTGTTGGTTTTCATCTATTGAACTTCTTTCAGTCACCTCGATCTTTCTTCTTCAAAGCAAAAAGATTTTATCTTCAAATACAAGAACTTTTCGTGGTTTTGTTGATTTTCAGCAAATGAACATATTTCAGCGAGCTGGAAGTTTTTTCTTTAATAGCCTCAGATTTTATCTTAAAATACAAGAACTTTTCGTGGTTCTTGTCAATTTTTGTTGGTTTTCATCGAATGAACTTATTTCAGTCACCTCGATCTTTCTTCTTCAAAGCAAAAGATTTTAACTTCAAATACAATAACTTTTCGTGGTTTTGTTGATTTTCAGCAAATGAACATATTTCAGCGAGCTGGAAGTTTTTTCTTTAATAGCCTCAGATTTTATGTTAAAATACAAGAACTTTTCATGGTTCTTGTCAATTTTTGTTGGTTTTCATCTAATGAACTTATTTCATGCAGCGAGATCTTTCTTCTTCAAAGCAAAAAGATTTTATCTTCAAATACAAGAACTTTTTGTGGTTTTGTTGATTTTCAGCAAATGAACATATTTCAGCGAGCTGGAAGTTTTTTCTTTAATAGCGTCAGATTTTATCTTAAAATACAAGAACTTTTCGTGGTTCTTGTCAATTTTTGTTAGTTTTCATCTAATGAACTTATTTCAGTCACCTCGATCTTTCTTCTTCAAAGCAAAAAGATTTTATCTTCAAATACGAGAACTTTTCGTGATTTTGTTGATTTTCAGCAAATGAACATATTTCAGCGAGCTGGAAGTTTTTTCTTTAATAGCATCAGATTTTATCCTAAAATACAAGAACCTTTCGTGGTTCTTGTCAATTTTTGTTGGTTTTCATCTAATGAACATATTTCAGTCAGCTAGAACTTTCTTCTTCAAAGCAAAAAGATTTTATCTTCAAATACAAGAACTTTTCGTGGTTTTGTTGATTTTCAGCAAATGAACATATTTCAGCGAGCGAGAAGTTTTTTCTTTAATAGCGTCAGATTTTATCTTAAAATACAAGAACTTTTCGTGGTTCTTGTCAATTTTTGATGGTTTTGATCGAATGAACTGATTTCAGTCAGCTAGATCTTTCTTCTTCAAAGCAAAAAGATTTTATCTTCAAACACAAGAACTTTTCGTGGTTTTGTTGATTTTCAGCAAATGAACATATTTCAGCGAGCTGGAAGTTTTTTCTTTAATAGCATCAGATTTTATCCTAAAATACAAGAACTTTTCGTGGTTCTTGTCAATTTTTGTTGGTTTTCATCGAATGAACTTATTTCAGTCACCTCGATCTTTCTTCTTCAAAGCAAAAGATTTTAACTTCAAATACAATAACTTTTCGTGGTTTTGTTGATTTTCAGCAAATGAACATATTTCAGCGAGCTGGAAGTTTTTTCTTTAATAGCCTCAGATTTTATGTTAAAATACAAGAACTTTTCGTGGTTCTTGTCAATTTTTGTTGGTTTTCATCTAATGAACTTATTTCATGCAGCGAGATCTTTCTTCTTCAAAGCAAAAAGATTTTATCTTCAAATACAAGAACTTTTTGTGGTTTTGTTGATTTTCAGCAAATGAACATATTTCAGCGAGCTGGAAGTTTTTTCTTTAATAGCGTCAGATTTTATCTTAAAATACAAGAACTTTTCGTGGTTCTTGTCAATTTTTGTTAGTTTTCATCTAATGAACTTATTTCAGTCACCTCGATCTTTCTTCTTCAAAGCAAAAAGATTTTCTCTTCAAATACGAGAACTTTTCGTGATTTTGTTGATTTTCAGCAAATGAACATATTTCAGCGAGCTGGAAGTTTTTTCTTTAATAGCATCAGATTTTATCCTAAAATACAAGAACCTTTCGTGGTTCTTGTCAATTTTTGTTGGTTTTCATCTAATGAACATATTTCAGTCAGCTAGAACTTTCTTCTTCAAAGCAAAAAGATTTTATCTTCAAATACAAGAACTTTTCGTGGTTTTGTTGATTTTCAGCAAATGAACATATTTCAGCGAGCGAGAAGTTTTTTCTTTAATAGCGTCAGATTTTATCTTAAAATACAAGAACTTTTCGTGGTTCTTGTCAATTTTTGATGGTTTTGATCGAATGAACTGATTTCAGTCAGCTAGATCTTTCTTCTTCAAAGCAAAAAGATTTTATCTTCAAACACAAGAACTTTTCGTGGTTTTGTTGATTTTCAGCAAATGAACATATTTCAGCGAGCTGGAAGTTTTTTCTTTAATAGCATCAGATTTTATCCTAAAATACAAGAACTTTTCGTGGTTCTTGTCAATTTTTGTTGGTTTTCATCTGATGAACTTATTTCAGTCACCTCGATCTTTCTTCTTCAAAGCAAAAAGATTTTATCTTCAAATACAAGAACTTTTCATGGTTTTGTTGATTTTTAGCAAATGAACATATTTCAGCGAGCTAGAAGTTTTTTCTTTAACAGCCTCAGATTTAATCTTAAAATACAAGAACTTTTCGTGGTTCCTGTCAATTTTTGTTGGTTTTCATCTATTGAACTTATTTCAGTCACCTCGATCTTTCTTCTTCAAAGCAAAAAGATTTTATCTTCAAATACAAGAACTTTTCGTGGTTTTGTTGGTTTTCAGCAAATGAACATATTTCAGCGAGCTGGAAGTTTTTTCTTTAATAGCGCAAGATTTTATCTTGAAATACAAGAACATTTCGTGGTTCTTGTCAATTTTTGTTGGTTTTCATCTGATGAACTTATTTCAGTCACCTCGATCTTTCTTCTTCAAAGCAAAAAGATTTTATCTTCAAATACGAGAACTTTTCGTGGTTTTGTTGATTTTCAGCAAATGAACATATTTCAGCGAGCTGGAAGTTTTTTCTTTAATAGCGTCAGATTTTATCTTAAAATACAAGAACTTTTCGTGGTTCTTGTCAATTTTTGTTAGTTTTCATCTAATGAACTTATTTCAGTCACCTCGATCTTTCTTCTTCAAAGCAAAAAGATTTTATCTTCAAATACGAGAACTTTTCGTGATTTTGTTGATTTTCAGCAAATGAACATATTTCAGCGAGCTGGAAGTTTTTTCTTTAATAGCGTCAGATTTTATCTTAAAATACAAGAACTTTTCGTGGTTCTTGTCAATTTTTGTTAGTTTTCATCTAATGAACTTATTTCAGTCACCTCGATCTTTCTTCTTCAAAGCAAAAAGATTTTATCTTCAAATACGAGAACTTTTCGTGATTTTGTTGATTTTCAGCAAATGAACATATTTCAGCGAGCTGGAAGTTTTTTCTTTAATAGCATCAGATTTTATCCTAAAATACAAGAACCTTTCGTGGTTCTTGTCAATTTTTGTTGGTTTTCATCTAATGAACATATTTCAGTCAGCTAGAACTTTCTTCTTCAAAGCAAAAAGATTTTATCTTCAAATACAAGAACTTTTCGTGGTTTTGTTGATTTTCAGCAAATGAACATATTTCAGCGAGCGAGAAGTTTTTTCTTTAATAGCGTCAGATTTTATCTTAAAATACAAGAACTTTTCGTGGTTCTTGTCAATTTTTGATGGTTTTGATCGAATGAACTGATTTCAGTCAGCTCGATCTTTCTTCTTCAAAGCAAAAAGATTTTATCTTCAAACACAAGAACTTTTCGTGGTTTTGTTGATTTTCAGCAAATGAACATATTTCAGCGAGCTGGAAGTTTTTTCTTTAATAGCATCAGATTTTATCCTAAAATACAAGAACTTTTCGTGGTTCTTGTCAATTTTTGTTGGTTTTCATCTAATGAACTTATTTCAGTCACCTCGATCTTTCTTCTTCAAAGCAAAAAGATTTTATCTTCAAATACAAGAACTTTTCATGGTTTTGTTGATTTTTAGCAAATGAACATATTTCAGCGAGCTAGAAGTTTTTTCTTTAACAGCCTCAGATTTAATCTTAAAATACAAGAACTTTTCGTGGTTCCTGTCAATTTTTGTTGGTTTTCATCTATTGAACTTATTTCAGTCACCTCGATCTTTCTTCTTCAAAGCAAAAAGATTTTATCTTCAAATACAAGAACTTTTCGTGGTTTTGTTGATTTTCAGCAAATGAACATATTTCAGCGAGCTAGAAGTTTTTTCTTTAATAGCCTCAGATTTTATCTTAAAATACAAGAACTTTTCGTGGTTCTTGTCAATTTTTGTTGGTTTTCATCTATTGAACTTATTTCAGTCACCTCGATCGTTCTTCTTCAAAGCAAAAAGATTTTATCTTCAAATACAAGAACTTTTCGTGGTTTTGTTGATTTTCAGCAAATGAACATATTTCAGCGAGCTGGAAGTTTTTTCTTTAATAGCCTCAGATTTTATCCTAAAATACAAGAACTTTTCGTGGTTCTTGTCAATTTTTGTTGGTTTTCATCTCATGAACTTATTTCATGCAGCGAGATCTTTCTTCTTCAAAGCAAAAAGATTTTATCTTCAAATACAAGAACTTTTCGTGGTTTTGTTGGTTTTCAGCAAATGAACATATTTCAGCGAGCTGGAAGTTTTTTCTTTAATAGCGCAAGATTTTATCTTGAAATACAAGAACATTTCGTGGTTCTTGTCAATTTTTGTTGGTTTTCATCTGATGAACTTATTTCAGTCACCTCGATCTTTCTTCTTCAAAGCAAAAAGATTTTATCTTCAAATACGAGAACTTTTCGTGGTTTTGTTGATTTTCAGCAAATGAACATATTTCAGCGAGCTGGAAGTTTTTTCTTTAATAGCGTCAGATTTTATCTTAAAATACAAGAACTTTTCGTGGTTCTTGTCAATTTTTGTTAGTTTTCATCTAATGAACTTATTTCAGTCACCTCGATCTTTCTTCTTCAAAGCAAAAAGATTTTATCTTCAAATACGAGAACTTTTCGTGATTTTGTTGATTTTCAGCAAATGAACATATTTCAGCGAGCTGGAAGTTTTTTCTTTAATAGCATCAGATTTTATCCTAAAATACAAGAACCTTTCGTGGTTCTTGTCAATTTTTGTTGGTTTTCATCTAATGAACATATTTCAGTCAGCTAGAACTTTCTTCTTCAAAGCAAAAAGATTTTATCTTCAAATACAAGAACTTTTCGTGGTTTTGTTGATTTTCAGCAAATGAACATATTTCAGCGAGCGAGAAGTTTTTTCTTTAATAGCGTCAGATTTTATCTTAAAATACAAGAACTTTTCGTGGTTCTTGTCAATTTTTGATGGTTTTGATCGAATGAACTGATTTCAGTCAGCTCGATCTTTCTTCTTCAAAGCAAAAAGATTTTATCTTCAAACACAAGAACTTTTCGTGGTTTTGTTGATTTTCAGCAAATGAACATATTTCAGCGAGCTGGAAGTTTTTTCTTTAATAGCATCAGATTTTATCCTAAAATACAAGAACTTTTCGTGGTTCTTGTCAATTTTTGTTGGTTTTCATCTAATGAACTTATTTCAGTCACCTCGATCTTTCTTCTTCAAAGCAAAAAGATTTTATCTTCAAATACAAGAACTTTTCATGGTTTTGTTGATTTTTAGCAAATGAACATATTTCAGCGAGCTAGAAGTTTTTTCTTTAACAGCCTCAGATTTAATCTTAAAATACAAGAACTTTTCGTGGTTCCTGTCAATTTTTGTTGGTTTTCATCTATTGAACTTATTTCAGTCACCTCGATCTTTCTTCTTCAAAGCAAAAAGATTTTATCTTCAAATACAAGAACTTTTCGTGGTTTTGTTGATTTTCAGCAAATGAACATATTTCAGCGAGCTAGAAGTTTTTTCTTTAATAGCCTCAGATTTTATCTTAAAATACAAGAACTTTTCGTGGTTCTTGTCAATTTTTGTTGGTTTTCATCTCATGAACTTATTTCATGCAGCGAGATCTTTCTTCTTCAAAGCAAAAAGATTTTATCTTCAAATACAAGAACTTTTCGTGGTTTTGTTGGTTTTCAGCAAATGAACATATTTCAGCGAGCTGGAAGTTTTTTCTTTAATAGCGCAAGATTTTATCTTGAAATACAAGAACATTTCGTGGTTCTTGTCAATTTTTGTTGGTTTTCATCTGATGAACTTATTTCAGTCACCTCGATCTTTCTTCTTCAAAGCAAAAAGATTTTATCTTCAAATACGAGAACTTTTCGTGGTTTTGTTGATTTTCAGCAAATGAACATATTTCAGCGAGCTGGAAGTTTTTTCTTTAATAGCGTCAGATTTTATCTTAAAATACAAGAACTTTTCGTGGTTCTTGTCAATTTTTGTTAGTTTTCATCTAATGAACTTATTTCAGTCACCTCGATCTTTCTTCTTCAAAGCAAAAAGATTTTATCTTCAAATACGAGAACTTTTCGTGATTTTGTTGATTTTCAGCAAATGAACATATTTCAGCGAGCTGGAAGTTTTTTCTTTAATAGCATCAGATTTTATCCTAAAATACAAGAACCTTTCGTGGTTCTTCTCAATTTTTGTTGGTTTTCATCTAATGAACATATTTCAGTCAGCTAGAACTTTCTTCTTCAAAGCAAAAAGATTTTATCTTCAAATACAAGAACTTTTCGTGGTTTTGTTGATTTTCAGCAAATGAACATATTTCAGCGAGCGAGAAGTTTTTTCTTTAATAGCGTCAGATTTTATCTTAAAATACAAGAACTTTTCGTGGTTCTTGTCAATTTTTGATGGTTTTGATCGAATGAACTGATTTCAGTCAGCTAGATCTTTCTTCTTCAAAGCAAAAAGATTTTATCTTCAAACACAAGAACTTTTCGTGGTTTTGTTGATTTTCAGCAAATGAACATATTTCAGCGAGCTGGAAGTTTTTTCTTTAATAGCCTCAGATTTTATCCTAAAATACAAGAACTTTTCGTGGTTCTTGTCAATTTTTGTTGGTTTTCATCTCATGAACTTATTTCATGCAGCGAGATCTTTCTTCTTCAAAGCAAAAAGATTTTATCTTCAAATACGAGACCTTTTCGTGGTTTTGTTGATTTTCAGCAAATGAACATATTTCAGCGAGCTGGAAGTTTTTTCTTTAATAGCGTCAGATTTTATCTTAAAATACAAGAACTTTTCGTGGTTCTTGTCAATTTTTGTTAGTTTTCATCCAATGAACTTACTTCAGTCACCTCGATCTTTCTTCTTCAAAGCAAAAAGATTTTATCTTCAAATACGAGAACTTTTCGTGATTTTGTTGATTTTCAGCAAATGAACATATTTCAGCGAGCTGGAAGTTTTTTCTTTAATAGCATCAGATTTTATCCTAAAATACAAGAACCTTTCGTGGTTCTTGTCAATTTTTGTTGGTTTTCATCTAATGAACATATTTCAGTCAGCTAGAACTTTCTTCTTCAAAGCAAAAAGATTTTATCTTCAAACACAAGAACTTTTTGTTATTTTGTTGATTTTCAGCAAATGAACATATTTCAGCGAGCTAGAAGTTTTTTCTTTGATAGCCTCAGATTTTATCTTAAAATACAAGAACTTTTCGTGGTTCTTGTCAATTTTTGTTGGTTTTCATCTGATGAACTTATTTCAGTCACCTCGATCTTTCTTCTTCAAAGCAAAAAGATTTTATCTTCAAATACGAGAACTTTTCGTGTTTTTGTTGATTTTCAGCAAATGAACATATTTCAGCGAGCTGGAAGTTTTTTCTTTAACAGCATCAGATTTTATCCTAAAATACAAGAACCTTTCGTGGTTCTTGTCAATTTCTGTTGGTTTTCATCTAATGAACATATTTCAGTCAGCTGGAACTTTCTTCTTCAAAGCAAAAAGATTTTATCTTCAAATACAAGAACTTTTCGTGGTTTTGTTGATTTTCAGCAAATGAACATATTTCAGCGAGCGAGAAGTTTTTTCTTTAATAGCGTCAGATTTTATCTTAAAATACAAGAACTTTTCGTGGTTCTTGTCAATTTTTGATGGTTTTGATCGAATGAACTTATTTCAGTCACCTGGATCTTTCTTCTTCAAAGCAAAAAGATTTTATCTTCAAACACAAGAACTTTTCGTGGTTTTGTTGATTTTCAGCAAATGAACATATTTCAGCGAGCTGGAAGTTTTTTCTTTAATAGCCTCAGATTTTATCCTAAAATACAAGAACTTTTCGTGGTTCTTGTCAATTTTTGTTGGTTTTCATCTCATGAACTTATTTCATGCAGCGAGATCTTTCTTCTTCAAAGCAAAAAGATTTTATCTTCAAATACGAGAACTTTTCGTGGTTTTGTTGATTTTCAGCAAATGAACATATTTCAGCGAGCTGGAAGTTTTTTCTTTAATAGCGTCAGATTTTATCTTAAAATACAAGAACTTTTCGTGGTTCTTGTCAATTTTTGTTAGTTTTCATCGAATGAACATATTTCAGTCAGCTAGAACTTTCTTCTTCAAAGCAAAAAGATTTTATCTTCAAACACAAGAACCTTTTGTGATTTTGTTGATTTTCAGCAAATGAACATATTTCAGCGAGCTAGAAGTTTTTTCTTTGATAGCCTCAGATTTTATCTTAAAATACAAGAACTTTTCGTGGTTCTTGTCAATTTTTGTTGGTTTTCATCTGATGAACTTATTTCAGTCACCTCGATCTTTCTTCTTCAAAGCAAAAATATTTTATCTTCAAATACGAGAACTTTTCGTGTTTTTGTTGATTTTCAGCAAATGAACATATTTCAGCGAGCTGGAAGTTTTTTCTTTAATAGCATCAGATTTTATCCTAAAATACAAGAACTTTTCGTGGTTCTTGTCAATTTTTGATGGTTTTGATCGAATGAACTGATTTCAGTCAGCTAGATCTTTCTTCTTCAAAGCAAAAAGATTTTATCTTCAAACACAAGAACTTTTCATGGTTTTGTTGATTTTCAGCAAATGAACATATTTCAGCGAGCGAGAAGTTTTTTCTTTAATAGCGTCAGATTTTATCTTAAAATACAAGAACTTTTCGTGGTTCTTGTCAATTTTTGATGGTTTTGATCGAATGAACTGATTTCAGTCAGCTAGATCTTTCTTCTTCAAGGCAAAAAGATTTTATCTTCAAACACAAGAACTTTTCGTGGTTTTGTTGATTTTCAGCAAATGAACATATTTCAGCGAGCTGGAAGTTTTTTCTTTAATAGCATCAGATTTTATCCTAAAATACAAGAAATTTTCGTGGTTCTTGTCAATTTTTGTTGGTTTTCATCTGATGAACTTATTTCAGTCACCTCGATCTTTCTTCTTCAAAGCAAAAAGATTTTATCTTCAAATACAAGAACTTTTCATGGTTTTGTTGATTTTCAGCAAATGAACATATTTCAGCGAGCTAGAAGTTTTTTCTTTAATAGCCTCAGATTTAATCTTAAAATACAAGAACTCTTCGTGGTTCTTGTCAATTTTTTTTGGTTTTCATCTGATGAACTTATTTCAGTCACCTCGATCTTTCTTCTTCAAAGCAAAAAGATTTTATCTTCAAATACAAGAACTTTTCGTGGTTTTGTTGATTTTCAGCAAATGAACATATTTCAGCGAGCTAGAAGTTTTTTCTTTAATAGCGTCAGATTTTATCTTAAAATACAAGAACTTTTCGTGGTTCTTGTCAATTTTTGTTGGTTTTCATCTATTGAACTTATTTCAGTCACCTCGATCTTTCTTCTTCAAAGCAAAAAGATTTTATCTTCAAATACAAGAACTTTTCGTGGTTTTGTTGATTTTCAGCAAATGAACATATTTCAGCGAGCTGGAAGTTTTTTCTTTAATAGCCTCAGATTTTATCCTAAAATACAAGAACTTTTCGTGGTTCTTGTCAATTTTTGTTGGTTTTCATCGAATGAACATATTTCAGTCAGCTCGAACTTTCTTCTTCAAAGCAAAAAGATTTTATCTTCAAATACGAGAACTTTTCGTGTTTTTGTTGATTTTCAGCAAATGAACATATTTCAGCGAGCTGGAAGTTTTTTCTTTAATAGCATCAGATTTTATCCTAAAATACAAGAACCTTTCGTGGTTCTTGTCAATTTCTGTTGGTTTTCATCTAATGAACATATTTCAGTCAGCTAGAACTTTCTTCTTCAAAGCAAAAAGATTTTATCTTCAAATACAAGAACTTTTCGTGGTTTTGTTGATTTTCAGCAAATGAACATATTTCAGCGAGCGAGAAGTTTTTTCTTTAATAGCCTCAGATTTTATCTTAAAATACAAGAACTTTTCGTGGTTCTTGTCAATTTTTGATGGTTTTGATCGAATGAACTGATTTCAGTCAGCTAGATCTTTCTTCTTCAAAGCAAAAAGATTTTATCTTCAAACACAAGAACTTTTTGTGATTTTGATGATTTTCAGCAAATGAACATATTTCAGCGAGCTCGAAGTTTTTTCTTTGATAGCCTCAGATTTTATCTTAAAATACAAGAACTTTTCGTGGTTCTTGTCAATTTTTGTTGGTTTTCATCTGATGAACTTATTTCAGTCACCTCGATCTTTCTTCTTCAAAGCAAAAAGATTTTATCTTCAAACACAAGAACTTTTCATGGTTTTGTTGATTTTCAGCAAATGAACATATTTCAGCGAGCGAGAAGTTTTTTCTTTAATAGCGTCAGATTTTATCTTAAAATACAAGAATTTTTCCTGGTTCTTGTCAATTTTTGATGGTTTTGATCGAATGAACTGATTTCAGTCAGCTAGATCTTTCTTCTTCAAGGCAAAAAGATTTTATCTTCAAACACAAGAACTTTTCGTGGTTTTGTTGATTTTCAGCAAATGAACATATTTCAGCGAGCTGGAAGTTTTTTCTTTAATAGCATCAGATTTTATCCTAAAATACAAGAAATTTTCGTGGTTCTTGTCAATTTTTGTTGGTTTTCATCTGATGAACTTATTTCAGTCACCTCGATCTTTCTTCTTCAAAGCAAAAAGATTTTATCTTCAAATACAAGAACTTTTCATGGTTTTGTTGATTTTCAGCAAATGAACATATTTCAGCGAGCTAGAAGTTTTTTCTTTAATAGCCTCAGATTTAATCTTAAAATACAAGAACTTTTCGTGGTTCTTGTCAATTTTTTTTGGTTTTCATCTATTGAACTTATTTCAGTCACCTCGATGTTTCTTCTTCAAAGCAAAAAGATTTTATCTTCAAATACAAGAACTTTTCGTGGTTTTGTTGATTTTCAGCAAATGAACATATTTCAGCGAGCTAGAAGTTTTTTCTTTAATAGCCTCAGATTTTATCTTAAAATACAAGAACTTTTCGTGGTTCTTGTCAATTTTTGTTGGTTTTCATCTATTGAACTTATTTCAGTCACCTCGATCTTTCTTCTTCAAAGCAAAAAGATTTTATCTTCAAATACAAGAACTTTTCGTGGTTTTGTTGATTTTCAGCAAATGAACATATTTCAGCGAGCTGGAAGTTTTTTCTTTAATAGCCTCAGATTTTATCCTAAAATACAAGAACTTTTCGTGGTTCTTGTCAATTTTTGTTGGTTTTCATCTAATGAACATATTTCAGTCAGCTAGAACTTTCTTCTTCAAAGCAAAAAGATTTTATCTTCAAATACAAGAACTTTTCGTGGTTTTGTTGATTTTCAGCAAATGAACATATTTCAGCGAGCGAGAAGTTTTTTCTTTAATAGCGTCAGATTTTATCTTAAAATACAAGAACTTTTCGTGGTTCTTGTCAATTTTTGATGGTTTTGATCGAATGAACTGATTTCAGTCAGCTAGATCTTTCTTCTTCAAAGCAAAAAGATTTTATCTTCAAACACAAGAACTTTTAGTGATTTTGATGATTTTCAGCAAATGAACATATTTCAGCGAGCTCGAAGTTTTTTCTTTGATAGCCTCAGATTTTATCTTAAAATACAAGAACTTTTCGTGGTTCTTGTCAATTTTTGTTGGTTTTCATCTGATGAACTTATTTCAGTCACCTCGATCTTTCTTCTTCAAAGCAAAAAGATTTTATCTTCAAATACGAGAACTTTTCGTGTTTTTGTTGATTTTCAGCAAATGAACATATTTCAGCGAGCTGGAAGTTTTTTCTTTAATAGCATCAGATTTTATCCTAAAATACAAGAACTTTTCGTGGTTCTTGTCAATTTTTGATGGTTTTGATCGAATGAACTGATTTCAGTCAGCTAGATCTTTCTTCTTCAAGGCAAAAAGATTTTATCTTCAAACACAAGAACTTTTCGTGGTTTTGTTGATTTTCAGCAAATGAACATATTTCAGCGAGCTGGAAGTTTTTTCTTTAATAGCA